>NC_082605.1:24817961-25134333 GCF_030936135.1 Gavia stellata | reverse complement strand
AAATACCCGATACCCCTACCTGTCCGCACAAAAAGAGGCAAAGGATGTCTCTTCTGTATCAGTTTTGGGAGGGCGAAGTGTCTGAATGACATGCTTGAGCGATAAATGTGGTATTGTCAAAAGCAAATTTAGTTAAAGCAGCTTCTAAATAAGCAAGAAACAATAGTGAATCATCAGAGAGAGGGGCTATAAATACCGTAGCTGATGCAGCAGCTGCAGCTGGGATGGCAGTTAGGGGAGAAGTGAGCTGGGAGGTTCTGGGACGTACTGAGAGATCTGCAGGGTGTTTTGAGAAGCTGTCAGCTAGAAGAGAACTAGAACTGGTAATTACAAGGTGCTCTCAAGACGCATAGTGTAGAGTTAAGTGGTTGATTTCCTTTAGGTCCTCTGTTGGATTCATGAAAAAACTGAAATGGTGACTCAGACTTGTACTTCAGTTCTGCAGGTGGTGGAAGGGAGATCGTGCAGATTCACCCTGGACTTCACATGCCCTGCTGCAATGATGCTGTTGCTTTTACATTTGTATTTCCAGCACTCTGGAGGAGAGTTCACAGCAGTAAATAAGCCCTTAATTTAACAGAGTTTTAAAACAGAAAATCTGTGGTAACTAGCTGTGTGTGCTGTTTTTGAGACATGCAAAGTTTGGGGTCTCACCACCTTCAGGATGTGCTCAGCTGCACCCATGCTCACCCAGATGACTAACACCTAACGAGCAAGGTAGCAGAGGTCCAGGTAACTGTGGAATTGAACAGGTGCCTACGGGGCTGCTCCCTACTGCAAGTCTAACCTGAGTAAATGAAATAGGATAGGGAATCTTTTAATTATTCCTGACAAACAGACGAGGGTAAACGGGAGAGAAGTCAGAGAAGACTCTGCTGGGTTCCGGTGAATGTTGTTCGCTCAGCAGGACTCACGCCAGGGCAGCAGTGCTTGCAGCAGAGCTGGCCATTGGGAAATGGAGGAGAATGCAGGAGGAAATGCCAAACAGGGACGGAGGGGAAAGAGCGGGGAAGGCTGAACTCCATTCTCAGCTGAAAGGGGAGGAACGGATGGGTTAAAGGCTTGATTCCTCAGTGTTGCTGTGCACAGAGAGCACTGACAAGGCTGCCCATGTGAGTAAAGGTGGCAGGGTCAAGAATTAGTTATCTGCGTCATTGCTGCAAGGTTCCTATGGAGAGCTGCATTTTGGTGCTCGCCCGCAGCCCCTGGCAGGTCACCTGTGCAGTGTGCTGTAGATTAGGCAACAGTGATGGGAAATGTACGCATGGAAAGGAAGCCTTAAAAAATAGGAATACTTAAGTAGGGGAGAGGATTGGGGGATCCCTGAAGGCAATCTTCCAAATAAAACACAGAGCAAAACAAGGAAGTATATGGAACATGAGATAAATGGGAGTATTTTTGGCTAATCCTTAAGGGTTGGGATTTGTGTTTGCACCAAGAAGGAGCGGGGAGAAAGGAAGCGAGCTGTCAGGTCTCCTGGAAAAAGGAAATCAGGGGAAGCTGGAGGCCGGGGATGAGGCATGGCACTGCTGGGATGTGTTCCGCAGCTGTGTTCTGGTGGCTGGAGCCCTGCCCTTGGGGACAGCTCAGATTTCTGCTGTAGCAGGCTGGGGAGGCATACAAATGCTGAAATGCCTGGGGTTTTTTGTTTGTTTGTCTTTTGGAAGTGTTACGTGGTCTTAAAAACAGTAATACATAGGGTCCGAACAGCAACAGGCTTCCTAATACTTGCCAGGATCAGGGCATTAGTGGTTTTAACATGAGCCATTCTTCCAGGGAGATCTGTGCTGGGGGAGGTCAGTGGCATGAAGGGTGCAGCTAATGCAGAGGTAGATAGCATTTTCCTCCTTGGTGTACTGAATGGTTTAATTTCTAAAAACTTACCTGGAGGAGACGCTTTTCTTTACGGTGAAAGCATCTACGTTGTTTATTCTTGTGTTGTTGATTTTTCACCAACTGAATTATTTAAGAGTTGGAAGTAAAAATGCCTTGTCCTTTTGTATGGGCAGGCAGAGGGAATTCACCCAGGCAGTGACACCGGGCAGGGTGAGTGTTGCTGGCGTTGTAGGTAAGGCACGACAGTCCTGCCCTGCCGTGGCATTGCCCCTTTGCTGTACAGGTGAACTGAGTTTAGCATGAATATTTGTCAGCTCTTCCATACGTGTGAGGTGGTGTGTATGTCCATCTGTGTGCCTGCTTACGCACGCAGCAAGTGTGTTTGCCATGACTGTGCAGTAATGAAGATGTTCAAGTGTGGGACCTGATTTATGCGTACAGTTGCTCTGTACTCACTGAAGGCATAGTGTATGGATACGACTGTGCATACTTTTTGTGTAGCAAATAATTAGGAAATAAAGGGCTTATGGCTTCACGCGTGAGTTTCCCCTACCTTGACACGACAGCGAGTCTCTGGTGCATGGGAGCATTACAGAGTTTAATGAGTGTGAAACATTTTGATCCTCCTGCAGAGAGGCAGATGGGGGAATTGGTGGTATTCTTGCCTTTGAAAGCAGAGTCAAAGCAGCAATGGCTGGCAGAGGCTTTGGAGCAGTGTGCCTTAGTGCAGAATGGTGGGTGTGCATTGAAATTGTCACAGTCACAGCGGACAATTCAGAAAGATTAAAGGGAAAATAGTCTTCAATAGCAAAAGCATATCAAAACACTATCTGGTGATAAAGTAATGAAATGTGTTATATGAGATGTTTATTTGCAGGGAGATTTGTTTATGTAATTGCTTCCTTTTGCTCCTCGGAGTGGACATCTGCAGTTGTATTTTTTTTAAATGAGTGGTAGAAACCAGGGACCGAGAGGTTTAATTCACCCCACTGCTGCGGGGTTGTGCCCATCCACACGCTTCCCTGTGCTTTCCCCAGTCTGGCTTGAATGATGCAGGGATGTGGTTTCTTGCGCTTCCTTTCAGTCTTTGTTTTCAGTACTTACTTTGGGTAAAAATCCATTGCTGTATTTGGAACAGTCCCCGTGTGTCCCCTGCTCGCCGCCTCGCCCCGTCCCCTGCTAGAGCACCCCAGAGTGCTGCTGCTGCAGGGTGGGCTCACGCCTGCTGCTGCCCGGGGGACTGAGCCCTGGCCCAGCGGTCACAGGGAATCGGCTCTGCCACCGCGGCTTCTGCCGGCCAGGCTGGAGGAGAACCGCAGACAGCTGCCTGCCTGCTCCGAGACCCTCCAGGCACACGCGGGCTCTGACACAAACAGGGTGTTCTGCTGACATGCTGAAATCTGTGAATTTTGAGCTCCGTATGGAGTTCCTCCCTTTGCTCCGTGCCGTGTTGTTGGGTGCCTGACGTTTCTCTGAACCTCTAAAATGGGATTGCATCTTAAGACGGAGGGGTGTCTGCAGGGGGTGGCAGTGGCATAGTGAGGGTTGCTGGCGGCTGACTTCATGTCTGTCTTCTCCTGTGTGGTTTGCTAAAGTTTGAATTTCAGGTGGGCGGGCAATTCATTAGTCTTTCTGCAACATCTATGCAGATTGCAGTCTAAGCTTATTTTAGAAGAGCACAAATCAGGAGCAATTAGCAATCTGTTTCAGGAGGAATCTATTAAAAAAGCAGACATCAGCTCTGTCGCATGCAAAGGACCGAGCTCTTCTCTAATATCCAGCCAGCGGTAGCCTATGGGGCTGTTTGGACGTATGTCAGTGTGACATTTACGTGCAAGCATCTCTGCTGACAGCCAGCAGTTGAAATAAATAATATGGGAGTTCCTGGGTTTGCTTTTTTCCTGATTTATTTTAGGTGTAAGGTGCAGGCTCACAGTCTGTGATACAAGAAGGGAAACGTGACTGTAATGCGCTACGGGAGAGGCAGATGTGTCCGTAGCCTGAAGTTCAAACAAGGCTACCAAATCCCGCAAAGGGCCCAGGCTGCCCGAGGATGTCCCGCAGCGCCTCGTTACCCATGCCAGCAGTGGACAGCTAAGGGGGCAGTGCTGGCTTACGGGGTGGGTCAGGCAGTGGCACATTCCGGTTGACGCTGTGTAGGAGTTCTGAAGAAAGGTTAGATCTGCTTCTAGGTAGGCAGAAGTTCAAATAAATAAACAAATGAAAATCCTTATTTGCTTCACTCTGCTAGGATGACATGTTTTGGTGGTTTTTTTTGGGGGGTAAGCGAATGTCATTATTGGTACCTCAGTCAGCCTGAAAGCCCCATATTTTTGCCTTTTATGAAGGGATATGAATTCAGAGAATTGGAGAATTCTGCATATCTGAATGTGAGCAGAAAAGAAGGCAGGCATTTTTTTTTTTAACAGTGCCTTAGCAGAAGGAATGCTTACATCCAGATCTTGTTTTCCTTGCATGTGTGATAAAGGGCAAGCATGGCAGGAGAGTCCTTCAGAGACAGCACTGCAGAAATCTTGGCTGTGTGCATACCAAGGGAATAAGGTAAAATATTTGAGGGATTATTTTCTAGAAGTGATGGACATCTGCAGAGACAGCTGATTTTAGCCAGAGCTGTAGCTCCTGGGGAGCACTTTCACTTCAGATGGTGCTTCGGGAAAAGACCACGTATACTGGTGTCCATCAATTGCATTTGCCTACTGAGTCGCTGCTTCTTGTGGGCTGCCCAAGTACCTTCGTAGCACTAATGCCCTTTCTTATTTTCTGGGTGGGTATTTAACACTCCTGTCCTATGACAGGCTGTTTTTGTGTTTTCATTTGTATTGTCTATCTATAGCCATCTGGTTCTGTGCCCACTAATAAATAAAGTCTGGGATGCTGGGGAAGATGGTGAGAGGAGACAATATGCTTTACACTGATTATCCTTCCTTTAGAAGGGGGTAATGTGATCACTTCATACCAGAGGATGTGATGACTCTCACAGAAATGAAGCAAGCAAGGGTGATTATCTCTATTTTGTGGGTGGCAGCTGCACAATCCAGTGATCCCAACACGATGCATATTATTAGCCTCAAGTTGAGCTGTTGGCAGCCTGAAGCATGCTCCAGGTCTGTTGTAGATGATGGATTCATGATTTTGTGAAGTATTTGGCTGGATCCTGTCTGGTATGGAAAGCCCTTTGGAGACTGTCTCCTCACAGCTCTTGGTTTCTCCGTTGCATGTTCTTTACCTTCTGAATATTCACATGGTCCTTTGGCAGTGCAATTGTAAGATACAGCAGGTCTTTCTTCACTCTGAAACTGAATTCAATTAAAAAAAGACCAGCGTATGAGAATGGGCACCCAAACCTGGCCCGATTTTAAGAGCAAAACCACCTCATCAAATATTAAACTACTCCAGAGTGCAGGTGCTGCAGTCTGTACTGACTGCTCATTCTGGAGGAAATTTTTCCCTTCATTTAAAGGGTCTGCTGACTTACATGACTGATGGCTTTTCTTGATCCATAAACTGCATCTCTGTGATAAAGGCTGTGATTGGCAGGCCTGCGGGCTCTATTTGGTGTACGAGATATCCTTTGCCTTGCCCCTGATGTGAACGGCTGCCCAGAGCTGCCGTCGAGGATAGGAAGGGTCTCCGCTTTCACGTGGCAGTCAAGGGGCTCGCCCTGGCTCCGGCAGGGAGAGGGGCTGCTGTCCTCCCTGCACCTGAACGTGTGATGTTCATGCATGGCTTTTGGACCTTCTGGGGATTGAGCGCCCCCGGGACGAGGATTTGAAGAGGTTGGGGCCCCAATCAAACCCACATTTCATTCAGTCTTACAAGGCCCAAAGCAGGTCTCTCCCCTCCCCTCTCTCCTGTGCCAGAGCTCCCTCTGCTCCTGCAGCCTGAGGCCGGGTTTGCAGATGTCCGTCCGGGAGGGTTGTGCTGGCTCTTGCCCCTCAGAAGCACCGAAAGGTGAAATTCCTCCCTGCCTTTACACTTCCTCTCTGCAGTTTCCAAGCTGCCTGGATCCAGGGACAGACAATGTACTTTCATTGGTCACGGCATAGTTTTCCCTTGCTATTCCAATATTATGCTTTTTCCAGGAAAGGAGGAGGAGTGAAGAGGAGTGTCAGCCTTGGGCTGACGGTTGCCTGATTGCTTCTGAGGCAGAGGCTTTGGAGGAAGCAGCACCATTCATTCCCTGGCAGCAGCTGAGGCTTTCCTTGGTCGTGTGCTGATGAAGGCAGCAGGCAGAGCACGCTGTGCTTGCCCTCAACCCGTCTCTTCCATGCTGGAATTGCAAATGCACAGTGGGGATAATTAACGAAGAGGACATGGAAAAGCAGTGTTTCTAGGTGATTAGGACATGCTTCAAGTGAAGCACAGTCAGCCCCTGGAAATGCCCAGGACACTTTCATCTGGAGGCATAATTTTCTTAAACGTGTCACTTGGCATCATCCCGTCCCTGGCTTTCCCTCTGCGAGGGTCTGTGCTCAGCAGTTACGCTTCTAGGTGAATTGGCTTTACCCTTTTCCTGAGAGATACACCCATTACCTTCATTTCTAATGAGTCTGTGTTACAAAGCCACTGATTCAGGCGTTTCAGTGGGAGGTTTCACATTTTAATTGTGATTCCCGTGTAGCAGAGGAGAGAAAACCACAACCACCACCTTTGGCTGAAGGAGGAGAGCATCGCTTTGTATTCAAAGTTATTACTCTTACCACTATGTTTCCTCCAGCACAGGGTCGTAGCTGGAGAGCCTCAGGGTGATCTGGCAGCTGCTGAGGATGGGCTGGTCCCATCCTTGGCATTGATCCTGCTGGTCTCTCCTCCCAGGTGCACGCAGGCAGGGTCCCCATGCCCCAGCAGGTTCAGGACATGAACTCAGCTGATCCCACACATTGCCTTCAGCCCTTCATGGGTCATGGGATGTCGAAACTTTAAATGGGGAAACGCTTTGGTGCCCTAAGGAAAAGTTGTAACAGTCTGTGGGATGTGGATGAGCTGTGAGCTAATGCACAAGGCATCCACGCTTGCCACAGACTTGAAAACAATTGGTCTCTTGTGCAATTTGGTTAGTATTTATAGAGATAGTGTATGCGGGGTGTTCGTATGTACTCTCACTCGCTCTTTCACTTATAATGGGAAGTGTTGGGCAGCCTTAAGTGTATGTGGTGCTCCACCCACTGAGAGTGAGGGATTGTATGGAGAGGCAAGTATATAGGATATATAAATCATCTTCCCAAGAATTTCTTGTACCAGGAATCTGGAGTGCTCTGGTGGTTGGTTACTCAGTCTGACAGTTATCCTTCTCCTGGGCAGCCTTTCTCAGGCTTCTCTACTCTTCAAGGTTGCTTGAACCTTCCCTCTAACATGGCTTGCATGTTGACTTCCCCTGCTTTTTTTCTCCCTCTTTTGCAGTGCGCTGTACTCGCCTCAACCTCTGCAATGGGACCGTCACATCCACGCAGAGCAGTAGGACCAGAGCACGGCTTTGTCTGTTACGCTGCAGTGCTCTCTCCTTCTCTTGCACAGCTTCGAGGCTATTGTCTGTGACTGTTTTTCTTTAAAACTAATAAGCCTGTGCCCTAGAGAGTAAAAGCAATTGATGCCCTGCCAAACGACTGGCCCCTGAACAAATGGTGCGTGAGCTGCTTGGTAGCCTGGGGATGCCTGCGGAGGGGCTGATGTGTGCTCTGGGCGGCCTTGCCCGCTGCTCCTCCGGTGCCTGCAGCAGCTGACTCTGCTGACCCTCCCGGGTGTAAATCTGTTCTGCAGTTCGAGGAGCTGCGCTGATTTGTGAGCTGAGGATCCCATCAGCAGAGACCAGCTTGCTGGCTGCAGTAACTATTAGCTGTGACACTCACCTTGAGCACATCCACCCTTGGGCTGTAACTCATGAAACCTCACAAGCCTTTCTTAGCTAGGATTGTCCTCTTCTTGACTAACTGTGTCTGGGACCAGCTGATCTTGCTTTGGTGGGGGCAGCAGAAGAGGTAAGGTGGGCAGTCATCCGAGGCTTGTTGGGACGGCGGTCTCCATCCGTGGCCGTAGGAGGGGATGTAGGTACGACGCTCGCTGGCATTGAGCTGGCCGTGCTGGTGCTGCTGCGGAGTGCCGCACGCGTCCGTGGCGGGTGCAGTCTCTAGGGACCCTGTTGCCCATGATATTTTTAGGAACATTAAATCAAGCAAATACAAGAAATTGGGCAACTGCTGTTGTCAGACATGCCGATTTCTACACGTTCCTAAATTTGAGTCTACTGTTTTGCAATTTGTTTTTACTTGTTATTTTTTTGTGTCCTTCGCAGTTTGACCTTAGAGTGAAGTCCAAGCTCGTTTCCGCTACAGAATGGAACAGTGGGGGACAGAACAGTGGCAGAGAAGTCCAAGGAAAGACTTTTTTTAACCTATCTGTAAAATCAGTGTGGTAATCCTTCCCTCTTTCTCAGGGATTTTGAGGCTTATATGATTACAATTTATAGGATGCTTTGAGATGTTAGATGAAAAGTTCTTTAGGGAATTATTATATATTTTTAATGCATGTAGAGGTGTAAAGCATTAGCCTGGAAGATAATTGGTTCAGTGGATCCACGAATGCACAGATTTTTCAGGCCAGAAGGCACTGCTGGATTATCTGATCTGTGTATAATATTTTATCCTGTTACTGCTGGATAAGGAGCCGGGTAGCCCGTATCTAGGTGGTTAGCCAAGGCTAACTCTAGTAACTGAGTGTAAAGCTCTGCTCTCTTAATGATCTGTGAAATCTTTCCGTGTCTGGATTAAGGAATGTGAGGTGCTGGAGTGAAGCATTTAATGAGCTTCTCCTTTATTCCATTTCAGTGACTCAGGGCGTGATTCACATTCTTGCACAGCTCTCTTTCTTTCTCCGAGTTTGAATACATTCTCCTTTGCATCTTAATAGCCCCAAAACACAGAGCTCTGGTTACGTCATGTAGGGGCATTCGGCGTGTAAAAGACTCTCTCCATCCGATCCCACAGAGACAATGCCCTGCTCTGAATGTGCTGTGGGTTTCGGAGGGAGCGGGCAGATGAAGCCTCTGAGCTGATGCAGCCTGCACCGGGGGCAGCCAGAATAGCTGTTTTGTCGGGGGGGGGGGGGGGACACAGCACCATCTGTTTTTGTGAGGCTTCCTTTTGTTCTTAAATCTTGAACAACCACAACAGCAGATCTGTTTGGCTCTTTCTTTTTGATGCTTTAACTGGTTCTTATGGATTTCTTGCATCTTTCTGGTATTCCCAACAAGGAGGAATAGAGGCGGCCCAAACCCAGTGAAGCCAGCTCTTTCACTCCCCCTCTTGCTCAGCCTGTTCTGCTGAGGAAGCAGGTGGGGACAGAGCTCACTTGGGCAGAGTTCCTGGCTGTGGTGCACAAGGTGCTGCTGGAGGCGGGGATCCCCCAGAAGACACGGGCAGCAGAGGATTGCCGGCAGTGCCCAGATGCAGGAGGCTTGGAAGGGACCCTTTCCCCCCAGAGCCGGCATCATTGGCCTGGTAGATGTTTGGCTTGTTTAAAAACAATGCAAACCAAAAAAACCACCCCAAAGTCTTGTGTTGCTAAGTATTTCCTTGGGCTTGTTCCACCTTCAGTCCTATAAATTATCCCTCCCAGTCTATCAGTGTCATCAATACAGGGCCATGTAGCCCAGACAACAGGATGGATCGGGGAGTAAATGAGATTTACTCCTCCTGCGGTGCATGGGCTTTGACTTGGTGCTTCATTTTGAGAGCAGCTGACTTCTTCCTCCTAGGTGACTCTCACTGAACAATTTCTTTTATGCAGTTGCACCATTTTAACCTTCCTCTTTGCAGTAACCATCAGTTGCAAAAACAGTGGTATCAGGGTTTTGTGTAGAGCATGACACCTCCGGGCTGCTGGAGACTGCTGCTTCTCCAAAGAGTTTCCTTATTTTGTGTTCAGATATGAATCTGGGGTTGAAAATGGAAAAAGTGGGGCAAGGGAGTTTTCTGTTCATTTCCGCGTGATACCATTTTGAGTATCTCTTTGGGCGTTGTGGCCAGTGATGCTGTTGGAGCTGCAGTCCCTGCGGTGGTTGCATGCCAAGGTGTGGTAGTAGAACTGCGGAAGCAATTGATGGGAAGAAGTTAGGGACAGTCTGGGAACCAAAATGTTTCACGGTTAAATCACTGGTGATGTGAAAGGATTATTATGAATAGTGATGGCAGATAGTACTTGCTGGTTTTATGTTAATTTGGTCTTCTCTTCCCTCAGAAGACTCTCCAAAGGAAAGAAATCATCTGCTGTTAAGAGTGAGGCTGTATGTTCATGGAGAAATCATGAAGTTCATCCTAAGTATCTATGCGTGCCTAATTTTTTTTTTAGCTTTGCAACAGCAGACCTGTTTCTTTTTGTTAAATACTGCTTATCTCTACATTCAGGGGAGATTGTATGTATGCTCTTGATCCTACTTTCTTTAAAAGAAAAAAATAAATCTGAAAGTCCTGCTCTGAGTTTCCACCTTCATCTCTTACATTTAGTGTCAGGGGTCAAGGTCCTTGTGTTCATTTTTACATTTTGCAATGAATTTTGTGCGAACTGTGGCCATGTTTTTCAATGAAAAGAGCCCGCGTTTCCATTTAATTGCTTTCCATCTTCCCTGCAGACACCTCTGTTTGAGATACGGTAAAATAAGCTTTTGAGGTTTACTGACAGTGATATTCTACCAAGCTTTATGTGGCCCTTTTAAAGTTGTTAATGTGGAATGAAGACTCTTTAGAAATCAAACAAATAGAAGAAGAGAAAGGTTTGAAAACTATACTTTATCTTTATAAAAAGATATTAAAATGCCTGAGTGGAGAGACCAGTCAAACTTGGCAGTCTGACAAATGTTTCATACCCTATTTATTTTTCCGGAGGGCTGCAGCCTGTCCAGGGGTGTGCATCTGATTCCGCTCTTCCACAGAGCCGTCCCAGCCTGGCGGGGATCTAGGAGGTGCCGTGACTTGTGCCTTTGCTTTAGGGAGAGTTTCCCCATTGTTTTACCAGGGTAAACCAGAGCAGGACGCAGTGAAAGCTTCCACGTTTAATCCTCCTCTGGCATGCCTCGCTCTGCTGGTTTTCCCATTTACCTACTGGTTTTTCATTTTAGGCTTTCTTAAAAGATCCTATGAAAGACTCCATGAAGAGAAAATTTATTCTTTTTGATTGTAATGGGAAAACTTAAACTAGTTAACTGCAACTATAAATAACTTCAAGAAATAGAATGATGCTAGAATTTCAGATTAATGATGCCAACTTTTGCTTCAGGTTTAATCAGAGATGTTACATACTGTTAGCATAGAAGAAACAGCAGTGAAGGTTTTGATGTTTGATAGCAGCTTTTTGTACAGACAACAGTGGCTGAAGGGAAAGGCAACAGCAAACACAATGTGGTTACATTTTCTGTGCCCCATTACAGCTCTTCTGGCGATACCAATGTTCTTCCTTTGATCCATTGTCCACAGTCCCGACTTTGGAATTGCTTCTTGAGCTCATTCGCTCCTCTGTTGCAGCTTTTCACAGCTGTTGTGTTTAGCCGTGCATCTGTGCTGCCTGGCCGCAGGCAGTGCTCTTGCGGGGAGGATGTGGAGGGTGTCCACGGTATTCCATGGTATTGCTGGGGTCAGTGTCCCCGTGTGTTACGCGGGCTTCACCAGGAGGAAAGCTTTGAGGCTGCCGGACCCCGTTCAGCAGCAGGCAGAGGTGGGATGGGCAAGGACCAGTCCGTTGACATGAGCTTTCCTTCAGCTAAAGCAGGCGAAAGTCAAATGAAGCAGTCAAAGGGCTAGGGCAGACATGGAGCTGCTGGTGCTCCCAGGCGGCGGGCCACGGATGAGCAGCACAACGTGCCTGTGGTTGCTGTGCTTTCTGTTGCCCTGCACTTGGCAGGCAGGCGTTTTTATCGCAGCCACGGGAGAGATCTCGGCTGAGGTTCATGGGTGAGGCACCCCAAGTGGAGTGGTGTCTGACTATAACCTGCATTCTTCAGAGAGCAGCAGCAAAGCTAATCCTGCTTCTGTCTGGTCTCCTCACAAAGCTGGAGAAAACATGAAAATATGCATTTTTTCCTGCCTAAATTTAGCCCCCAAAGCTCGTCTGGTCCCAGCGGCAACTCATGGTAAACCACGGCTTGAAAGTGAGGGTCAGCCACATCTCCAACATCTCTCTGACAAGGACGAGGGTAAATACCTGCTGCAGGGACTCTGGCTGCGCACATACTTCTATTCCTGGAGAGAGGAAGGGAACGCAACCAGTTTGGGTTAATTTGCTTCATTTCTGTGGTACAGAGTGACATAAAACAGACCCTGCGCTGAGTGCCGGGCAGCGCCAGGGGTTACCCCAGGCTGGGTCTGAGAAAGCTAGCTCAGATACCGCTGCTAAATAGCCCGAAAAGTGCAATGCTCTCCTGAAAAACCACTCTGTGGAAACAGGTTCTCCTCTGTTGCTGCAGATATTTTTTTTTTGGCCAGGGCGGGCTCCTCGGACCCGATCCCCTCTGACTGCGAACCGGGGCTGGCCGGGTGCCTCCTGGCCACACAGCCGCCCGAGCTGCCAGGGCATCGCTTCCAGCAGAGCTGCAATCCGCACAGAGCCCGTGGGTTTGCTCCAGCTTCTGCACGCCAGGGCTGATTTTGCTTCTTGTTCGGTTCCCTCTTGCCTTTGCCTGTTTCTGTTTAAACAGTCGCATCTCCGCTAACATATGTTCCATACTGCTCAGAGGCGGCTATAAAAAGTAGGTGTATTTTAAGAGACTGGTTAAATGTGCTCTTGCTGCAGTTCCTTTGGGCTGGATTATACCTTCAGCAGCACTGGAGTAATCCTGGAGTAACTCCTGGTGGTGGTTTTAGGTGGGCTATATCGCATTTTTCCTGATTCTAAATGTTAGAGCCTAGCTAGTTGAAGTGGTGAGTAAGGGACTCGGGGCACTGAATTACTTATAGTGTGATTTTTGGACCTTAATTTCTATTTTTAATGCTTTCTGCCACAGCTTGTACTGATGGTGTCTGTCAAGTTCGTTACCTGGGTCTTGTGTTTTCCTTGCTTCAAATGTGTCTCTCTGGCTGTTTCATCCACTGTTATCGCTGCTGTCCCTTGCACTGCTGTGAATCTTGTATATTTGAAACCAAAGCTTCTGGAGGAGGGGGCTCTGGGGCAGCAGTCCCTGCCTGTCCCTGCCTTTGCTGGGGCATCTCGAACCGTGCTCCCGCGTGCCCGCAGCGTGCTCCTGGCGGGCCATCAGATATGGCCGTTCTGCAGCGCTGCAAGCGCTGTCCTTTCTTGCTGCGGTGGATGCCCTTCCCCACCAGATCTGCCAATCCACTGTCTGTGCTTAGGCTGTAAACCTGGTCTGTGTGCTCCGTAGGGGTCGGATGTTCTGGCTTCCTATTCCCACCACTGGAAGAAGGGACACACACACACTCACATTCAGACTCACGTGAACACGCATTGACTCTCTCTCGCTCCTACTTGCTGCATTACAGTCTGGTTTTGAGACATGCTTTCAGTGCCAGAATTTTGTTGCAGAATCCTGCATAATTTCTGGTTGACTGACATGGCAATTTTTGTTAATAAAGAATGAAAATTATGCTCTGAAAAGGGGGAAGATTATTCTACTTGGGTAATTCAGTGTCCTGACCTGTTTTTTACGGTATCATGTGGTTGGGCTTTCTGTACTGCTCAAAAAACCTTTGGCCAAAGCTTGTTAGAGACTGAAATTGAAGAGGAGGCCTTATGGTGAAGGTAAACTCATGTTACCGTACAGATTTCCACTTCTCAGTTGCGGAAAATTGCTCTTGGAAGACCTAATCTGCAGCTGAACCAGGAAGCAGAAGTTCTGCCCATCAGCCCCAGTCTGTAGGTGAGACTAAGCGTGGTGGCACCTATGTCTAGAGCTGGGCTCGTGCTGAAGTCCACGGCTGTCTCCGTTTTCATTTCTGTGGCTCTGACCGATGTCTGGTCAGAGGAGATGTGGCTGCAATGGACTTCTTGGCAATCACATGCTGAGGAAGGGGCAGTGGGGCCAAGGACGAGAAGCAATGGCGTTCACGGTGAAGGTGTGCGCCATGGCTGAGCTGGGTAATAATGCTGCAACAACCCGCGGATCAGAGCGGAGCGCTTCAGGCTGGAGACCTAGTCTCCATGAATGGGAATAAAACATGAAAGCACACTGGCAGTTTGGCTGTCTCAGCGTACAAAGCTGTATTGCCTGAAAGGACGGTGTTACTGGCCGGTGGAAGCTGAAGGTGATGGGCACGGGATGCTGCTGCTGTGGGCTGGTCTCTGGGCTGGAAGTTCACCCCTTCCAGCAGTGACTGGGCAAATTCATGAAAACATAATCTATCAAGAGTTACTGAACCAATACAGGTCTGTGCCAAAGACACCCAAACAGGGAGGAGTCGGGAAGGTGGAATCAACGGCTCCTAAATTTTGCATGAGGTCGCTGTCCAGCCTGCACCTGGCCCTCGGCATCGCTGCTAACGTGGGACCGCTTGGTCTTTGGGGCGAAGCTCTGGGTAACGAGTCCCTGCTGGGGGCAGGACAAAACCAGTTCTTTCCTTGAGGGACCAGTGAAAACCGCAGGAATCCTGTCTTGGAACAACTCTGACCCCTAAACATTTCCAACAGGAGGTTTGGATTCAAATGTGTGGACTTGGTCATTCTTCCTGTCAGTCTTGCCTGTGTCATCGTCTTGCTTTTGAAGGAAATGTCCATGGTTATCTCAACGGGACTGGGATGTTTCTTCAGTTATTGCAAGACAGGGTATTAAATGACTAAATTCTCCTCTGTTTTTCCTCTCTTCTCTAATAATGCTGAACATCTTGCCAAGTTCTTTAGAAAACACTGTAGTCATCAGTGCATTGAATTCATTAGGGGTTGGCATTTAGACAGTGTGCAAGAGCTGCTTACGCCCCATGGAAAAATTTGCAATACCTACACTTGAGGACCAGTTTTGCTTATGGATTTATCTGAGTGGTTTTTGTCCACACTTGAATTTGTTTTTCTTATTAGGAAAAGATATTTTGAGCCTGGAGTTCAGCTTTTAAAATGTATTATTATTTTTTTAAGAAATAATTTCCCTTTGCTAGTTTTTATAGTCAGTAGGCAATATCAAGAGAGCTTTTTCTCTGTGATAAAGTGTAGCAACCAGGTAGCATGAGCTGTACTGCTCCTGGCACCTCTTCTGCTTTCCGTCTTGCTTCAACAGCATGGCAGCCTTTCCTCCTCCAAGTGGGGCCTTTCTCCTGGAAGTCGGTTTGTCTTCTCCTTGGTCTTGGAAAGGAAGGACCACAGCATCCTCTGACGACACCTTGTTTCACGTCGAGAGCACCTGGGGAGGCAGCCGCTCTCTGCTGCGGTTGGTGTTCCCAAAGCGTGGGGAAGCTGCAGCCGACGGCAGAAACGCCCGTCGGTGTCTGGTCCGGGTGCTCCCGCCAGTTGGCTCTCTTGGACGCCGGGCTTATGCTTTCCATCTGGCGCGTGTGTGTGGCTTGCAGTTCTGTTTTTAAATTTAACATAATTGCAGCACACCATTATATTTGTTGTCAGACAGTCTTTATCCATGGAAAGTTTTGGTGTTGAAGCTCAGCTGAAGTTAAGAATAAACACTGTTTGGGTGTTGGGGTTTTTTTTGCTGTGGGTTTTTTAACTTTTACTGCCCGAGGAACACAGGCTGTCCTAGCAGGACAGAGCTGTCTGACCATGGCAATGCTGCATGCAAATGAAAGAAAACTGGGTCCTTTGCTTCACCCAAAACACTTATTCTTCCCTGCTGCTGGGTAGTGCCTCTGCGTGAGCCAGGCTGGCCTTTTCCAGATTGCATCCAGAGTCAGTTTGTAAGGGAAATATGCTGTCAGTAACTTCTGTAGGTTTGGATTGCAAAAGCTCATGATGAATGCTGCCACCCCATCAGCTGAAGCGGCCGCTGTTCTGTGCGTGGGTCAGAAGGAGAGGAAACAGGAGTGTGTGAAGAGCAGTGTGCAAGATCTGCTGCTGCAGTGGCTCTTGGCAGGAGAGCTTTGGCTCCTTGTTAAGTGTTTACCCAGCTTATTTTTAATTATTTCAAGACTTTGTTGTTACCACCTCAGCTTTGGTCTTTGTTCTCAGACACCTAGAAGCTGCCCTCATCTTCCTTTGCTCCTTACGTAAAACAAGGGGCTGCTTTGTGTCTCGTGCGAGGAGGATCTCCCCAGGTGAACATGGGCTGAGCATCTCCAGCGTGTTTCAGATGTGCCTAAAAAGAAGCATCGGTCCTGCTGATGCTACTGGTAGAGTGCCGTCATGATGGGGAGGAGAGGCTGATGGAAATAATTCTGTTGTTTTTGAAGACTTCTTTCACCCTACGAGCTGGAGCGTGGAAGAAACTGGGCAGACTATCTCCAGGGGACCCAGAGGGGTCCAGTGACAGTGTCTGGTGAACGCTCAGCAAAATAGTTCAACCTTGGTCGTGCTGCGGCTCAGTCGCAGTACGTTGTTTTGAGCAGAACCTTGGTTTTTCAGGAGTGTTTCTACTTCCAAAGTGATAATGTTCTGGGTACATGAACCAGGCCAGTTCTGCTGTCAGTTATTACTACGTCTGGTGAGAGGGCTTGCAGCCGGCAATCATGGTTTAAGCTGTTTCATCGCAGCAGGCAGGGCACGTTGTGTGGGACCCACCTTGCTCCGTCTAGCCTGAGCTGGGATCACCGCGTGGACTTCAGGAGCGCAGCTCAGCCTGGTGCTGTACCCGGGGTGAGGAGGTGTGGGACTGGACAGCACTGCAGGGAGCTCTCCCCTGGCCGTGCTGCCTCATGGCTGCTTTGAAATGTTCCACGGGCTTATTTACAAAACCTTTTGGCCAAAGGAAGTGGATATTACATACGTCTTAAGCCAAATTCAGTGGTCTTGTAAGTGTTGTATCTGCTTAAACCAGGACTAACTTGATCTGAGAGGTTTCTTGGGGAAAAGGTTGATGCCGTGAAATTTCCAGTATGTAGGTTGGAAAAGTTGTCCTTGCATCGGTGTTGTGTTTTTTTTACCTTTTGTTCACTGCACCACAGACTAATTGAGAAGCCACTGATGATTTTGATTACAGGTCCTGTGTAACAGCAAATGCCGGGGCGAGAAAAACCGTGCGCATATACAGTCTCCTACAGTGGGAGCTTGTGCTGTTTTAGCAGTTGCATTTTGTCTTTAATTATTTCGTGGGAGTAGGCTTGTTTGTCATCTAGGAAGATATTTTATGACCTAGAAAGATACATGAATTCTGGTGTATTGTTTCTAGTCAGATGGAATTCCCCTCTTTGAAGTGCGGGTGAACAGTAAAATGGAAATACTATGTTAGCACTAACCAGAGCGTATTGGAAGATCATAACCTATTTCTGATTAGGCTTTTTCTACTACATCTGCTTTTCTCATGAAGGATGCCTTCCTAATTTGTGCTCTTAAAGTGTAAAAGCAAAAAATGATTCAGTTTGTTTTTGAAATTTTATGATTTTTTTCATTTGCATTTTGACTATCACTGTGGAAAAAAAAAAAAAATTACCAGTGTCTTTTTAAATCTGGCCTAACCTGTTGCGCTTGCTACAATGCTTTCCTGAGAAGAGTGCTGGATGCTGTGGGGTGACTTCTGTGATCCATTTAAAAAGAATACGTGGGGGTAAGAGTTTCATTCCTAGCTGCTGTGGAGCTGGGAGAGGCTGCAACGTTGCCTTCAGAGCAGAGCAGCCACGCAGCCCTGCGAGCTGGGAGAGCCCCCTTTGAAATGAGGCATTGCCATAAATCTCTGAATGGGGTGGCCTGACCCACCTCCATGGAAGGTTTCTTCTCTCTTAGGGTCCCATTTACGTGCTGTGTTAAGGCCTCGAGGAGCTGCACATTGTGTTGTATGGCTTGAATCCTCCCTGCAGGGGGGTTGTAGGCAGTGCTGGTGGAGGAGAGGAGGTGGGACCGCTCTTCCGCTCTGGCATCCACCTCCCTGTCTCTGCTCTTTCCACGCGGTTGCTTTCTGCCGTAAGCCCCAGCACAGACCCCGTGGCCTGGAGAGGAGGAGTGGGGAGCGAGGTGGCCACAAGCAACGACTGGTGCTTCCTCCAGCTCTTGACGTTTCTCCAGACCGCTGTGCTGGTGTCTGCTCTGGTCTCTGTGGGTTCGTGGTCTGGTTTCTGCAGACTGGGGGGGGTGTAGGAAGAAGAGGCTGACTTGGCTGGCAGGCCTTTCTCCGCTGATGGCGTTTCATGTTAGGGTGCCGCTGCTTGGGAGAGCTGGAGCATCGCGATGATGGACCCTTCGGCTTGCGTTGCTTTGCAGAAAGCTGCTGCGTGTTGTCCCTGTGCAAAGGCGTTGGCTTCTCTGCCAGGGAAAGCACAAATGCCTTGCTGAACCCTTCTGACCAGTCGTTACTGGTGGTGGTGTAAAGCTTGTTCGTATTGGATAAAGGAGCCAGCAGATTTAATGGAAAGGGTAACGCCTGCTGCCCTTGCCTCAGCTTCCCTGTGTTTGGCCGAGTTCCTGTGGGGTCAGGAGGCCCCCGGTCTGCTGGGATTGCACCAGGACGCTGTTTTGGGAATGCAGTGCGGTAGACAGGATTTACGCTCCATAGAGACGGCTAGAAATCCATTATAAACCCATTTTTACCCCCACTCCCCTTGAGTCTCCTAAAGGGGATGCATGCAGAGATGGTTCTTGCAGCCACTGATATGACGGGCTGACCACGGCATTAAAATGTTAATGGAAAAAGCCTGATGAAGGACAGTAAAACACTAGACAGCACACCCTGATATGCACCTGATTGCCCTACAGTCTGTGTGTACCTGTCTTGGCCAGGGCTGCTGCGCCCAGGGAGCGGGGCCGGCGGAGAACAGCTGAACCAAATTATTTACCTGTTCATTTTTTTGCGGGTGAGTTGGGTTTTCAGGGGATGCTCATTAGAAACAAAATGTGTAGGTAACTGGAGAGAGCAGGAGGGAGGAAACTAAGCTATGAGCGGTAGATAGCGTGTTTTGGCTGCGCCGCTGCCAAAGTCAGGGGGAGAAGGCGGTAACCTCCTGCCGGGCTGGTGCATTGCTGGGAGGAGAAGCTGCGAGGGTTTCACCTTCCCCTCCCGCTGTGGCGGTGGCACGGCCATGCGCGAAGCTGTTGGGGCAATAGGCGTTTGAGTAATGCACCGCTGGGATTACGACGTGAGCCCGATGGGGCGCACGACTCCGGGCACCTCCTTTCTGGTATAACTGCTCTCAAGGGTACCAGCACAACCTGTTCATTTCTATTGCGTTGTTTCGGTTGGAGTTAATTTGAAGGGAAGGATTGCTTGTTTAAAATGATTTATGCAAATATCCCTGTAGATATGGCATTTTTCTTCATGACTTGGCTGTTTTTTCCCTGCAGGCATGGTAGGAAGCCCATCATGTGCCGGGATGCGTGGTCCAGGCTTGCAGGAAGCCCCAGGACCTGGCCATGACCCTCCCCAGGAGCGAGGGGCGAGTCAGCAGGGGTTTGGGCAGGGTCCAGAAACCGGCTTGGTTAGCAGCAAAATGAAGGTGGCATTTTTCTAACCTGGGCTGCCCTGAGTGCTAGTCAGGGCTTCCAAACCCCATATCTCCTCCCGGGGGACACTGTCCCCAGGCCCCCCCGCACTCTGCCCCGACGTCCCTCCAAGGGCAGGGGCTTTCCCAGAAGGGAAGAAGTCACCCAGTTCAAGATCTAATTTCTTACACTTTCACTTCCTTTTTTAGTAGTGACAAATTAAGAGGTTACCTTACACCCCAGCAAGTAACGATGTAAGGGCTCAGTGTGGGTACGAAGGCAAAACCGGGGCTGTTTGGTGGAAGTGCCTTGGGTTTGGCGCTGTGTCCGGGAGCAGGCTGGCTCCTGAAGCGCTCCCTTAGACTGGGGATTAAAGAAATACATGAAAAAACTGTATGAAAAAAGCCAATGCCACATGAGTTGTTTTCAGACTTGAGAGAATTGTCTTTTTCTCTTCCTTTTTTTTTTTAAATCTGAAACTAGAAGTTTTGGATAAAAGGCTTGTCTCATTCTTTGTTTTACTAAGAGCCAAATCTCTTGTCTTTTTCTAGACAGGGTTATTAATAATGACATGTAAGGGAAGGAGGGAGGCTTGTTTGCTTGCTTTGGGCCGTTTGCTCTGTTCCTTCCCTGAAGCTTTCACATGCGTTCACCACCCCAAGGGTACTCTCAGGCTGGCGCTCGGGAGATCTGCGCGGCAGGAAGGAGAAAGCGTGGCTGGTAGCTCTGTGTTTGAGATGCTCCAGTCCGTGGTCCTTGTAGCTCCTTGGCTTTTTAAGCTGAATAGTGTCACTGCTGGGGCCTGCCGAAGCCTTGGCCTGGATTCAGCCCTGGCGAGACGGATGCTCCTCTGGCACCACGTCCCTCGATTCCCTGTGCTGCTGCTGCGGAACCGTGTTGACAGCAGGAGCCGGCTGCGGAGCGGGGCGAGATGGAAAGCACCGCACCAGGGAGCGGGAGTGTCCTGTGGGCACGTCGTCCCGTGTGGGCTGTCAGGGCTCTGCCCTGCCCATCTTCGTACACGCGTACCTGTCCACGGAAGTTGAGCCCCGGCTCGCCGAGCGCCGCACCTCGGGGGGCTTCTGGCCGCTGCCTGGGCCGCGCTGGCAGCTCCTGGCCTGGGGCAGGTGGGTTTGGTCGGTGTCGTGGCCTGCTTGGCATTTTAATAACGAATGCAGGCTAGCGGTGTGTTTAGATGTGTGTGTGAGGGCTCTCTCAAGGGAGATGTTGTGTACCAGTGAAAACCAGGATGACAGAGCACTAGACACACGTAAGAGGTAATTCTGTGGTGAGGAGGGCTGGGCTTTTAGCAAAGACGGCACGTGAATAGGCTGAAGGGGGAAATAAAAGAAACTGGGAGCCAAATGGCCTTCTTAGTGTGTTCCATATTTGTAGAATTGGATTCTCCTCAGAGTCCAACTCGCCATGCTATATTTGCAATAAACTATTGGGTCTAATCCCAGTTGTGAGGAAAATAATGTTTTTTGTTGCCAAGCATATTTTCTCACTTGTCAGAAATCAGTGGGGTGAAACATATGTTAGAGGAAAGGCTGTCCTAGGCTGCCCGTTCGGAAGATCAGCTGACGACACTGTTCTCCTGGACAGATAATTCGGCATCCCCAGAGCAGCCGCTCTTGGCCCAGCCAGGGGTGCTGGGTGGGCTGCACCCAAAGCCCCGGGCTGGAGACTGGCGGCGGCGGGGCTTGGTCCCGCTCTCCCAGCTGTGCCCGGCCCGTGGGAGCGTGCGGTACCGCCGGGTGAGGAGGAGGAGGTCTCCGAAAGCTTTCATCCCTGCCCGTTGCTAGAGAAACCCCCGCTTTTGTCTGTCCCTGTCTGAGCAGCCGGAGCCTGGCCCTGGCCCAGCGGGACCCCGCGGCGGGGGACTGGGCAGCGGCGGCGTGCCAAAACCGCCATCTCCCTGAGGAGGAGGGTGCTCGCCCTCCCGGCTGGCGAGGACGCTTGCAGGGGGCCCGGCCGTGGGCCGCTGCTGGTGGGGCTGGGCTGTGCGGGGCTGGGCAGGCTCCCAGGCGGATGGGGCATCGCTGCGTCCCCCGGGCTTCAGGCTTTCCTGCTCGCTGGCGCACGCTTGGCTCCTGTGCTCTCTCGTGTTTCAATTCAGGCTACGCACCTTCACAAGACTTAACCGTCCGGGTATTTCCACTGCCTGTTTTTCACCAGTTTTGGAAAAAACAGAATTGGGTTTATTTAATAAGCCCATCCTAAACTGCTCATGCATTGCCCGTATGTGAACTTTGCAACAGGTCCAGGGGCTGGTCCTGGGTCCTGTGCATGGTCTCACCTCTTCTGGCAACAGGCTCTGCTGGGACCCAACTGAATTTTTGCTACTGAAGTGTGCTAGTTGTTGCAAAACCATGGTGTCGGGCTGCGAGTGTCATGTTGAAGGTACAGCAGCACAAAGTGCCACTGTTCGTCTCATGCAGTGCTTTGACCTATGATGGGACAAGCAAAAGTAAATGTAGCTGTGAACTCTTGCACCTTCTGCCGCTTAGCTTGCGGTTGCTTTGCTCAAACTTATTTTGTTTTTTGTTTAAGATGTTTTACAGTTTATGAAGAAAGTAATTCCTAGGGTAGCAGTACACCACTAATCAGCACTGTACTTCTGCTGGTTTGGTTTCCACTGGCATCCACTGATGCCAGTTAAGAAGCTTGGCCCTTACCAGCATTTGGGGTAAGGAGTATTGGAGCCAGGGGTTATTGGAAGAGGGGAGACTTGCAAAATAACCGCCAGAGAACAAGATTGTCTCCCTTACTCCATGTACTGCCAAAGGATGAAATCCTAGCTCCATTGAAGCTGGTGGGAGTTTTGCCACTTTCTCAGCTGGGGCCGGGATTTCAACATGGTGTTTGTAAATGCTGAAACTCAGAGATTCTCCTGCCCAGGAGAATATGTGAGCTGTATGAGAACACAAGGAATAAGTGAATAATAATAAGGAATACCACTGGTAAAAGTTGCGTTGATCTAGTGGCATTCATCTAGAGTTTAATTGTTATATTTAAAAAATGAGACCATATGGAAAACATCCTTCAGCAAGCTGAGGGTGGGACTGGTTGAAGTAGCGGAGCAGCGTGTTAATAATGAACTGGAGCTGAGCGTGCTGTCTTCTTCTTGACCTCTCCACATAAGCATGTTACTACTAATATGAGTGCTCAAATTGGCCACGGTTTGTACCAAATAATTCTGTTCTTTGTAAAGCACTGCATCATCCCTGTTGTCAGAGGTATGCTATTTGGATGTGTGTAATCGCTCTCGGGCTCTGTGCATGGCTGCCAGCATTGTCCTCACTGGAGAATGGATGAGGTGAACAGCTTAGGAGAGGAAAAAATGAGACTTACTCCGATCTGCCCACTAAACCATGTCCCGCAGTGCCACGTCCACACCTTCCTTGAACACCTCCAGTGATGGAGACTCCACCACCTCCCTGGGCAGCCTCTTCCAGTGCTTCACCACTCTCTCAGGAAAGACATTTTTCCTAATATCCAGCCTGAACCTCCCCTGGCGCAACTTGAGGCCATTTCCTCTAGTCCTGTCACTAGTCACTTGGGAGAAGAGACCAACACCCACCTCCCCACAACCCCCTTTCAGGCAGTTGTAGAGAGAGAT
Organism: Gavia stellata; assembly: GCF_030936135.1. Classification (NCBI taxonomy): domain Eukaryota; kingdom Metazoa; phylum Chordata; class Aves; order Gaviiformes; family Gaviidae; genus Gavia; species Gavia stellata. Next base: position 25,111,355 of record NC_082605.1, on the reverse strand, counting down.
GAGGTCTCCCCTCAGCCTCCTCTTCTCCAGACTGAACAACCCCAGCTCCCTCAGCCGCTCCTCATCAGACTTGTGTTCCAGATGTCAACATCAACCCAAACAACACTTCTCTGAAGCCTTGAAAAGGTTTGGGGAAGTGCCTTCCCTCTGACACCGGCACACCAGTGACTCTCAGTTTCCAACCCCAATGCAGAGCTCCCTCAAGGTATGAGAGTTGGTCTTGCTGTGGTGGTGATCACGCAAACTTCAGCATTTTTGAAGGTCGGTGTTTTCAGAAGTTCAGCAGAAGTACCTCTGCCCTTCAGCTCGTCTCAGTACCCTGTGTGAGCCGCCTTTGGGGACACGCTTTGTGCCATAAGCCTGAGGTTTGCTCATCGTTCTGCTGCAGTCCCCTTGTGTGGTGGGGTAACGGCTCAGCCGCAGCCGGCAGGGCGGTGGGCATGCGGGACTGGGCACAGGGTCACTGTCTCCCGCTGGCGCAGAGAGCTGCGGGTGTCCAGGGCTGGTGATGATAGGACCATTTTGGAGATTAAGAAAAAACAATCAAAAAATACCTTTCCCTGGAGATCTTTCTGGCACTTTGTGCAACAGACTTCTCCGTTGACATCAAACACTGACTTCATGTGCTGATACCACGGAGGCTGATGTCCCTCAGAAAATGCCATTTGAGCGGCTATCAATCTTCTTGTATCAGAGGAGGAACAGCACCTAACGTTACAAAACCCATATGGAAAGGATTGCTTCCTCCGTGTATCTCTTCGCAGTTTGCTGCAGCAGCACACTGTTTTGCTGCAAAGAAGACACACAGAATTTGAGTCAGGCGCAGCGTTGTAGTTGGGTTGTAGTGACCATAAAGTCAAAGCGTGCTGCCTCTGAGCCCCCTGCCCAGCCATAGGCTCCCAGGGCCGTCAGGACCGGCTGCCCAGTCATCCCACCCAACCGTTGGCCATAAGCAGCACCGTGTTACCATCTTCACGGTGTTATTGACTGCCACTGCCAGAGTAGCTACGTCTTTTCCCATGCCTCCAGCTGGCTGACCCAGAATCTTACCGATTTTTAAAATTTCCCACCTAATTTTCTTCATGGCAAGTTTACACCTATTTATCTTATGCTGATACTTCAGTTTTAAATTGCTCCTTTCTTGGGTCTGCTCCCCCATAGAGAGCAACAGTATATGCTCTCAGCTGTCATTTTCCTGACCTGGCTTTGGAGTAGCTCTGTCAAGTTTTTGGGTGGGGTTTTTTGTTTTGCTTTTTTTAACGTTGCCGTTCATTTACAAACCTGCCAAAGGTTGAATGTAAAACATTTTTCTCATCTTGATGCTGTCTCTGTAACGCTTGCGTACCGCTTGGCTGTTGGTGGTGGGAGGCTGTTTGCAGGGGGTTTATCCCCGCTCAAGCACGTCAGCCTGTGCACAGTGCTCTGTCGTGGGGCTGGCCATAGTGGTCACGCTTGCTTTTCTTCTGCATCCCCTCTGTCGCGCTCGGAAGCCTTTCTCTGGTTTGTGGAGGGATGTGAGCATTCTTGGGGGTCTTTGACTGATGAGGGACTTCTGCTATATTTGGGATCTCAGTAGCATGGATTGACGGTGGGACCCATTGTTGGGGCTCTGCGGGGCCACGCTCTCCCGCGTTGGGCCATGTTAAATGTCCTGGAGGCTGCGGTGGTTGTCATCCCGCCCGCCGCCCCGGGGAGGCTGCCGGGCCCCAGGGCTGGAGTGCATCTCCTCCGGAAATCTGATTGCTTCTGACATCTCACGTGGTTACGTGCGTGGCCTAAGAATAACGAGCAGTCATCGACTGCGATATGGGCTAATTGATTGGAAAATATTCACAAAAACCAAATCCCCAGATCTTCTGATTACGGATGTTCCCTCTCCCGGCTGGATTAGCAGTCCCGCAGCCTGTCTTGAGCTTTGTTGCTCTCCTTTGTTTGCCAAGGAATTTTGTTTTCTCCAACATTCCTGCTGCTGTGTTTCAGAAGAGCTGAGGAAATCATATTTCTTGCATTTTCTACCTCTGATTCTGCATTTTAAGTAACAGGACTGCTCACGCTGGAAGCTCCTCTCTTATGAACAGAACCAAACACACTGGGAGGAAAAAAGCAGCAAATCTTGAAAGCCAGCTGTTCAGCAGAGTTCAAGGGGACTCAAGGAGCTTTTTAGCACTCTTGTTTGCAGAATGGCTCACTCTGTTATTCTCCTTTGGCACTGTTTGAGATTTCATATACTGTGAATTAAATCAATGGAGCATTTCAGACAAACTACTGTGGAAACGTGACCAGCTACACAATTTTATTTAATGTTTTGCTTTCTGCTTTTTGGCAAATGCTTTCAGCTTTTCCTAAAGCAGTTTGGTAGGTTTTTGTTTATTGATTTCTACTAAAAGTTCCTATAAATTCCAAGTTCAGAAACACAAATTGTGAGGTGGCTGTTTTCCTTGTGTGGACCTGCGGTGTTTGTGTTCGCATCCCGATGGTGCTGGGCAGAAGCCAGAGTTGGAGAGTTTTCCTAGTGAGGTTTGTTCTTCATGGCAAGGAGCTTATTTTTGATCTAGCAAGGAAAGCTCTGAAATGGGATGTTAAAAAACCATACGTACTAGTTGAACTGAGAAAGGGTCTGAGCCCAGTTTGGGTCATTTCTTTGAGAAACCTTTAGCTTTCACAGAATAACTTGTTACTGATGCTCTCGGAGGCATCCCATTTCCTTTTAGTTTGCCAAATTATTTTTCTGCAGTGTAAATAAGGACCTGCCAAGGTTATGTGAATTCCAGGAGTTACCAGCCTGCCACTGTATAACAGTGTCTCCGATACGTGTTTCTTGAACTGTGAGTAGCAGCAGTTCCCCTATTGCTGTGACTTCTTAGTAACAGTTAGGATGAAGCAGGAAACTGGGGAGATCAGGCTGACCACAGATCGCGTGGTCAGCCTGATAGATTATAACGGCTCGTTCCAAAGCTTTGGGGAAGAGGAGTGCAAATGAGAGCGTTTGCAGTCCAAACCTGGGCCTGGGTTGTCATTTCCAGCTGCTCCCTACTTCTCTCTAATGGCCAAAGCAACCCACTCTTCTCCAGGTGCCCTTTGGAGATGCTGCAGCGCTCCACCAGCCTGTAACGGCTGACTCTCGGATCACCCGGGATGAAACACGCTGCCGGGGGTTTCTCATTTCCAGTTATTTGAGAGACAAAGCGGCTGTTTGGCCCGGTAACAGCGGTGCGGAGGCACGGGTTGTGTCCAGCTCCCCTGGGACAGTGGGCAGACATGGGATCGCTCCTGGCTGTGGTGGTGCTTGGGGTGCCGGTTCCTGCGGTGCGGGAGCGGACATGGGATCGCTCCCAGCCACGGTGGTGCTCGGGGTGCTGGTTCCTGCTGTAGGGCGTGTTGGATGAGGGTCCCTCCGGTCCACCTGGGTGGTGGGTGTTTCGTGTCCCCACGCGAGGCTGTTGGTCTCCCTCCTGCACGCAGCCGCCTGGGTGCACCAGCGGTACAGGCAGCCCTGCCGGAAACCTTTGGCTGACAGCACACCCACTGCCGGAGAGCAGGAGTGAAGGGGTTAATCCTTGAGTGATGGTGGGTGCCCATCAGGTTTTTAACAGTTTAGCTCTTTCTTTGTAGACTTTACTGTAGCCCAAGGAAGGGTGAACTGTTCTGTTCCCAATTGCCTGTGCTTTGGGCTTGTCTCACTTGTCTTTCTAAAAGCCAGTTGTCCGTGAGGCACGTCAGTGGAGTGCCTGGAGATGACTCCCCTCCCTGCAATTACAGAAACACAATTAGTGATCTTTTCCCGTCAGTGTCCTCTGCTTTCTAGCTCTGTCTTCCAGAGTGTAAGGTTTTGGGGTCAGGCGCTGAAGAGATATTTGTCTAACATTGAAAAACGTTAATTGGCACTCAGCTGAAGGTTATAATTAAAGGCCTGTTAATCCTCCCATGACGGACAGGACTGATGCAGCTCATGCTGATGCTGCTGGCCAGAAAATTGCTCGCAGCCAGACTGCGCTGGTAAAGATGGGGCAGGCTTCAGTCTGGATTGTTAGCTGGCACCCATCACGGTGGCACCCTGGACGTTCGTAGATGCCTGTTGGGTTTGGGTCCGCTGGGGATCTGCTCTCTCCGTCTCCGGTGCATGAGCAGGCTGGGTTAGAGGGAGAGGGGGAGGATGGAGGGTGTTGGGATCAAACAGTAAATGGTGGCTGCTCCAGCCCCACCAATGGTCTCCAGCTCCGCTGCGCTGGCGGGAGAAAATGGATGTCCTCTGAGGGCTCCTGCCCGTTCCCTAGGCAGCAGGCATGAAGAGCGGAAAAAGGCTTTTCTGCCTGCCTGTATTTTTTCATGATTATCTGAAAAGGCTACTTAAGAGCAAGTTCATTTTAATTGAAAGGAGGGTGCCTCTTAAACGCAGCAGCAAAGTAACTATGGAAGCAGGGGAGCGACAATGCCGGCGCTGTCGGGGGCTGTGGTTGTGAGCAGCTGACTCAGAGACCTCCGGAGCACTGAGGAATGTAGTTTTCTCTGTTATCGCTTCTGTCTTGGCATTAATGATGCCAGCAGCCCTTAATTTTGTTTTCTGCCACAAACCTTTTCCATTTAACATGCAGCAACAGCTCCTGGGGTCAGCGGCCATCTCCATTTGTTTCTGTGACTGCTCATAGCTGAGTGGCTTCAGGGTCACGGCTGGCGGGCTCTCCATGTCTGCAGAGACTGCCCTTTGCCTCTGCGCGCTTAGATGGTGCTGGCCTGGCTGAACTTCTGCAGGGAACCTTGAAAGTGTCAAAGCAACGCATTACGGGGGTGGGGGAAACAAAGAAATCCTGTTGACGAAGGTCAAAATGTGCCTTGTTGATGCCTGGGTGCCCAAGAGCGTCCTTGCCTGCCGGTGGGACTGACGGACTGACGCGCCACCGTTGCGTCCTCCTTGGTACCAGGACTCTGGGGTGAGCCAGCGCACGTGGGACGATGCGGGAGAGGGTGCTGGGCCCTGCCTGGCTGGCTGGGACCGGCGCTGGGCTCACGAGCGTGCGGCGAGTGTGCGGGAGGCGGTGACCCTCACCGAGCTCGCGGTGGGGGCTGCTGGCTGTGGCTCCGATGGGCCCAGACTGCAAATTCCTGTTACTTGGAACAGGAGGTGGTGAAAGCTACAGGAGCTTTGGCGAGTCTCTGCATTTGTTGCTGCTGTCTGAACTGCCTTGAATGACCCCCTGAGAGTTAAGGAGGTATCTTCGTGTCAGATACAGAGATCAAACGAGCAGCAGTAGCTCAGAGCTGGGAAAAAATAGGAAGAGGTAGGAAATTGAAAAGATTGGAGAAACGGTATTGATATTCCTTGTATTTCTGTGCATTGTCAGGGTTGTTAAGAGCTGTTCTGGAGACCACCTCGGGTTGTAATCCACTATGAAAAGAGAACTAGAGATCAAATCTGTGGGGATTTTTTTTTTTTAAAATCTATATCAAACTTGCTCAGGAAAGCAGAGAGCTGTAAAGCAAGCCCTGTGTTGGCACCAGCAGGAGTGGGAATGTAAAATCCATATGGGATGTAATGAAATTTCCACTGACCCTGTGTGGGAAGGAAAAGCTTGTCAGCAGGGGAACATGAAGGTTTTAAAAATGTTTTGTTATGAAACCGGTACCTTTGTGTCCTGTAGGAATGTAGCAGTGGGGTTTTAGGAGGCTTAATTCAAAGGCGGTTAGTCTTTGCCACCCTTGGCTCCAGTGAATGCCATCGTTAACTGCAGAAGTTGTGTAACGGGGACACAACTTCAAAAGGGGGTGTGCATGAAGCAGCGCGGTAACGTAGCAGGCATGCCGTACCCCGGGAAGCCGTTCTGACAAGCTCAGTGGATGACAGCAGCAGCTTGCCATCTCGCATCCTGGCTCTGCTCGGGTGGAAAGCAAAGGAGCTGTCGGAAGCCATGGCTGCGTAGGTGGTCGTCTCCTGTTGATCCCATAAGGCATCGCAGCTCTTGCACAACACAGAGCCCCTGAAGAGCAGTCTTCCTGATGAAATCAAAGCTGCAGTTCTGCGTAGACATGATCTTTCTGTAAAGCCTAGGCTATTTTTCGGCAAATGCTGGAGTCTCAGCTACCAAGGACTGGACCAGCTTTCAGGTGCGATGATCGACTAATGCTTTCTGGAAGTCCACTCAGCTTCTCCAGGCGTCCTCGTGCATCTCTGTAGGCTAAATACCACTGTGTGGCATTAAAGCATCCTTCACCTCCCCCTGGAGCAAGTGCCATTGCAAGGGGAGCAAACCTATTTTTTGCATATGAGTGCAAATGTGAAGAAGAGGGGATGGAGAAGCAGTGCTGTTGGTGAGGCGTGCAGCTCTGTGTTTTGGCGTGGTGCTGCATACCATAGGAATAGGATGCTGCTTATTTTGATGCCTGAGTAAAGACTGAGGCGCTCTGACAGGAGTCATTTTGAGACCTCATTTGCAATGAGAATTTAATTTCTTCTCCGTTCTTTTAGCAGCCGTAATGTTTTTTTAGAAAGGGTATTTCTAGCTTTGCTAATATAGGGGAATTGCCTTTCGTTTCAGGGTGTTCTGCAGCTCAGCTGTGAATGAGGGCTGATGTTTGTGTGCAGCAGATGCCCCGAGTCACAGGGGAGCCCTGACCATGCAGCGCTGCCTGGGTGGAGGCAGCAGTTGTGCTGAGCGTCCCTGCGTGTCACCCTTCCTCCTCTGCCCGGGGCCTCGGCCCTTCTGGCTCCCGTGTCCAGCGTCCTCGTGTCTGCAGGTGGGATGGATGTAGGTCAGAAACGAGTTAGAGTGCTTTGGCTACCGCAGGGATGGTTACATGGTTATCCAGGCGGACTTCAGGAACGGAAAATGGCTTTGCTAGTGGCCAAGAGCAGTGTGTTGAGTTCCTCGCCAAGGCTGTGTTTTTGTGAACAGTTGTGCTACCCTCTCATAAAGTATCATCAGCATAAAGGAAGTGCTGTAAAAGCAGCGTCCTCTTCTCTAGCCCACATAGGTGACTGATTAACTTTGGAGTTTTCAGCATTTGTTATTTCCGAGGAGCTTTTGGTTTTTAGGTGACCTTCACACATCCTGCAGCCTCCAGTCCCATTACTGCCTTCGTTAAATTACCTAGTAATGAGATTGCTGCAGGTGTCCTTGTTCCTGCAGCTCTCCGAGTTCACCTGGTGGGCTGCGAGCGGCTCACACTCACACGATTGTTGTTACACCAGGAAATGTTGAAAAATACCAGATTGCCAGATTCTTATAATGGCAATTTGAACCTCCTCCACATGGGATCCTCAGAAATTTGAGCTTGAAATTGTCCATAAATCTTTTGTGATTTATTGAAATAAATAGCGTTAGTATAGAAAAGGAAAAATAGCGTTAGTACAGAAGAGAGGGAGTTGAATTGGTGGTGCCGCCACTACTGCTAGCGTTAGGCCAGCAGTGAATTGGCACATCCTTGGGAGCCAGGGAGGGGACAACGTGGGACGGGGGCTCTCTGAGGTGTCTTTGCATGCTGCCCTGTACCACTCTGGCCCCGTTGAGCCCCGAGGGTGCATACACGGCAAAGGGGGAAGGTGTGATGCTGCGTTCCCACTGCTGAGCTTCTCCGCTGGCTTTTTTGCTAGGTATGCTTTGCACATGCGTCCTGTCGGGGTGAGGGTCAGGACTGGAGAGCCGGTCTGTCTGCTGCTTGTGGGGTGCTCGGTCTCTGCAGGAGGCAGCAGGCACCCTGGCGATGCTGCGGCAGGGCTGCGGGCTGCTCCAGGCTTCCCTCTCCCTCCTCCGCACAGGCACCCTCCGGGCACCGCAGAGCCCCTCTTCGGCAAAGGCTGCGGGGTTGTAGTGCATCCGCCACAGTGTCTGAAGGTCCTTAGGAGGAAGAAAAAAACCTGGAACAGATGAGGTCTGTGGTGTTTTATGAGGTGGAGTTTGGAGGATCTCAAAGACTTTTTAAGCCCTTGAGCCAAAAGTGAGTTTGATTTGCCAGTTAAGGTGGCAGCTCTGGGGGGACGTGGGCGAGAGGAGTATGCACTTACAGTGCCAGCCTCCCTCACGTCATCGTCAGCTGTATCCAAATGATCGTTGGTCAAGAAATAGCATGTTAGTTTATAGGCAGAGAATTCAGGATTTCAGGTAATACTAGATAAATTGAAGTATCACTTTCTAGTTTCTGAAAGGCCATTGAAAAGCTCTCAGGGTGGGTCTCTGTGTACTTCTGCAGTTGTTTGTTTTGACAAAGAACAAGGTTTTAATGTGAGACCGGTGAATGAAATTCTTCAGCTCTCACTTGGGAAAAAAAAAAATCTGTTGGCTTTAGTAAGCCTTGAGTTAACCCTGAGGCTCGTGAGGGAGCCTGCTCCAGCAGTGTCTGTGCGATTTGCTCTGAGACAAGGAAAGACAACCCTCCTGGTCAGTGTTTGTTGCTGACGTTGTATTTTCTTCTTCTCCTTTCTTGTGTGCATGCAGAAATCCGAACTCAGCTGGTCGAGCAGTTCAAATGTCTGGAGCAGCAGTCGGAGTCGCGCCTGCAACTGCTGCAGGACCTGCAGGAGTTCTTCCGCAGGAAGGCTGAGATCGAGCTGGAGTACTCCAGGAGCCTGGAGAAACTGGCTGAACGATTCTCCTCCAAGATACGCAGCTCCAGAGAGCACCAGTTCAAGTAAGCAGGCGTTTCCAGGGGCCAAGTGGTGCAAAGTGATGGGCCAGAGACTGCCTCGAACACTAGATGTTTGTTTGTTTGTTTGTAGCTGCACAGTCCGAAAGTGGAGTAAACTAAATTGCATCAGTGGTGACCTTGTCTGTCTTATCACTGTGCAGGGCTCACAAAAAGAACTAGAAAGGTCTTTTTCCAAGACTTCACCACAGCGTTACTGGCCTGTGCTGCCCGAATTAGACTTCCTATGCACTTCTTTGAGCAGTACAATAAAAATAAGAATCGGGGACTAGGAAGGAGTCAAGCACCTTGATTTTTTTTTTTTTTTTAAAGAAGCTTGAATTCAGCCACTGATTTGACTGCACAAATAATGGTAGGCCCATTTTATAAACCCTGGTTTCTGCACGTAGTCCAATCCATAGATGTCAGAGTGCTTCACGTTGCACACAGATCTGCTTACAGGCTCGGACTTGGAAGCAGTTTCTGGAAATCTGATTTATCGCAGTTTTTCAAAATGAAGTATGCATGTTTTCTGTGTACACACCGGTACAGTGTTGAAGCTAGACAAATCCATAGTGGAAATATTGTGAAACAAAGCTTTGAAATAGGAAATATGAACTGGATGCTGGAATTGTGTGAAAATCAAACTGATGATGGAAACTGTAAAATCCGTGAATGCATGAATATGTGCCAGTTTTCAAAAGCAGCCTCTTTTCAGTTTAACCACACTCTCAAATGTGGCTAAACCAAAAAAGATCTGGGGCGGGGGGGGGGGGAAGAAACAAATTTGAGGCAGAATTTGTCTGGAGGTGACTGTGTTTTGTGGTGAGGATACGTACCTTGTGCTGTTACGCTGGCTGGTTGGTGGCCGTGACTTCAAGGCTCCTGTAAACGCCACCGTGCCGTCACTGTTGGAGGAGCTGGTCCCTGCTCTCTGGGTGCACTCGAGTGTGCCCGGTCGAGGTGTCAGGCTGGGCTCCACGGGGCGATGCTCAGTGTTTGCACGTGTGTGTTGGTAGCTGTCAGGGTTTCCCTCCGTGCTGCTCGTTGCGTTTCTTGCCATGACCAGCTCTCCCCGGCGGTTTCTCAGGGCGCGGGGTCTCGCTGGGCAGCGTGAGCGGCGCTGCCGAGCGGCAACCGGCAGGGTCTGCGCCCCGAGGGCCACGCAGCAGCGCCTGCGGCATGGAGGCGGGTACCCCTCCTGGCTGCGGCCCATGCAGCACGTCAGCTGAAGTTCCTCACCTTTGCCTTCCCTGGCCATAGCATCTGTCTCTGTCTCTTCTTCTGACAGCGGTGTCCATGAAATAGTCTCTCAGCTGGGATTATGCCCTTTGCTCAAGATGAAACTAGTGTCATTCAATTCAATGGCCAAAGACTACAGCCACTGTTTAGCTCCTTTCCCAGAAAATTGAGGGTTTTGCCCGTCCGACACACTTAGCCTGGCTAGCCCCTGGCTCTTTACAGTCTTTTTCTTTCTCTAACCCCTTGTCGGGTTTTTTTCCTGTTTCAGCTGCAAGAGCAGAGATTTCTGCTGTTACGTTACTAAATCCTATTTTTTCCATATTACTAAATCCCATTTAATCTGTTTACTCGTCTCTCTAGTGAGCAAGGCTTTACTGTTGTCTTATGCAAAAGTCTGCTGAAAACGAATTGCCATTCAAATGCTATCTGTTCTTTTTGCATCTCTCTGTTGCTTGTCAGTTGTGGGGTGCCAGGCTGGTGCTGCTGTATCATGTGTTGGGGATAACTGTCCTGGGGAAGGAACTGGCCAGTATGGGCTCGGGAAGGTGCTCTTGTTCAGAGCTGGAGCCCACGAAGGCTCGGGGCGGAGGGTGTGTGTGCGCCTCTCCCATCAGCTGAGAGCAGCATTATGGCACTGCCATTGCTTATTGTGCTTACAGAATTGGAAGGGTGCTGTTGTGCAGTATTGTCAGGTGACAATGGTTCTCCACCGTTATAAAACACCTGGGCACAAGTGCCTGGTGGCTTGTGATGGTACTGATAGTGCTAATAGGGTCAGCTTGATTTCAGCGCACGCTTCTGCTGAGTCCTCACTGTCTCACTCTGTGTTGAGAGAGACTCCCTTAATATATTTTTCTTCCAGACTGCTTTGTACCTGCCCTTTATTAGGTTCATCTGCGCTGCTTCCCCAGCTTGCTCATGAATGTCATTATTCTGACGAGGCTTTTGACACTCTTAAGAAATACGGTATCTTCAGCTCTTCCTTTGTCCCTGTGTAGCCATGTGCAGCAGGCTGTGCCCAGCCCTTAATGGTGGTAATTGCCGTGGTGCTGCTGCCGGGCTGTTCATGGTGATTCTGGGCTGACGGACTCATTCATGCTTTTATATGTGGTGGTTTTGTCTGTATGTGCATGCAGAGATTTTCTGGAGTCACCGTGCCTTCCTCTCCACGGGTTCAGTGGTGAGGTGGGCTGCACCAGCCCCGGTACCACGGGTGAGAAGATTTGGATGAGGAGGAGTACGTGTGCGAGGGCTGCGGCTGCACAGCGTAGCTGTAGCCAGTGCGGGCTAGCTTTCTGGTTGTGGGACTTCTTGGGAAGGACAGTCTTTGAGCCCAGGGGTCTGAGGCCCGTCTGCATCACGGCCGTGTTGCCAGTGCTGCCGGTGTGTGCAGGCTGCCGAGCGCAGGTGTGCAGCAGACCTGGCTCCCGTGTGGGCGAAGCAGCGGGCACTCCCCAGGCAGCTTGCACATGTCTTTAGGTGCTGGGGAGGGAGAAGCCTCTGGAGCTTGAACACGTCCATCAGGCACGGCTGTCGGCACATGGGGAGGCCTGCCCAGGCAGGATGGTGTCAGGGGAGGTCTCCACCGAAAGGGGCCGTTTCTCTGGAACTGGCGTGCCTTGTAGGAAAGCGTTGGGTTGACCAGGGAAAATGCTGTGGGTGAAACATTTGGAACAAATCACTTGGTTGCCTCATTTACAGGATCTCAGCTGGACAAAGTTAAGTGTTTTGTTTCAGTTGTTTAATTTCTGGAAATTTTGATTCTCTTTTCATTAATTTGCCTTCAGTTCTAAAAGCAGTACAGGGAGAACAGTCTTTCAGCGTTGAGATGGAACATGTCAAAATTAGTTAAGCTCCAATCAAGTGTGAAATGTTTTCTGAAATTTCCCTCAAAAGAGAGTTTTTCTGACCCCTCCTGGCTTCCAGGCGAGTCAGGGTTTTGGGATGCCCCTCGGCAGGGTCTCGCCCAGCTCTGAGGATGCTGCGTGGCTGCCGGGGCCACGATGCCTGCTGCCCCGACGCCTGCTGCCCCTCACGGCAATCTCTTTGCTGTCTGCAGCATGAGTTGCATTAAGACCGTTGTAAATATTCAGCATACATGAATCTAGTCATGTTTTGCACAGACACTTTGTGTTAACGTTGGATGCAAAACATTTTTCTCTAGTACTGTTTAGTGGACTAAATGCAATACAACAGATTGTGTGGCAAATGGGCTCTTTCTGAAGTGGAAGTGACAGCCGTATTAATAGCGCAAAGTGGAGAAAAGAAGCACCACTTCCAAGTTTCCCTTGCAAAGCATTGAAGGGATTGCCAGGGATGTCTCTTGTCCTGTACCGTCTTCCAGAGTACCCAGTTTGGGAAGGGTCTGGTTAAGGGTCTGATTTGGTAAATGTGCTTGTGTGCTGCTGGACATCCCTGCAGGGAAGTGCTTGAATGACTGAAAGGAACTCTTTTAGAGGTTCCTGGAAGCTGGAGCAGAGCCACAGATGGGTTCCCAGCCTGGCTTGAGTAGGGGACCAGCTCCACGTTGTCTCCGCCTGACTTGCACGTTTTCAAGTCCTTCAGGGCTGTTGCCTGGAGTATCTGCACTGTGTTACTGTAATATTGCTAACTGACCTGTTGTAGACCACACCTTTATAAAGCATAGCTATGGAGCAGCGGACCAGAATGCCCACTGGGTGCCCCAAGACGTCGAGGTAGGGCAGAAAAAACAAGATGTGTAGGGCAGGTTGTATACAAAGATCCATATATATGTGTGTGTTGAGTGAAGCACAGGGCTGTGCCCAGGGTCAGCACCAGAGCATCCATCTCCCCTGCACAGAAAGCCTCTGTCCTGCCACCGGCAGCTGTGGGAGGCTGGTAAATAAGGATGAAACTGCAGGAGAGAGCAGCCTGGGGCAAAGAATGGGAATTCCTTGGCTTGATTGAAACCATTGTGTATAACATTTAGACTGGGAGCTTCCGTGTTGGCAGAGATAGTTAAGCACCTTTCCTGCACCGAAGAGGAGGTGCTGCTGTGGTCAGCCGGCAGGCAGGCAGCCGTGTGTCTGAGCATGGGGTGTCTGCTGGGTCACCCCACCATCCCGGCGGGGGCAGCAGCGCTGGGCCAGCACCCAGTCCTGCACTGACGACCCCGCGGTGTCCACCAAAAGGACGTGGCTCTGAGCTGACGGAGAGTCCGTAGTGCGCTGGTCGTCTCCATCGCAGAGCTGCACCGCTGCCCCAGGTGGCTGCGGCCATGGGGAGGGGGAGGCGAGGGGTGGCAGCAGCAGGAGATGCTGCGGCCGGGCGTCCTCCCCGCAGGTCAGTGGGGACAGTGCTGTCAGGAGCAGTCCGGCAGGAGACAGCCATCGTGCTCGCAGCCGTGCTGCTGGTTTCTGGGGCGGGGAGGCAGCCAAGAGATGCTCACACACTTTTCTCCAGGGCGTGATGGATTCTAGCAGATGTATGCAGTGGAGGAAGGCAACGTTAATATGCTGACAGCATTAATTTGAAAATTACGTGCCTTTTTGACTTGTTTGCTTGACCTTTTTGACTTTTTTTACAATTCCCTAGGAAAGATCAGCACCTGCTTTCCCCTGTGAACTGCTGGTACCTGGTTCTGACGCAGACCCGGCGAGAGAGCAGAGATCATGCCACCCTGAATGACATCTTCATGAACAATGTCATCGTCCGGCTGTCGCAGATCAGTGAGGATGTCATCAGGCTCTTTAAAAAGGTAACCAAAGCAGTGATGGAGAGTTCTGCCCAGTGAGGATCCATCCTTGCATTTTAGTCTGAAAAGGAAGCTTATTGTGGACTTCTACACAACTGTGCGCCCCCAAAAGTCTAAAGAGGTACAAAAAAGCCAACATTGTTAAAAAGCAGGGAAAGGTAACAAGGCTTCCTAAGAAGCACATGTCACATCTTAATGAGAAAACTGGAGAGGAGTTTGAACTTTGGACAGTGAAAATGTAAAGCCGTAGTAAGGCAGGCCAAATAAAATTCTCAGAGACAGCTTGCTGAAGACATGAAGCTAACAAAACCTTCTCCAAAATCACAAGGAAGAAACCTGCCCCAGGGTGTCGAGGAGTATAGGTGGGTGAGGTGCAAAAAGGCTACGAGGTAACAGCCAAAGGCCAACTGGCTTCTTTAGCTTGGTACTCGTTATGGAAAAACTTGGACTAGAGATTTTCTTGGGGCAATGGTGGTGTTACCAGCCTGAGGAACCTTATCCAACTGAATTGTCATTAGATGTTGCAGAGCAAATTTGTACAAGGGACTGTCACTTATAAGTCTTTCCAGATAATATTTATGCAAGAATTTTAAATAAACTGAGACATAAAACTGTCAACTGACTAGCAGTGAGGTGTGACCTGATGCTTAAACTGGCGTCAGTGCCAGAGAAGTGAAAGGTGGAAAACATGATGACTTTTTTTAAAGACTCCTGGAGGGCTTCAGAGAACAGGTCAGCCGTCTGACGTTAAAAACAGACTTGTTGGGTGAAACCTTAGTAAAAAGCAGAATGACAGGCATGTAGGCAGATACAAGAGAGGAGTCAGCATGGCTTTCTTAAGAGAAGACTCGTGCTTCATAAATCTAGTGGAGGTATTTCCAGGAGCCAGCGATCATGTGAATAAGTTGGCACAGTACCTTCAGTGTCTTACTTCGGAAAAGGTCGCTCCCTGAAGTTCTTAAAGAAAAGAAGCTGATGAAGAATAAGGAGTGGTTGTTTTCTGGATTAATGACTGGTCGAAAGACAGGGAACAAAGGTAAGGAGAACTTCAGTGGAGTTCCTAATAAATCTTTTGGAGGAAAGGATGAATAGTAAGATGACAAAGTCTGCTGATGATACAGAATTATTAATGATAACCAAATTAAAAATGAGCAACAAAGACTTGCAGGGATCTCACAGTCAGGTGGACCTGGACTCTTCAGTTGAAAATGAAGGGGGAGTGTGGAATGTGGTAAGAGCATGAAAAGTCACAGGCGGTTTGCAGGAAGTGAGTAGGAACAAGGACATTGCTGTGCCTGCTAACGTAAGCCGTGGGTGGTCAGCAGGCACCGGGCAGAGAGAGAAGGTAAAAAGGGAAGACTTCCTAACATCGTTAATACTATATATATTATAGTACATTTGCAATATTATGGGTAGCGCTACATGTTTGTTGCCTCATACCATGTTTTTGAAAGCCAGACATGTAACCTGAGTCCTCAGGCAGTCAGACGGAGGTGAAGGAGTGTTCCCTATTTGTAGCTGCCTGGCCCTGCTGCCAGCGCAACTTCGGGCTTGGGAATCGCAGCCCTGCAGCTCGTCGCATTGTGAACATGCTTGGTGGCATCACTGGTCCTCTTCCTCCCTCCACTTCTCTTCCACGCGTTTGCTAATGGGTGCCCTCAGGGGTACCATGGTGGGCTAGGTGGCCCTTTCGCCTGTGTTTATGGCTCTTGTGTTTTTCTTACTTTTTATTGCTTGTTTTCAATAGGGGTAGCTGGAGAACTGCGGTTAGCGAGCAGCATGAGCCCGTTGGCATACTTGCCTCTCCAAACAGGAAAGGGGCTCTCAAATCAGTGGTCAACTTAGCCCAGCTGGAGGGTAAATTTAATGTGATATTTTTATGGCCAGTTTCCTCTAGTTTTTAGATCTGACCTAGAAATTAAACTGCAATGTCAGTTTTTGATTTGCTGATCTTATACAGGCCATCATCCCTTTTCCTGTCCTGGCCTCCAGAAATTGGAAAGACTTGGGATATTTCAGTTAGTTCACTTCTAAGTCGGTCTCAAAATCTCCCTCCCATTTACATTTTGCTCTGAACCCGGTTTTGAGATGTGTATTAAGTCTATCCTAGGTCTGTGAACAGTATATCTCATTTTGAACCATAGGACAAACCCAGTCAATGTTCAAACAAGGGCATAAATAGAGTGTTTGAAGTGTTTTTTTCTTGTTGTAAGTCAATCCTCAGCCAGGACAAGATGATAAAGTATTTCATCCCTGCAGCAGAATTATTCCTTTGTGTTTGCTTTTTCTGTCTCTCCCTCCCTCCTCTTTTTGAATTTAAATTTTAACTTATAGCACGCTTATATTCTGTAGAAATTGTTGCTCCTTGTTTCTCCCTCCCCTGTCTTCTGCCAGGGGAGGTGAAGTAGTAATGACTCCCATCTGCAGCCTGTCAAAGCCAGCACCTGCGTTTAATCAAAAGGATGCTTTACAGTGGAGTTGTGGGGATCTGTGATTTCACTCACATTTGTCCCTTGAGGTTTAAATTGTAGCAGGACTCGCGTGTCCCTGGAAGTAATGCTCAGCTGCATCGTGGAAAAGGGTTATTTTGTGTCATCATTTGCCCTTAATGTGGATAGGGAGGCTGACACTTTTGGGGATATTCAGGTTATTTATTTTTCTTAACCTATTGCCCACTGTGCCCAAAAGGGGAACCTGGGGCTGCGCTTCCCGCTTTGCAGCAGTGTTTGGTGAGAAGTCTTAGGCACGTGTGTGGGAATACGAGCATCCTTGTAAAAGGCTTTTTAAGACATCCAGTCCAGCCTTGCAGCTGGTACGAGATTGCTCAGAGGAGGTATCTTCCACTATTTCATCTGGTCTGGTTTTGAGTATGATGAGTAAAGTGCTTGAAGCACTCCTCCTGGGGAGACCGTACAGGACTGTTGGGCTAATAAACCGGCTCCAGAAGGGTTAAAGGCATCCGCAGTTGTGGTTCAGCTGTTTGGTTTTGTTGTAGATTGCTCTTTGATGGTAAATTAGGGTAACTTTTTTTTTCCAGAGATGTCGCTTTTAATTCCTCCCATCTAGAATTTATTAATCGGTTGTGACACGCTGCGGGTAGACGGAGGAGCTGGAAGGCTTTGTGTTTTGTGCTTTCGTTATGTGAATGTAAACAATCTCAGCAAAGAAGCAGGGACCTACTATCTGGAGTACGAGGATGCGCATAATTGAGAAGCAATTGATCAGTGCGGTGGTGATCTGCCAAGAAAGATGCCAGGTGCCAAGTGGCTTCTCCCCTCGGCTTCCCTGGCTACGCTTGGCAGCAGTGGGGGTCGTTCATCAGTACATTGGGGCACTGCGGTTTGTTCATCTCCACCGAAGTGCTTTGCCCTCCCGCTGACCGGCAGCGTACGGTCCCTGGCATTCGGCTGCGGCCACTCAGACACGCCGCTCACCATGGCCGGCCAGAGAGCCCTTTGGCTCACCCGGATCCAAGAGAGAGGGCAAGTAGGAGCTAGTGGGGATTGAGTTTTTAGTGTTTGAGTTGGAGATGTTTAACTGAGCCAACTCCAGGTCTGACCTCACCTCAGCTGAGGTTAGTGACGGCTTGCACTGGCCTCAGCAGCAGGGCTTACGGGAGGTATACGTTGGTTATCAAAGGCAGAGGAGAAGCTAGATGACATTTCTTGAATCGTGGGCAAACCTGTTTCTGCAGGCTGCGGTCCAGGCTGGGGTCCCTGCTGTGGCTGCATTTGACAGAACAGCTTTGCAGGGTGTTTGTGAGCCGCAGTTGCTCCTCTGGATCGCAGCGGCACCTCGGGGCTGGCTGTTCTGCTCCCGGGGAAGCTGTGCTCTCTCCAGAGCTGAGGAGCTCGTGGCTCACGGCTGCGGGGTGAGCTGAGGGTTGGTGGCTCAGCTAAGGCTGGCGACACTTGGGTCGGGCAGTTTGCCATCTTCTGCTTGTGGATCACTTCCTTTTTGGCTTAATTAGAGGCAACTTTGTTAGCTTTGAAAGTGAGGAGGAGGCCCTGTCGGGAGACATGCAACCCCTCCTCTCGTTGTCTGTTTCTTTTTAATATCACAGAGTATTGTGAAATGGGAAAAAAGCAGACTGCAGCCAGCGAGGAGTCGAGTTAAACTGCGAGGTGCAGAAGTCTGCAGAGGACTCGGCAAGGGCTAACTTCTCAGGGTGGTGATGATAGCATTTGGGGTTTTGATGAGGTTTGGTGTGGTGGAAATGAGATATTTTCTGTGGCCAGGATTTTAAACTCCTTCCTGACAATTTTAACATGAATCAAAGAGAATTTATAAAGCCAGAAATTATGTTGGTAAATCATTGTACATCACTGAACTCAGTGGACCCACTTTGGTTGTCCATAGGCACTGCAGGCAACATATATCCAGTGTCTGAGCCAATTGTTTGGCTCAGCATACCCAAAAAGGAGAAACTCTGTGTATTTAGGGAAATAGCATCTTACCTAAGAAACATTATTTACCCAAAGTGTGTATCTTTTGGGGGGGAAGGAGAGGTTGTTAGTAAAGTGGTCGTGATACGCAGAAATAGTTTGGAATCCCAGGAGAACAGAAAACTGGAGTAAGCTGAAAAAAAACTATTGAAAATGAAAAAATGAAGCTGTAGGCCCTAAGTCATAGCTAGAAAAACCCCAGCAAAGCCAAGAAAGGAAATGGGTAAAGCTTATAATGAAAATACAAAAAAGAGATGGAGATTGAATTCCTGAAATTGGCAGATAGAGGAATTAAATACAGAAGCAACAACTTTTAGCTAAGTGTGTGTTTGTATAAAATATATGCAACAGTGCCTTCAATGCACACACATGTATATGTATGTGCATATTGAGTATATTTTTGAGACTGTGTGCTACTAAGTAATTCAGTAATGAAGTGGTGCATAGAATCATATGTAGAAAAATGTTAACTGATGTATATAAGGAAAAGCAATTTTCCAACCTGGGTGCGTAAGGCTGGGTTTTGCACTAATTTTGGGATGGGATGGTGGGGTTAAAGCATCAGGCTCTGTGAGCGTGCCAGCTCAGCACTTGCTAGCAGTCAAAAAGGAAGTCAAAAGTTAGGAACTTCTGGGAACAGAGCAGAAGACATTGTTAATCCCCTGCAAATCCACGGCATGCCCGCATCTTGAATCCCGTTGTTTTACTTTCTGCTCCTTCCTTCCCAACACCGCGGCTGTGCTTGGTGGCATCAAGTGACAGAGTGTCTCTGTGTTGTGGCACTTGCATCAATACTTAACGAGGCACACGCGGTTGGGGGGGGTCAGGCAGCAGCAGCGGGTTTGCGGTGCAAGCCCAACACGAGGGGTCTGGCTGGCGAGACCAGGCCCCTGGGTGGGGGCACGGAAGGCACCTTCTAGGGATGGGAGCTGACAGGGGCTGCTGTGCTCCGTGACGGTGGCATGTCACCCAGGATTGTCGCAGGTAGCGTGGATTTGGGAGCAGAGACTTGGAGAACCCAAAGAGAAGAAACGTGCCTGTCTGCAGGAGACTCTATAGACGGTCTTGGCATCGCTTGTGTTTAAGCACGGTGATAGATGTCAGTTAGCAATCCACAGCCCTTTTGTTGGCCTTTCAGGTGTTTTTGAATCGCGTTCAAAGGAATCCCGATTATAACTGTGGAAACTTGTCTTCTTGAATACCTGCAGAAAAAACGTACTGTGGGATTCATCCAAAGGTGGTCTCGAGGCAGAGCAAAGAGATGCTTGTAATTGATATTTGTAAAGGCAGGAACCATTTACAAAATGAGAGTCAAATCTGGATTTGGACTTTGATATAGTTCTTTTGTTACGAAATGGGCAGTTGTTCCCATCCAGTGATTTGTTTTCTTTCTTCCCTTTCCTTTTTTGCCTTTCCCAGATGTAGAATCCAGGAATTCCTGGCTTTGGTGATCTGGCTCCCTGGGGGTATGATTTGGCTCACCCCCTGAACTCACGGTGTTCAGCTGAAGCCCTGCGCACTGAAGCTATGTGATTTTACACAAACCGACCCCCCCCGTATATTTTATCCCAGCAGTTAAACTAACTGTGCATCTTTCTTCTCCTGGCAGTGCGTCAGAATTCAGTATTTAACATACCGCTACAATTGAGAGCTCCAACTGCATCCCATCGGTGTGGCTGATGTGAGGGCAGGAACAGCGGTGTAGACTGAGTGTTTTCCTGGCCCTGCTTCTCTGACCCTCTGATCTGAAGCCACAATATATATATGGCAGTTTTTGTAGTGGGAGTTTGCTGGAGCCTAGAGACCCAAGACCAACGTCTTTCATTAGCGATACCGAGGCTGGGGGCTGTACTGCTGATGGCTGTTACAGTGAAGGAGGAGCCCACGGGGATATTAAATGCGTCTCAGGATCTTTATAAAAAGATCCAGTAATGATATCATTTACTTGTTGCACTGGCTGGTTATAGTTGCAGTGACAAAGGGCAATTGTCCTCTAGTGGGTATGGCTTCTTGCTGCACAGAAACTACCGTTCTCCAAAGCAGGGTAATAAATTTCTGCAGAGATTTTCAAGGCGGGCACAATGTCGTCTGGAGATCAGGAGCTGTGTATCCAGGCTGAAAGAGAAATACAGATGTTTGCCACAGAGGTGCCATGGTGTCGCTGGTTAAATGGTTGCAGGTGCCTTTGGGGTGGACAGTCAGCATGGTTAAAAACGGGCCAAGAAATCGTCATGTCTCCTACTTCGAATCTCTCAGTACCGAGACCTGAAAGATGGGATGCATCTTCTTCACCTTCAGACTTCTGCCGTGTATTTGAGTGGGTTCTCTGAACTCATGTGGAGAGATGGGCACGTCTGAAATGCCCTCTGGTCTGTGCTAATGCCTGCCCTGGGATGGGGTGAGTTTTGTCTGTCCTGGTTCTTTGCAGCACACATGGGTAGCTCAGCTGCAGGTGTGACATTGGAGATGCCAGACTGGTGCCAGTGAAGGCCATGAAAACCTTTGCTTTTTCTCTGATTTTGTTTACCTCGGCATGCTGGGTCTCGCAGTTGGTGCCCAAGATGTTTTCCATCAGAAGAGCATCCACAAGCGCCGGGAGTGGCAGACCAGGCTGGATGAGGCTTTCTGAGCTGAGTGCTTTGAAGAGCCCAGGGGCTGAATGCAGTTCAGAGCGGCTCTGGGCGGCTTCATTTCGGTGCTGGCTCAGCCTGCAGCTCCTCCTCGCAGTCTCCCCTGGTGTCACACGTGGCTCGAAAGGTGGGTGGTTTGGGTGGGGGGTACAGAGCTGCAGGAACTCAAGAGTGGAAATTGGGAAGAACCAGCTCTTCCTGGTTCTTCAGCACAGCTACCACCGGGACTGGCTACGGAGGTGGGCTGGGGTTTGAGGGATTTCCCCTGCTCGCTGCCAGCCCTTGACCCTGACATCGAGGTAGATGTGGTGGGGAGAGCTTGGGTTGCAAACACGAAATGCAGGGAGCATCTGCCCTCTCTGGTATCGTCTCGTCTTTCCCAACAGAAGCTTTCCTGGGAAACGTAGGACCTGGAGATGGAGTGCTGATCGCTTGGGGTGAGAAACAGTCTCCCATCAGTGAGTACCCTGGAGCTGCGCAGATATTTAAGCGTATCATGGAGCTCCTGCAAAGGGGTGCTGCAGGAGGGACCTGCAGGTAGGTCAGGGAGCTCCGCAGGCGGTGCGGAGGACCGGTGTCCTCTGTCCGAGCATCCCCGGCCTGCAGCTTAGCCTGTGCAATTGCCATGAACAGCCGGCCGCCCTGCCTGGTCCGGCAGACAGGCAAGCCCGCTAATGGGGAAAGTAGAGGAAGAAAACTCAACTGAGCCAATTTCCCTGGAGCTTCCAGTGTGAGTCACGTTCCTGGCGCAGGAGGAGATTATCAAGGCAAGTGTTAGTGTTGCTAATAGGCAGGCAATAAATGGAGATGCTAAGATATGTCGCTGCAGAGATCTGCCTTAATCTGTTGTCAGAGAGAGTCTCTGTCACCATGAAATCTCACAACGTGTCCTGGCAGAGGCAAGCCCTGGGTGAGGATCGCAACGCCGGCCCACTTGGCCAGGCAGGTGTTGTCTCCTCTTTTATCTCCTGCTGTGGCAGAAGGAAAGAAGTTTGCTGCTTCTTCCAAGTATAGAATACAGGAAATTATATGCTTGACACAGAGCATTGCTATGTCCGAAATAACCATGCTGCGTGATTCCCCAGTGTGAAATTTAATTATGTTTCATGACAGTGAATTTAATTATGCCCTATACTGCAGTGCCCTGGATGGAGATTTAATGAAAAAGTGGTGTCTGTCTGGAAGGGAGTTCTTTTCTTTGTCTTTAAAATAAGCATTCTTCGTTGCCAGTAGTCCATGTTGCTTCTTCCGCTTACTTTGTCTGCAGCAGCAGGAATCTTAATAAACCTGCTAAACTGAAGCCATTGCTATCCCAGCAAGCAACTGTGTTTTTTCAGTAGGAATGGAAGCCATAAAGCAAGCGGCTAAATTAGAGTTTGGGTTTTGTGGGTGGTGCCAGGGATTTGGAATGACATTTTGGCGTTGTCTCCCATAGACACACAAATGTAATTTCTCTGTTATAAAAAGGGGAGGCAGCAAACTCGGAGGAGACGCGAGTCCTTCAGCTTGTTGCCTGCCTGTGTTTGGAAGAGGCTTCAGCATCACGAGGTTGGATGCTGCCCTCTTGGATGTCGGGAAACTTTTGGCGATGCCAGAGACTGCTCTGGTCTCCAGCAACAGGATCCAGGGCGTTTGGTGTCTAGCATCTATAAGCAAAATGGGCTTCAAATGTAGTACCCACCTGTGGTCCCCCCGTGTCGGTGTGACTCATGGGAACAGCACACTGCTGACAGCTGAGCCATTTTTTGTTGCTCTATTTAGGAGGCTAAAATTAGGTTTGAAAATTACGGCTTTGCGGACTTCCCCTCCGCCGCACAGGAAATCTGGGGCAGAGGCAAGAGCTGCAGCTGACTTTGGGCCATTGCTCCTACCACGAGCCTGTCCTCCTCCGTTTACTTTGGGCAGGCTGGGGTCGGGGCGCGGGCTTTGGCTCACGACAGCAGGGTCAGCTGGAGGGGTTGCATGCGACTCTGAACTCCTGCAGAATTGGGGCTTCTGGGGTCCAAGGCCCCCCTTTGTAGACCCTGACTTAAATAATTCACATTCTGGATGTATCTGGGAGGGATGCATGATTTAAATAGCTCTGTTGCTTATTAGCAAGCCACAGTGAGATTTTTGAGACCAGCTAGTGGCTGCCTGTGTCGTCAGGAAGGGGAGAGGGACTGGGGTTTCCAGATGGCTGGGGGTACTCGGCACCTTCTGGTAACTGGCATCTTCTTGGCACCTCACGCACGTACCAATGGGAGCAGCATGCATCGGCCACGCTTCTGAAGATGGGACTCTTCCAAATACCCTGACGCTAATTCACAGATCAACTGTAATTACTGGATATTCACTGAATGCAGAGTGCTTTTATTCTTTAGATTCCTTGCTTCACTCTTTGCATTCAATTCTAACTTTTAATAATCTAAGGTTAAACTTTTCAAGTATGTAGGTTGTCCCGTTAGCTTTGAGTAGAAGACCTCTCTGTCATGGGCTTCTTTAGCCACCCAGCCAAGAAGCTGATGGGATGTTGTTTTCCCTGGCTGTGTGCACAAAAATGCATGGAGTTATTTGAGGAAATCTGAAAGAAACTGCTCGGGTTTTTTGTTTGGTTTTTTTTGGGGGTGGGGGGTGGGGTGGAGAAGGAGGTGTCTATACTTAGTTTAAACACATCTTCAAGCTATAATGAATGTTTCTTGGCCAAGAAGATTCCACAGAGAGATTTGGGGTGTAATTACAAGGGAGGTAGGAAAGCAGTGCATGCACATCTGCAGTAGCATCCAACCGCTGGATTTCTGAGTAGGAGTTGACTTGATCTGCAGCCAAGCTTAATGTTCAGCATCTCTCCAAGCTGTGGCCTCTCCCGTGAAATGCCGTGTTCATGCTGTAGGCGGTGGGTGACTGGATCTGCTTCATCCTGCTTGGCAAGAAAAGTGGAAATACAAACTGATAATAGGATTTCAGCAGACAGGGGGGTGGAGGGGGGAAGATGCCACGAGTTTCTACACTCGCAGTGAGCTTTCTCCTAAGCTTGCTGAACTTTGGCTGTTGTGGTTGTGAAATTGGAAACTTTATTATACAACTGTGGTGTAGCTATTTCGTGATGTAATGTCCTTTTTGAGAGAGACTTTGGTTCACTCAGGTCAGAATAGTGGAAATGAGCTACTGAAGACAAATTGGGGAGGGTGGGTCATGGTCAAGGTAAACCTAAAACCTGAAATGCCCGGGCTAGGAAATGCTTCGTTCTGAAATATCAAAGTTGATTGGAAATTGCAAGTCCAGCAGCAAGTGTCTTTAAGGAATCTGTCAAATCAAGATGGATTGACGGGTGATACTGTATGACTGGAGAACGCAAATCTAAGTGATTTGGGTACCCACAAATGTTTATTGTATAATTTAAGTTATACAGGGGAGTTAATGTAGCACTAACACACAGCCAGCTCAGTGTGGAGAATGCAACAGCCACTTACCCACATCCAGTAATGCAGGTTTTGTTGAAAAACAGGTGAAGTCAAGCTATAAAACACTTCTGGCTGTGGAGCAGGCGCAGCTTTTGTGCACTCTGCCAGGCTTAACATGAAGCAGGTCCCCAAAATGGGGGAGGACGTCATGTATTAGATCCACATGGTGAGTGACTGTGGGCTGGAGATAAATACTGCCAGTGGAAGGGCAAAGTGATGTTATCTGTAATTCTAGATTCATCCCTGTGTGTTTGCAGGATAAATAAATTATGTGTGATGTTCCTCATCATGGTCTCTGAAACCCAGATTGGGTGATCCATGGACAAACATTGACCTCGAATGAAAACACAGCAATTCTGAAATAGCGTGAGGATTTGCTGTACTGTATGTGATCATGTTTATAATCACACGTTTTATTTTGTTAAGGATTTGTAGAAAATTAAAGGAAATCAAAATGCTAGTTTACTTTTAAACTTCACTGTCACAGGCAGATTGGAGGAGGAGGCCATCTGTATTTTGGTTTTAACATTTAGAAATGGAAAAAACGGAGCCCAGATGTGGATTGGCAGCCCATTTAATGATGTCTTTTCAGCTCCCGGCGCAGGAAGGATATTAGGCAGGATTTCTGAAGTGGTGTAAATAAGGGCCCTGGCACGTTTCTCCATGCTGCAGAGCTGTTTAGTTTTTTTTTAAATAATATGTAGAATTAAAATGTACATGGTTTTATTAACTCCATTGCAAAGCAAAGAACGGCAAGTCTTGTGTTTGGCAGGGGAGCCCGCAGAGGGAAGATCTCTGAGGGGGCAGAAGGTATTTAAGATGGACGATACCAGAAGCCAGCTGTGCTGCCAAGGTCCACCCACCCCATTGTCAGCTGAAAGAAGGAAAGAAAAGCCCTACAGGCATGAGAGCGATGTGAAAAATGCAGCTAGATAGCGGCAGCATAAATAGGTTGCTGTGGTTTTGTTCTCTGTGGGATGGATGTGAAAGCCTTTGCTGGGGATTATCCGCCTGGGCACAGGGGTGGAAGGGCTGGGAACAAGTACTTCTGGCTTCGGCAGGATCAGGTTGGTCACTGGGTTTAAGAAAAGAGAAGAACTCCTCACTGCTTCCCTGTCCTTCCAGCTTGCCGGTATCCCCAGACTCTGTTCCTTCTGCTGGTGCCACAGTGTCCCGTACCAGTACTCCGGCAGCACTGGAGACCTTCTGCATACCCTTGGTCAGCTAGTCAGGGAAAAAACCTGTCACCTCATTTTTTGTCCTGTAGTATTTGGAAGTCATACAGTTTTACTTTTCCCCCCACAATGTATTTTCCTTTCAGAAATGCACGTTGTGAGTGTAACAGAGTCTCCACTCTTCTTTTTTGTCTTCCAGAGTAAGGAGATTGGCCTGCAGATGCATGAAGAACTCCTGAAAGTCACCAACGAGCTTTACACGGTGAGTAATGAGCTGATCCTACCCATGTCTAGCTTGTGCAGGGAGGGGAACGGAGGCAGTGTCATTTGTTAGAATAAAATGTCTGTCCAAGGTTTCAGTGACTTGAGGAGGCTCACTCTCTGCCATCCTGCGGTGCAGCCCGTTCGTTCCTCTTGCATTTGTTAGAAATGTTTCACTCTTCACTGATTTTGACGGCAGCAGAGGAAGATTTCCCAGCGGTCCTACCGTTAAGGGTTTCTGCGGCTGCATCAGGCAGCAGATCATGCCACATAACTGTTGCACTTAAGTGTAAATGGAGATGTTTTGGGCATGATCCAGTGCGATCCCTGGTATCCATAATGCTCTCACCTGCTGGGCCCTCTACACCCTGTTGCCTTTAGGCCCATTTCAGTTTTCTCTTGGTTGGTGATTTCTGCCCGGAGCTAATGGCTCAGAAGTTGTGCTCCGAGTTGGCAGTGCCAATTTGTGGCTGAAACCTGCCCTGCTCATGTGGTGGCCGGTGGCTGATGGCTGAACATGACCTTCTGCTGAGGAACGCATAAAACTTTTAGCTGGTGTGTGCTCAGCTTCATCTCCCTGTTCCAAGGAGCACTTTGGTGGTGGAGCTGTCTCTGTGCCTCCAGGTGAAATTGTATGCTGTTATTCAGGACATTGCTCTTCAAGCAGGATTTCATAGTAGGGCAGTAAAAGTCTTTGTGTTGCTTCTGCCTCTTGCCCTGTAGCGAGTGTATTTTCTTTATTTTATTTGTGGTGTAGAATCAACAAAGAAATATAAAGTCTGTCTTGTGTTGGAAAACTGAAACGGTATATTTGCTTTCTTTGGTTGTATCTGTTACTGGTACATAAATAACACTGCAGTAGGTTTACTCCTAAACAATCATTTTATTCCATCTTTTTGAAAAATAGGCCTAAACAACAGAGCATGAATGATATGATTTGAAATTTCTGTCATAAATGTTCTCTTAACAGGTTTGTTTGTGCATTGATTGTTGAAGGATTCAGTTTTTGTGAGACCTGCAGTGTGGGTGGACAGGCAGGTTGGATTAAAAAGCCTGTGTGAGGTTTGGGAGTGCGTTGTTG
Organism: Gavia stellata; assembly: GCF_030936135.1. Lineage (NCBI taxonomy): Eukaryota > Metazoa > Chordata > Aves > Gaviiformes > Gaviidae > Gavia > Gavia stellata. The sequence goes on along the minus strand of NC_082605.1, from coordinate 25,084,750 downwards.
ATGGTTGAATGTCACAAGCTGTGTTAGGGGTGGTGACTAATTAAGAATAATTACAACAGCAGCATGACAGATGCAAACCAAGGAAAGACTAATAAGGGTAGGGCTGACCTTAATACCTGTGGACCAGTGTACTCGGAACCCAAACACGGGACAGGAGCATCACCTCAGGAATGTGGTTAGGTCAGTTTGAGGATCAGAAGTGTGCTGAGGTCTGAAGTGCGTGCAGTTGGCCAAGGAAGAGCATAGAGAGTAATTTTGCTCCTGCTGAGTCTGCGGCAAAACTCATCTTGACTGGTGCTGAGATTTCCCCCCATTCACTGCTTTCCTCCCACATGCTGAGCAGAATGTGTTTGAATGGTGAAACAGACTGGAAGGGCTGGAGGAGCTTTGTGTTTTCCTTGAAATGACCTTGCTGCTAAGATAACAAACCAACTGTGTCATCTGGCTGGGAAGAAGCAGGGAAGAGACACGCTTATTTCAGAAATGATGGTGAAACATGAAGATTAAGCAGGCCCTGTCGGGCAAACAAGATCATCTTAAATCTGTTCAGTACAAACCAGCTCCCCTCCAGTCAGTAGTTTTCTGTCCTTGAGACACCAGGTAAAACAGGCTTAATTGTATACTTGTCTTGTGGGGTGATCCAGCGTGCTGGTGGTGTTTTGGGACATCTGCAGGACTGACCTGGAGTTGGCATGTTCACTGCAACATGTTGGGTACCCAAGAGCAGCACGTTCAATAACTGGCTGCTGACAAAGTCAGATACAGCATAAGGACTGCTGACTCAAAGCACACCAAGCTGCTTCTTGTAAAACGTCATTTGTCTCCTGTCAACGTAAGGAAGTCGTTTATCTTGCCTGTGGCCAAGCTTACGTCACGGTTTAACCCCAGCCAGCAACTAAGCACCACGCAGCCACTTGCTTACTCCCCAGGGTGGGATGGGGGAGAAAATCAGAAGGGTGAAAGTGAGAAAACATGTGGGTTGAGATAAAGACAGTTTAATAAGGAAAGCAAAAGCCTTGTGTGCAAGCAAAGCAAAATAAGGGATTCATTCACTACTTCCCATCGGCAGGCAGGTGTGCAGCCATCTCCAGGAAAGCAGGGCTCCATCACACATAACGGTTACTTGGGAAGACAAACGCCATCACTCCTAATGTCCCCTCCTCCTTCTTCCCCCAGCTTTATATGCTGACCATGACATCATATGGTCTGGAATATCCCTTTGGTCATTGGGGTCAGCTGTCCCGGCCGTGTCCCCTCCCAACTCCTCGTGCCCCCCCAGCCTACTCGCTGGTGGGATGGGGGGAGAAGCAGAAGAGGCCTTGACGCTGTGTAAGCACTGCTCAGCAGTAACTAAAACACCCCTGTATTATCAACACTGTTTTCAGCAGAAATCCGGAACACAGCCCCATACTAGCTGCTATGAAGAAAATTAACTCTATTCCAGCCAAAACCAGCACACGTTGTACCCATAGTACGTCTGTGCCCTGGCTAGGCTGCTTTTTAAGACTTTCAGAGGGGAATTCTGTGCTCTGTGTGGAAACTATATAATTTTTTTACAGGCTTCTCAGGCATTCACTGTCTCAAACTTAAGCTAAATTGATTTTAATTCAGCCTTGTTGCTGTTCTGATGCAAGTCACCATGTGGACTCTCTGTGTGGAAAGAACTAAACCCCAAAACCATGCTGATTTTAATTAAAAAGGAAGTAGATGACTTTCGTTCTGAAGTAGGAGTTGCTTGTGAACAGTTTTGCACAGAAATAACTTAGCTGTGAATTAAAGTCAGCTTCATCCTTTTGATTCCTGCTTACAGACTGCAGCAGACAGATAACAACTTGGAGTCCGTAAAGGTTGGAGGTTCTTTGTTCCTCTGCTCACAGGTCCCTTTCTGTATTGTATGCATGCCTATCTGAAGAAGTCAGGCCAAAATTAGGGTAAGAAAAAAAGTAACCCCAGAGCACCATTCTGGTAGTGTTTTCTGTAAGCTCCAGCAATGATGTGCCATTTGGTGTATGGAACTAGCAGTGGGCTATTTGATATATGGGCTTTGTGTGCCATAATGCAGGGACACGGCCATAGCTGAAGGCAGTGCGTTAAAGTCCATAAAGGACTGTGATGTGAACCAGTGCGATCCTTTGTCACAAGGTATGATGGAATAGAATTAATAACTGTGAAATGAATTATATTAGAATAATATCTACAGATACATTACCCAGATTAATAATAACAATAATAGTCATTCCCTGTGTGGCAGGACATGAATTGGCTGGAGGAAATTTTCCCTGTCCATTGGGAGCGCTGCGATGGGGGAGGCCGTACCTCCGTGGCTAGCGGGTGTTTTCTGCGAGTGCCACGCTGTTGAAGTCATTGACTGTACCACACGGTAGAAACACGTTGATACGTTGCTCTGTATCACACCGTAGAAATGCTCTGAAAAGGACATGTTTGCTTTCAGGCTCCCTTAAAAGACCAGGGAGATGGAGGTGAGCGTCCATCGGCCTGATGGGTTTGTCCCTTTCTCAGACCTTACGCCATGCGTGTCCCTTAGGTTGTGCCATAGGCTCCATCCAAAGAGGAGGGGGCTGGCGTCTTCGGCTGGCTTTCACCTATGGCCATGCACATCTCTGCTTCACCCTGGGCGCTGGGCTTGTGTTTTGTGCTTAACACGGGTCACCTGGTTTCTGATCTGGCTGCTCTGCTGGGTCAGAACCTTAATGGTGAGCTGTTTACAAATACAAAGCACTTCTAGCTGAAGACAGCAAATAGTGCCGTTCATGGCTGGTATTTTGGCAATGGCCTTTATCCAGAACTTGTTATTGATATTGGAAAACACAACTTGTGTTGTTAAATAACTAATGAACATTGGAACATATTTTTCTCCCTCCACTGCAGCTAATTAACTTATTTGCAGAAAAGATCCCAGGGACACAGCTGTGGCAGTTTTCTTTATGACACAATAGCATAAGACAGGGACAGCGTGACTCGATTGCAAGCGCTGAGAAGGCACAAGGGAATTGTGGATCAAAGGGCTGATTGCTGGAGTGCAGGTAGTCCCCATTCAAAATTAAGGCAGATATTAAAACAAACAGAAATATCCCCGGAATTTCCAAGTGCGAGCTGTGCTGCATGGCAGCTGATGAGGAACACAGTCAACACAGCGAGCTGTTGAAGGCATCTGTTTCAGCAACATGGATGCTGAAGGCTGGAGAAAATATTTCAACATGATCATGTTAGGTCCTTTGCACTTTTTAAAGAGACTTTTAGAGAAGTTTTAAACCCGATTCCCATGTTACCTTTTCAGGTTTAAGCAGGGATAAATTACAGAGGAGGAAAAAGCGCCTTTGTTAGGGAAAGTTTCTCTGGTGATTAGTAAATAAGTCAGTAAGAGCCTGTGCAAAGGTACTGGACCGCAGCGGGGCTTGGACTCCCCTTGCAGCACTCTGCGGTGGAGTCCTGCTTTTCCCTCCAGCTGCCGATGTTCCCCCTGCGGCCGCGGGAGCCGTTGGAGCCAATGGGCTACAGCAGCGTGTCCCCAGGCCCGCGGCAGAGCGGCGTAGCTGTGGGTGAACGGAGACAACCGATGAATTGCACTGAAGTTTTTCTGGTTAGGTAACCTTCTCATAACCTTTAGATTTCACAAATATCGTGCAGTTTGGACCACTGTTTAATTGTTGGGCTTTTCTGTTGCATTGCGTTATGGCCTCTCTGGGTACTGGGGAAACCTCTCTCATTACTGCCTGACTGTGCTGAAGTGCAGGACTTTTCTTTTTCACTTTCCTCTGAGTTTTTCCCAAGAAGATGGAGACAGTGAAGATAAGGAGGTCTCAGTGAAGCTCTCTAGTCTTTCTCCTTAGGAAGAACCCAGAAATTGTCTGGTTTGTGTGTGTCCTCTGATGTTCACTGCAGAAACTGCAGTTTGAAATACGTGGCTTGAATCTGTGTTAGAATTTGCAGGATTTAGAAATAAAGCAGCTCACAAACAAGGCACAAGCCTTTGCTTACTATTCCTTGCAGTTGCCTAAAATTGTAACTCCCAGCGATGGCACATTTGTGCAGGCTTCGATGCGGCATTTGGAGCTCGTTTGCAGCTGACGTTTGTGCTTGGCAAGAGGAGAGATCATATGTTTCAGCCTAACCTTGTCCAAGTTAAACACTCCTCGGTTCCTGCTGACAACCACAGCTGAGGAAAACTCTGTATTTTCTTCATTAAGGCTTGTGCAAAGCTACTCTGCTTTTGTAGGTTCCTGCTCCTTTTTAACTTGTGGGCCTCGAGGTGAGCCTGTCCCCGTGCCATTGCCAGCGGTGCCCAGGCACTTCGTGTGAGACTGATCTTCAGCGAGAAGTCAGGCATCTCGAGCCTTGTCAAGGCAATGTGAAATAAAACATCCAAATCCTGAAGGGAGATGATAAAAGGGGACAACGTGACTAAAGGCATAAAGAGAGAAGAGCAGATGTGTTCCTCTTGCCAGCTCCATTAAAATGATCACAATGTGCCCTTTGGGCTTTTGTATCGGAAAGGAAAGGCAGTGGTAGAAGTTTTGCCTGCAGGAGTTTTCCTGGCAGTAGATCAGCGTCATCTATCCAGAGTCACCGATGGCGATCTTGAATTTAAAGGACTAGGTGCTGCTGCAATCCACCCTGGTGCTGACTGAGCTTACTGGTGGCACCAAGAGGACAATTAAGCGGTGACAGGAGACAAACTCCATTTCTGCTTGGAAATTGCAGCTCCTTCACCTTGAAGATGGGATCTGCTGTCAGGATGTTAGGGGTTGCACTGGTGGGTTGGCTTCGCAAGCTCAAGTGTAGGAACAGAGGGGTTGGGTCAAAAGTGACTTCAGGTTGATTTTTGGCTTCCTCACAGTCTCTTGTCATGGAGACCCTTATCCCAGCAGCAGTGCACTGGAAGTTACTTCTCATTTCCCTGTAGGAAGATACACAGTGCTCTTTGAACAGAGCTGTGTGCTGGAGGCACACCTCAGCCCGATCCTGCAATGGGACCGAGTGGGGATAACGGTTCTTACACCAGCTCGGTGCCATTTTGAAACAGGGCTAGTGACGGGGTTAATTTTAGGGGCTTAATTCCTTCCCACTTTGTTCTTTGATGCCGTAGTGGCCTCAAACAGCCCTGGCACGGCTGAGACTGCTCCACGCTGCCCACGGCTGTCACCTTCTCGTGCACTCATGCTTCTTGCGGTCATGGGGCAGGAGACTCACAAACTTCTGTTTCCTCAGGTGATGAAGACCTACCACATGTATCATGCAGAAAGCATCAGCGCCGAGAGCAAGCTGAAGGAGGCAGAGAAGCAGGAGGAAAAGCAGTTCAACAAGTCAGGGGACATCAGCGTGAACCTGCTGCGGCACGAGGACAGGCCTCAGCGGCGGAGCTCCGTCAAGAAGATTGAGAAGATGAAGGAGAAGGTGGGTGAGAGGGAAGGACGGGGGAGCCAGGCTGGAGGCAGGGCTCCCGGCAGGGGGGAGGGTTTGGCTCCGGCCCTGTCCGTTTCCGTGCAGCCGTTCCTGTATCCCTGGCAAGGGGTTAGGGGGGATGTCGACTTGTGCGTGTGGTTTGCTGAAGGGCATTCTGAGGAGGCCATAATGAGTCTCTTTACCGCTTCCTGGCTGTGGAGAAGTGCCCAAACCAGCCGGCAGCGAGGATTTGCCCCAAAGTCGGGCTGGCACTGCTCAGCCAGCAGTGGGGACGGAGACACTGGGCAGTGCAGCCTTGGAGGGGTGGTGGACCTGCACGGGAGCCATGTGGCCACCCGTGCCATCTTCCAGCAGGGAGAGCTGAGAAGGGTGGCTGGGTGGGCCTCGGAGGCCGATGGCTCCGAGAGCACACGGCGGAGACGGGTGGAGGGAGGTGCTCGTACACCAGCTGCTCGGGCGGGGGCCTGTGGGTCTCGCTGGGGGCTTGACCGTGCCCCAGCTGGGACCTGAGAGGCTGCGCTGATGCCGAGGAGAGCAGAGCCCACCGCGGTGTGCCTGGCTTGGCACAGTGATGCTTTCTGATCCAGGCATGGGATGCTGCTGTGGCGGGCTGCGGTTTCTTCGTGTCTTGTTTTCAAAAACAGCGCTTTTAACAACGAACAATAGCTGTCCCAGGGTTCCTTCAGTCAGAGGCTTGGGGGGGCAGAAAAAGGGTTGGGTATATAAAAGAACCATGTTTCTTCCTCCGCAGACTGTCTGGGAATTAAAGCGCAGCATTCAGTTGGCTTTGCTAGTCAAAACGCTTAACTCCATTCCAGCTTCAGCAAATCCCCCCAGATCTCAGGATCTCCAAAACTGTTTAAATTTTCTGTTAATTTTTGAGAATAAGCAATAGCTTCCCTACCCAGGAAGCTTTTGCATGCATGTTGACCCAGCACTGGGACATTGTCTAGTGGCAAGCCTCTTTGAAGGGTTACTCTTTTGTGCTAAACCTTTAGACTAGTGATCTGCCTGAGCAAATGCCCCAAATTTGCGCACATCTGCTTTCCTACAAAGTTTCGAATTCTGGGTCCTGTTCTAATTTTTGTAGCTTGGGCCTCTGGGCCAGATTCCACTTTGATACAGCTGCATAAATCTGGAGCAAGTCCAAATGTATGTCAGTGTATCTGGGAGGATAATTTGGCCCTCTAATTTTGATTGATGCCAAAACCTCCACGAATGCACAGATAAAGGAAGAGCAGCTGTGCTCGGGATGCACTGGGTACATCTGAGCAGAATGCGCTCGTTGTGCGTTGGCTGATGGTACTGGGGATGTTCAGATATGATCTCCTCCGTCCTGGCAAGGGTGCTTGTTTTCATACCTGATACCAAATTTTATTAATTAACACGTCACACCCAGGCTGCAGGGTGCTGTGGGGCCCTGCAGCAAGAGAAGCTGTGAAAGTAGCATCCTATTTGTGCTCTGACATGCCGTTTTGCTTTTTCAGAGACAAGCCAAATATTCTGAAAACAAGCTGAAGTGTACTAAAGCCAGGAACGACTACCTGCTGAACCTGGCAGCCACCAACGCAGCTGTCAGTAAATACTACATCCACGACGTCTCTGACCTCATCGATGTAAGTGCTTCCTCCCCCTGCGTTCATCCTGCCTGTTTTCTACTGATGAGTGTACAGCTAAATCTTAAGCATGGTTTGGTCCTTAAATACACTCTCATGTGGTGGTAACGAAAGGGGTATTTGTTGGGGCTTTAAAATTTGCTTAACTGGGGCCTGAAAATGTGCCGTAAATTTGGATTATTTTTTTTTCCCTGTGGTGTTTTTTTTCCTCCCAGCTGCACACACGCATTTGATTTTTCCCCCAGTTGATGTAGGCATATATGAGCAGAACTAGAGCTGCCGTTATATGGGAGTCATAGAATCGTAGAATGGTTTGGGTTGGAAGGGACCTTTAAAGATCATCTAGTCCAACCCCCTGCTATGGGCAGGGACACCTTTCACTGCGTCAGGTTGCTCAAAGCCCCATCCAGCCTGACCTTGAACACTTCCAATGATTGGGCATCCACAACTTCTCTGGGCAACACCCAGAACCAGCCTCCTCCGAACTTTATGGTGGCCACATGATCACACAACAAAGTAATTGATTCATATTTATGCTACATATAAACTTCCTTGATCAGTGTCTGGAAAAAAAGATGGAGTTTTTCATTATAACTGCAGGGTATGAACCAGCCTGAACCAACCGCTTTCCTGAGCGCATGAGCAGGGGAGTCTGGACTGAACTCCGTGGTTCAGGCACATCTAATATACAGCTACAAACTAGAAATTGCTTGAATATTTTCTGCGCCTTTCACACCGTATCGCAAGCATGCAAAGGTCTGGTTGTCGGTATATGTTGACTCTGCCTTCAGAACCACGCAGATGCGGTGCTTTCCTTCACGTTAAAGCAACGGCTTCATCTGCTGTGACTCCCACACAGCAGGATGTCCTGCAGCTGGAGCTGCTCAAAGTCCAGAGCCTTTGGAGGAGAATTTGCCTTGGGGCAAGCCAGGTGAGCCTGAGGTTTCCTCCTGGCCCATCGATTAGTCTGCATTTGAAACGGATAAACTCTTCTGAAGATCAGATGCATCCTCATTTTTGTTGTTGAAACAGAAGATCTTTCTTTCTACTACATGCCTCTGCAGTTGCTATCAGTATGAGCAGGCACTTAGCTCTCCTCAACTTTGGCGGCAGTTGAGCACATGTGGAAGTGCTTTCCTAGCTAGGGAAAGTGCTTGCTGAGTTGTGTCTGAAGTGCTCATTGCACGAAATAGCCTTAGGGCAGGAACTGCTGGAAGCAGGTTTCATAGTGATGGTAGGACTTGAACGCACGTGTGTATCAGCAGCTCCTACGAAGTGCTTTTAAATGATTCAAAAGAAGGGATTTCCATTTCTTCCTTTAATAGGCATCTTCACAGTGGTATAGATTGCACTGCGCAGAGCTTCTTCCTGCTAGAGGTGCTTCAATGAGCACATAAATAACTGATCCATAAGTTCCAAGTTAGTCTTCTGGCTTCATCATTACCTAAATATATGATTTAAAAATGTGCTGGAGTGTTTATCTCCTTTACTAACCCACTAACATATATTTATTCTTCTAAGCATTAATTAAAGTAAGTCTGATGCAACCCCCCTGATGATTTCAAGATTTTGAGATAAGGTAAAATATTCTTAGTATGTCCTTTTTGTTCTCTTTGCTGTTTAAGATGTATTAAGCCATATTAAAAACCTAGTAACTTGATCATGGAGACATTTGAACAGCAAGGTATGATAATACCTTGATTTATCTGTGGGGTTTCTGATTTTTTGTTGTGTATATTCTCTCTCTTTTTCATTTATTTATTTTTTTAAGCAAGAATGACTTACTTTCCTGGAGTTTTAGGGACTTTGAATTCCTGGAGAGTTGCCAAGTTCCATTTTAGTTCTGGCTGTTTATATTATTCCTCCCAACTTTATTTCCTTGCTGACACTTCCACTGGAGTAAGCAGATGGCTTTTCTTCCGCACTCCAGGAATCCCTTCAGGGGACTTCAACTAAAGTATCCTCAACTCTGTGCAGCTAAATTCCCCTAACTATGTATTCTGTTCACCAAAGAAAACAAAATATCGGATGTGTGAGCTGTACACGGGTGCCCTAATTTTAAATCCCCAAAGGAAGGGCAGTTTATTTGAACAGACTTTTGTACAAATTCAATCTATTTTGCAAAAGCATGGCAAGACGGGTTTCAGCACGCCCCAGAAGAAGGGGATCCCATTCACTGTGTCCCACTAGTACTGAAAGTGGTTGAAAGAAAAGACAGCCGTCGGATCCAACAGCGCTGGGCCTTCCATAGGCGTGTAACCCATGTAAAGGAAAATGAAGAAACCAGATATTTTTAGATGTAGTTAGAAAGTTAGTGTTTTAATCTTAGTGCATTTAACAAGGATAAGAAGACGGCGCCTTTCACTCTCAGGAATGACAGTGCCGTTTGCAAACAGGGGGCCTGTACCACGGCCGGACGCGGGCCCTCTGCCCCTTGGGGCAGCCCTGCCATTCCCTGGGACGCAGCAGAGGGGCTCTGAGCACAGAAGGTGAATTTTGCCTTTGATCGAGAGCCCGCAGAGCCCTTGGCTGCAGCAGCGTGAGCAGAGCGGGGCGATGCAGGGCCCTGGGCATCGGTGCGGGGGGAGCTGTGCCTGACGGGGGGAGCGGGTCTGCAGGAAGAGAGCGAGCATGGAGGGCCTTCATGGCCAGAACAGAGTTTTGGTTTAGCTCAAAACCTGTCTGGCTGTGCTTTAATAGGATCCTCGCAGTGTCCGTGTATTGCAGTTATGCAAATTCTCCCGGCTCTTCCACCCTGTGTCACCAAGCGGGATGATTAACGATGTACCAAGCTGTCTTTCCGGGACATGGGAGGGGTGATGGGGGGCTCTCACACACCCTTCCTATCAACCGCAAATTGCCATGTGCAGTTTTTTGATTTGTACGCAAATCTGAACCGTCAGGACACTGGAGCAGCTAATTTAGCAGCGTTTCCCCCAAATCCCAGAAGGCTCAGTGTCATCTGTTAGGCACAGCCTTGACATTTCTTGTGCCCTCAGCATCACCTCAGAATGGTGACTTTTATAACAAAGCCGTTCTGCTAATCTCCCGCTGTGGCGAGAAGGAAGGTCCCAGCTGCTCTGGGAGAGGGCAGAGAGTCCTCCCAGGGCTGCGGGTTTAATGAGAAATGTAAAACTCAATCAGAGAAGCCGTGAAGTGGCACAGAGTGCGTCTATCCCTCCTTCTGTCTCTAGTGGCCTTTTTGTTTTTTCCTTTAGAAAGGAAGAGAAGAATACAGAGACAGATCAAATTAGACTTGGACTTCAAGTACACCGTTGTGCCTCTTCCCTTGAAAGAAGCATGTGTTTATATTAAAACGCCTGGGTTCGTCTCTCATTTCTGTCATTAACTACGTGACCAAGTTAATCTCTTTGGTCACGTATGTGAAGTGGAGATAAAGCTGCTTATCCATCCCTCTGGAGTTCTGTGTGAAATGGCTGCAAAATGTTTTGAAGTGGTCACATGAAAGATATCGCTAGATTTAGCAGAGTAAAACATAGCAGTCGGTGTCAATATGTACTGATCCACCCCAACTTGTTCAGCCTCCTGCAAATCCTTTTGAAACAGCAGCTTGCTTCTCTATGGACTGGTGTGTTTGCCATATCCGAGACAAACAAGGAAGTAAAGGAAGAGAATTCTGAGGAATTTAATATTACGAGTTACTGCCAAATTGTTCAATCCCTAGAAAACTTAGCGGATAGCATTGTCTTTTTTCACTCGGTCAAGTGATGCTTAGTCACTAGGAAACAAACAGCAGTCAAAATTGTTATGCCAGAAACTTCAGTTGGCTTTACTTACCTCACAGTAAAGCTCTAGGTTTTGCAGCAATGTCAAGAGAATAGAGGCCAGGAAATATGTGTATAAATGCATAATATATGTTTAAAGAAAGAGTAAAGAAGAAATGAGGAAAAAAGGGAACAGAGCAGAGCAAATGAGAACTCTCTGTTTCCAGCTAGTGCTGGCTACTGTGGAGGACGAGGAGTTAGGCTGCTGTTAGCTGGCAAGTAAAGTGATTGATGGCAGACTACCTGGGATGCTCAGGTTTTACTCTGGGATTTGCCGCTTGCTCGGGTGAGGCATGTGGTCCTGTGCTGTGCCGACAGCCTCGGCAGTGGGACTGGCTGTGCTGGGCTGTTGGACAACGTGGCTGTATTTCATGTGCGGGGTTCAGACTCCCGAAAGAGAGGGAGACTCAAAGGTGCTGAAGCCACAGACCACTTGATTAGGATCTATTTTTAGGCATCTCTTGCAGCTCATGTCATCATTGTTTCCATCAGTGGCTAATTGCCTGGGCACATCTGTGCCTGCAGAGCCGGCGCCGGCAGCAGCTTCGCTTTGTGCGGCGCTTTAATGAAAAGGTACTGATTTATACAAGCAAAGAATCTCTTTTGGGGGTTTGCTCTGTTGTTCGAAGCAATTTTTCCAGTATAAAGAGCCTTTCAGTTCCACAAAGGCACAGAGGTTCCTCCCATGCTGTCCTTTGAGTGGGCTTTCTGCCAGATACCAAGGTCCCGCCAGCCTAAAAGCCAGGTATGTTTTATCATGGAAACCATGCAAAGCACCGCTGTGACTGCACTGTCAGGCGGAGCAGCATCTGTAACTCAAAACTTGTGCTCTCCCAGGGAGGAGTGCCTGTACTTCAGCTTACCATGCGTTGCGCCTGCACCTAGGAGATCTGGCTTCAGGGTATTTCAAATAAAGTCAACAGTGCAGCAATAAAAAGAATAAATGGCTTCCATCAGGAGCAATTAGGCTGTTTCACGAGGCTCAGTGCTCTCTACTGCATGGCTGCTGTGTCCTTGTTACCCGGTTTCCTGCAGAGGCGGCAGTTTGGGAATGCCACCAGCATCCCGCAGCACCTGAGCCGGTCAGCTCTCCCTGCCACCGGGGAGGAGGCTCTGGGAAATAGAAAATATGTGGTTTTAGGAGGTGCGGACACTAACTTTGCAGGGAGCTGTGAGCTGAGGAACTAGAGGTGCCACACAGCCACCTGAGTGCAAGTGCTTTGCTGTGGGAGGCTGCAGTGGATGCTGGTGAGCGTCCGTGACGTACGGTGGCCCTCCCATACACGCGCAGGGGATGCAGGGCTCGCTGGGGTGCCCGAGTTCCTGTAGGGTCGTGAGTCGGTGAAGAGGGAAAAACCTCAGCTGCCGTGGATGCAGAGTGAACCCTCCAGCTTTAACGGTGGGTGCGACAAAACACGCCTGAGCTTGCAGGGGGCCCCAGGCAATAGTTCTGGCATGTTGAATTGCCTAGGCAGGGCAGAGATGATCAGTGGAAATGGGTGATAAAACCAGAAATATCCATATGCCGTTAAAAGCTTCATGCATTTTAAGAGAATAAATGGAAGAAAAAGGATTAGATTTGTATGAACTTTTTCAACACAGAGCTGCTGTGGATGAAGAGAGGAGGGGCAGGAGGTGCATTTGCTTGATTTCCTTTCAGAAATTTGACATCATTTTTTCGTATACCAGTACCCTGGTTTAGTAAACTTATGTAACTCTCCTTCTATATGCAGGTTATTACTAATAGCTACCTGTTTGTAAGCAGGAACCATAAATCATGATGCTCTAATAATAATAACAATTTTTACTAAGCTGTTCTTAGAGTACTATATTAAACTGGAAGAATCCAACCAATACACATTCCTTAAATTTTGCCAGTCCTGGCTTTAATAATACGGCAAAACTACGTTTTTTGCCAAAGTTTGTATGTAGTAAACCATTTATTCCTCACGTGGATACCACAGACATTGGAATTGGCTTGCTAAATTAATTAAGCACATGTGCTGATTGTTTTATGATTTAGAATTGTCATGCAGTCTGTAAGTTTTACTGCCTGAAGACCACGAGCAGTCTTTGTCTGATAGACCTTGTTAGCTTGGTACAAAAAAGCAACAGTACTTTCCTTTAGAAAAAAGAATTTCTTCTTGATACTTCTGGCTGCTTTTCCCAGTTGCTTGGAAGAATAGCCTCAAGGTCTTAATGTCCTTTAAAAGGTTAATTTACCAATGTATTCATCTTAACAAAACCAAACCAAAACACCACCCCCTAAAGAAACAGACAAAACCCCTGACAGACAAAAACCCAAACCACCAAACAACCAAAAAAAACTGTTAAAAAAGCCCTGAGAAAATATACATGGGGGAGGGAGTTGCTATAGAGAGGCTAAGGAGAAAAAGAAAATGTGGGTTAAAAATCCTCCAGAAAGAAACCTACTCCTTAGACCATAGAGTTCAATAGCTATAGCTAGATTTTGAAAAGGACTACATAATATTTGGGTCTGTAATATTTATAGTTAAGGAACCTTTGATTAGAAATACTCAAATCTCATGCGTCAGGGCGGGAGTTAATTACTGTGAGGGTCAGGGAGGATCCTGTCCTTCCCCTGCGCTATCCACACATTGCTGCCTGTTTGGCTAGAAATAAATCGGTTGTTCAGGAGTTTTTGTCGTGGTGGCTGCCTCAGGCAGAACCCTGAGCTTGGACCAAGACTGTTGCTTTGGAAGAGATGTATGGTAACAGTCGAGCACTGCAAGCCAGGCCGGGGTGTGCATGGGGGGCCCTTCGCGCAGTTCAGGAAACACTTTAAAAACACGTGCTTGCCCATGGGCGTAGGAGAAAGCCAGCCTGGAAGCACACATCAGATCCGCTTGGCGTTACGGCACGGGCTTCCCGATTCCTGGCCTCAGACCACAAAAACCTGACAGTCCCCCGTTTAACGCGTTATGACAGCTTTCGTACTCTGTTGTAACAAGAGGCATGGTTCTGCTGTGAGTCAAAACTACGGGAACTCGTGGAGGGAATCCAGGGCCGTTTGCTCCTGCACCGTCAGAGGTGCGGGTCGCAGCCTCGCCCTGCGCGGCCGTTCCCTCGCAGTGCCGACGCCTGGAGCATCAGCTGCGGCTGAGCCCGCCTCGGCCTGGGGGGTGTCCCTGGGGGTGATGCCAGCGTGGGCATTTCACGGGCGGAGGAAGGGTTTTGCCGGGTGCCGCTGGGCCGCAGCACACCTCTGCGCGGCAAGGGGACCTGCGTTCCGGTGGCTTTCAGACTCCCTCAGCGCCCTCTTCATCCGGCAGAGGAGCTGGCACATTAGGTTTGGATAGGCCTCGAATTGCTAAAGCTTAAAAGATGGGGTCAGTCTGGGGGGTGTTGCCTTTATATGTAAAATAGTGCACTTTCGAGGGCTACAGCCACTTTTCAGTGCTGAAAAGTTCAGCGACCCTCGACCCCCCCAAGTTGCGATGCAGTGAAGTGCCTCCATCGCTGCATCTCCTCATCTCAGCACTGCCGTGCGCCTCAGCGTCCCCGACAGCCGGCTCCCACCCGGCATCAGACTTGCCGGAGAGCACTGGGGGCAATGCTCATCAAAGGGAAACAGCCCTCGCATTTATTTGCTTTTTCCCGTCTTTTCTGAGCAATTATTTGTGGCTGCTGATGCATCGCAGCCCTTTCCTGCCTTCTCCTGGTGCGGTTTAATTTCCTTTGCTGCCTGGATCCACCTTGCAGCGTGCAGAGCCTGCTTGTTGTGGTGGAGCGTTGCTTTACAAGCATTTATCGTACCTTGGTTGGAATACCTTTTGTAACTGGGTTTTGTTTCGACGCTGTTTTGCTTTGAGGGAAGTGCAGTGGCTGCAGGCTCCAAAGGTGCGACTGTTTTGTTTTTGCATTTTTAATACATAATAAATAAACATTCTCCATAAAAATGGAAGAGAACAGAAGTAGTTTGTATTCTCTTCAAACACTCCTCCTAAGATCTGAAGATACTTTCAGGCATGAGTTAGGATCTCTCGTAGTACCCAGCATTGTTATGGCCAAGCGCAAACGTTATCCCGGTAAAACATTATTTCATGCTTTGCAACAGACAGGTTAAATATCTTTTAACTGTTGAACCAGTGAGGAAATAAGACAGATGCATCAGTAGTTTGGAAAGGATTTCCTTCTCTCTGAAGCCCAGTACTGTTGCAGCCTTGCCTATGTAAAATCCCTCGGCGTTTCTGCAGAGCTCCGTCATTTGTATTTAACCCCACCAGATTCCTCGGGACGCACCAGTCGCCATCCTCACTGCCGTCATCTCTCTTGTGAGGATGATGTCTAACTCGTGGGGCTTGGAGCAGTTGGCCTTGTGCATCGGGGAGAACTGCTGTCGACCTGCCGGAATGCGCGAGGAGGGCGACCGGAGCAGCGGAGTTGTGTGGGGACGTCTGTCTGTCCTGGGGGACGGGGCAGCTCTCTGCCTGCTGCTGAGGAATGACTGAAGGTCACTGCTGGAGTGCAGAGTCGTTCGGGCTTCCCTATTTTCCACCCACGGGATGTTGCTCTGTTCTTAAAATGTTTCTTGTTTTCCTGTGCTGGTGCAGTTTGGTGCCTCGGTTGCGATCGGTGGCACGGCTTGCTTACCGCCCCGTCGGTCTAGACCATCCCCGGCCTGATTTTCACAAGAGCTCACCCGCGGCTCGGCAGCGTGACCAGGTCCCACGGAAGAGATGGCTCTCCCTTAGCTGCCTGAGGGAAGACTTTGAGATGCTCGTGCGGGGTTGGAGACTCCTCAGCTTTCCTCCTGGCTGTGGATGAACCTTTCAATATCTCTCTGTTTCCACCCCTGTGTCTAAGATGGGGTTACTGGCACTGGGGTTAATGACCACCGGTCGTCTTCTGCAGCCCCTGGCCTCTCCGCTGGTGCAGCTCTGCGGTGCAGGGGTGGGAGACACACACACAGATTCGGCCGCTTCCATGGCATTTTGGCCAAAACCAGCTTGCTTAAGCTCTGGGGCGTTGGTTTATTTCTCAAGTTGAACACTGTAATATTTCCAGCCCTTGCAGGGGTGTTACCAGACTTAATGAATTAATATACGAAGAGCTTTGAGCTCTCCAGATGAAAGGCACTGTAGAAGGGCTAAGGATTATTATTTGTGGTTCTAATTTATTTTCCATCAAAGGGATAAGAGGGGTGAGAAAATACCATTTGTTCTGGAGCTGGGAGCAGGAGTTTGAAGTATTTTTTTTTTTTCCTCTTTCTTTTTCTTTTCCCCTCCCCTTTGTGTGTTTTTCTGAGAATTTCATGGGAGTCCCTGTTCTGTCTTTTCTTCTGTGGGCACCAGCGTGTGAAGCAGCCGGCACAGTGCTAATCACCAGAGACTTCAAGGGCTGTAGCGTGTTAGGAAGGTGCCTGCCCTGGTTTTCAGTAGCAACCAATTTCTGGGCATTGCAAAAAACTGCTAGCTTCAGTGTGAGTTCAGCATTCAAAGTAAAGGGAAGATTTCGCATGGAATTTTTTCTCAAAAGCATCTGGCAATACCCTGAGCCCCGTCTCCTCAGATTCTGTGGTATTCAGTGATTTTCCTTTGTAATAGCTCAGTTTTGGATGCTTTGGGAATTCCCACCCTTGAACATTGGCAGGTATTTTCTCCTGGTATTCTTCTTTGTAGTCAAGTAGCAATAATTTCCAAGGGGGTGGGAGAATGGCAGTGATGGGCTGGAAGGTGCACTGGGAACCGGATGCAATCCTGTTTCCAGGGCACAGAACGGCGGCTGGCTGGTTGCAGCGGGAGAGCGGGTCCTCCTCCAGCATCGGCACAGGGCTCTTGGCCCTGAACCCTGCTCCACCCACGTGGCAGCCCCCTCAGCGATGGCTTGCCAGCTGCCTGTGCCAAACCGGGCGGGTTGTGGGGTCAGATCTCCGCTGATGGTCCGAGCGCAGAGCTCACTTCTCGTCCCCCGCAGCTGCCAGGGATGCCACACGCCGCTGCTCCCACGGCTGGCCCCGCCAGGGCTGCCTGTCCCTGCCTGCCGGGCACTTGGGGTGCGCCGAAACACGGCTGGGAAGAGCAGGGCAGCTGTGGTGCTGCATCGTCTTGACTCATCGGTTTCTAGGTGCAGCACTGGAGCAGTCATACAGGACTTCATGCTAAAATCGTCTCGTGGGAGAGACTCGCAGCACTAAACAAGGTTTTGCCCCAAGTAGTGTATAGAAATTCTCCCCATTTCCTCATTTTTTGTGTAACTTGCTCGTTTATGAAGGCACAGCTATACCAGTCCTTGACTGCCCGTGTCTTCAACTAATAATTAGAAGCTAAATAGCAGCAGTAAATTATTATTATTAAGCAGTGGATTATGACCATTTGATAGTTCCTGCAAAAATCCTCGTTATTGCATATGTAGTTTCACTGCTTTAAAGACTCGATGGGGACAGGTATCTGTGAGCAGGAATCGGCCCGTTGTGGTTTTACTGCTGCTTTTAGCACAGACTAAACCACATACAACTCTGTGTGTGACTTGATCTGACCTGAGGGTTGTCTCTTCAGATCTGGGGAAAGCACGAGATGACTTCTTTGGTTGGAGCTGCTTGTGGCACCAGCTGAGTTTTCATATTTCAATTCGAGTTTATCAGTACTGGTGTTCTGATGCAGAATCACTTTCTGTGCCTTTTTGCATTGGTTCAGTAATGCCTGTGGATGCTGTAGAGCTGGAGAAGGTGCCTCTGAAATGCTAGCTCCTAACAAGGAGTTCTGCTGCTGTGGAAAAGTTGATCTCATTTTGGGTCATTGGGTCATTGTCACTAGCAATCTTTCTTTTCTTTTCTGTAGCTTTTCGTACCATGCTGGTCCTCATGGCAGTGATTTTGGTGGGGCTGCACTGGGGCTGAAGCCTGCTCACCGTACGCCTGCCCATGCTGTGCCGGGGTGGTTTCGATTACAGCTCGGACAATGAGGACTTCCTACTCGTTCTTTAATCTGTGTGGCAGCAAAGCGTCTTAACTTCTGTAATACAAATTGTCCTTTGGTAGTTTTCATGTAATAAGAGTAACTCATTGGCAATGGTTAGTTTGGTGCTATGTGCCATGGGAGGCGTTTCTCATGGGGACCCTCTGTTTCTCCCATGGGGGTGTCCCTGTGACCCACAGCCCTCCTGCGCCTGGGCGTATCTCTGCAGATCGCGGTGCTTGTGTGCAGAGATACCCGAACAGCTTCAGATGCCGAGGGTACCACTCTGCTAACTGCCTGTGCTGACCAGGGTGTGCCACGCCGTGCTGTGCCAGCAGACAGGAATGAGTGCACTGGGGACATAGGATTATGAAACTCCTCACAGAGGATAAAGCCATAATTATCTAACTTTATGTCCTCTATCAGGAACTCCATCCCTCTCATGTCCCCGAAAGAGACGTGCTTGAGTTTTGGACTGCAGCTCTTCTGTTTCACTGCACTCCCCTTACAGCCCCATGAGTGTGGCTCAGGCTGATGCGTTGTGCTCCTCCTGCTTCCAGCGTCCTCTCTGTTTTGCCTTTCCCCACAGAACAACATCTGTTGGCATCCAACTTTTGGGTGCTTCTTCGGTGCCCATCCTTGCCCCCCACTCCCAGGGCCGCCTGCTCGCAGCAGAGCCAGCCGCTCGGAGTGGAGCCCTGCAGAGGTTTGTGCTGTGTCAGGGCTCCCGTTGGGGACTGGGAGGAGAGTTGCGAAGAGTTGCTCCTTGCTCAGCTGTGATTAAGCGTTCATAGCAGCAAATCCCTATGCTGTTGCTATACTTAACATGCCAAACTCAATTATATTGAGAAGAGAGTTTAAAAACAGGCTTTTGTCTAATGTACAGTATTTTGGCAGCAATTAGCTCTGAGTTTTATCATTTTCCCCAAGGTGAACATGAGAACGATCAGTTATGCATGAGAAACTGCTCCGTCGTGAGAGAGGAAGGCAGCTTCCTAGCGACGATGAAAGGGTTTGCACTTACTGCAAGGCACGTTTTTCAGTGCCACTTTGCTTGAATGTCCATCTCTATTTGATAGCTTTGGGAAATGGTTTCTTTGTGTAAAAAGTGCGTGCAGGGCAGTTCACAAGGCGAGAAGGAAATCGCTGGGGACAAGAAGTGGCACAGGCCCTCTGGCCATTTCTTTGCTGGGGGCCACTGCAGGGCGCAGGTTTTGCCACCGGCGGGGCCCCTGCGGTCACGCTGGCCCCGGGGTGGTGCTGAGCAGGTAAGCGTGCAGAACCGTGCTTTTGGGTGATTTTTTTCTTTTGTCCTGTCTGAGATGATCCTGTGCCCTTCCCAGTAAAATGAAGGGTATTAAGCCCTGGTGCTGTGGCGAGGGTCCAGCGCAGGGTCACCGTACTATCTGGCTGTTTGCTCCCTGGTACCTGTTCTTCAGTCCTCTTTCCTTCTTGCCTTTTCATATGGTATTGCACTACACTGTTAAATATACCCTGATATGACAGGGCAGATGTTTCTCTGGGACATACAATGCTTTTTGGGTGTTTAATGTACACATGACCCTCCAGAACAAGGGTGGGAGTGTTTGTGTGACCAGGCCCTTCCTCAATGTTTCTCAGTGCTGTGACCTGGGATTCCACGCCAGCCTCGCTCGGACGTTCAGGACATACCTGTCTGCCGAGTACAACCTGGAAACCTCCCGCCATGAGGGCCTGGACATCATCGAGAATGCTGTGGACAACCTGGATGCACGGAGCGACAAGCACACCATCATGGACATGTGCAACCAGGTCTTCTGCCCTCCGCTGAAGTTTGAGTTCCAGCCTCACATGGGGGATGAGGTAGTGTACTCACCCGAGGGGCTGCAGAGCTGCCTCGCCGCCTGGCCTGGGCTGGCTTCCTCCTCTTCTTAACCATCACTGTTAAATTATTTCTGACTCCTTATCCCTCTGTGCTGTCTTCACACACTGCTATTCCTGTTTCCTTTCTTAATGAGACACTTGGCTCATTAGGGCTCCTCCTTTCAGTCTGCCTCTTGCTCTGTATCTCTCCCAATTAGCAAGCCTGTGGTTTGATTCTCAGCTGAACTGCCCAACAGGTTTGTAAAGTGGAGCTTTGATTTACCTGCTGTAATTGGAAGACTTCTGAGTGCAGCTTTCAAATGCTGGGTGGAAAATGCTTTGTGCTGGCCTGAGTCCAGGGCACTGCTGATTGCAAGCTGGGCGACGCAGCCTCGCTGGAGGCTGCGAGGAGCTTGCGGGTGCTGGAGAGAATCATTTAGGTATTTAAATGTGTATGTCTGGTCAGTGCGTGACCCACTGAATACTCTCCTGTCTCCCTCTGGCACTGCTTCTGTCTCAGGTGTGTCAGGTCAGCGCCCAGCAGCCTGTGCAGACCGAGTTGCTGATGCGGTACCACCAGCTGCAGTCGCGACTAGCCACCCTCAAGATAGAGAATGAAGAGGTAAGAAGTCGCTCTGGGTCTCATGTTTGGCCTCATAGGAAGCATTGCTCAGCCTTTTGCCTGTTGCGCAGAGGGTTTCCTGGTGTGCTCAGGTGTAGAGTCCTTCCAGTGACAGTGCTGAGAGCTGCCATTGACTGCAGCTAGCGCAAGAGCAAGCCCAGTACTAAGGAGCTGTCTGTTGGCGGGTGTTTGGGCTCAAGACATGTCACTTTCCCAGTCTGCTTCAAAACCATGCTGTCTTCTATTTCTGACAGGTACGAAAAACTCTGGATGCCACAATGCAGACTTTGCAGGACATGCTGACGGTGGAAGATTTTGATGTTTCAGACGCCTTCCAGCATAGTCGCTCCACTGAGTCAGTCAAGTCAGCTGCATCAGAGACCTACATGAGTAAAATAAACATCGCCAAGAGGAGAGCCAACCAGCAGGAAACTGAAATGTTCTACTTTACAGTGAGTCTCATCTCATGCGATGCAGGACACAAAGCATTAATTGCTAGGGCTGAGTCCCATTTTAAGTGCTCATTAGTGAAGAGCAAGAACCAATTCAGTCTCTTTAAGTATTTGTCTTCTGTCTGATTTGGGGTTGGAATGCGTTTCTCAGTGGCACAGTAGTGCATAGGGACTGACAATCCAGTGTTTGCCTTGTTCTTCTTTTTGAAGGAACAACTGGAGCAACCGGTTGTGACAGAAAACTTACAGAACTCAGTAGGAGTGGCTCAGAGCTGGGCAGCAGACCAGCCGGCATCACAGCGTGTCACTGTTCAGTGGCTGTTCCTGGAGGCCTTCACAATTTTGAACCATCCATCAAGCCTTCCTTTTCTGGCCTACACAGCTAAAATCTGCCCCTGGCCCATGGGATGAACTAAACAGCCATTTGCATCTCATGCAGGGTGTTGGAGGAAGCTGCGACAGCCTGGCTTTGCGACGCCTCGCTGTTGTGTGCGTGCTGGGTAGAGGCAGCTGTGCTGTGTCTCCCCTGCAGCCTTGCTCCCATCCTTCACTTCTAGGCAGATCTAAGGTTCTCCATGACAGTGCTTGAAATATAATTAGTTCAGCAGAAGTAGCCCTCATTTAAGCATGGGTAACAGGCTAAAGTTAATAGCATCTTGTGATATATTTCATATGCATAGAAAAGCTTCTACTTTCTCTTAACGGTATTATTATTCCAATTTGGGGGGAAAAAACTTGCAGCTCTCGTTTTGAATTGTGCTTGGGGTTTTTTTAATGCTTTTTGCAAGAATTTGATCTTTCCCATTCTCTGTCTTTCATTTTCCATCTCTCTCTCCCTCACTCCTCTTATCTGTAAATTGCTTGCTCGTGAGCGTGACCGGGTGTCAAACAGTCTCACAATGAAATGAGAAGTTGTGCTGCACAGTTAGTGTTGCCCGGTGCATAAAGCATCTGATGGTTCCTGACCTGGGAAGGTCTCATGCTCTAGGAGTTCTTGCTCTGCATCACTTGTTTGTACAAAGGCAAAGCGCCTGTCAGTGGAGGGAAAGCCTCTTTGATTTTCCAGGCCATTCCCAGAAGCCTGACAGAAGAAAGCTTGCTTTCAACTCGTTTCTTTGGAGCTCCTTGCATTCCCAGGCAGTAGCTGCAGCACCAAGGAGACCAGGCTAATAAGGTATCAGGACTGTGGCTGGAGCAGTGAGAAGTGATTAGACCATGCTCAGCCCTGCGGCGCATCAGATGTCTGGTTTGTTAGAGCCTGTCAGCCTCGCCGAGCCCCCCCCAGCAGCCCCCCAGGCAAAAGCGCGCCTCAATTACGGACTATTCTTGCCAAGAGTCTTAACCCACCTTGTTTTGTTTTATTTGTAATTCCAGAAATTTAAAGAGTATTTGAATGGCAGTAACCTTATCACGAAGCTGCAGGCTAAACACGACTTGCTGAAGCAGACTCTTGGAGAAGGTGAGTGGTGGGGTTCGGTCCAGGGAGGAACCTTCCATCACCAGAGGATTTTAAACCAGGCATTATCTTTCAGTCTTACCTGCTGTCTGTGTTTTCCTGAGTGAATGATGGCTTCTGTGGTTGGCTGCTACTACTAAGTTAAACTAGTGACACGCAAAATCATTATTTCCCTGGAGTATTAGTCTTATCCCGCCTTTCTTTGGAAAGGCACATAGAGGAATTTGTTTGAATCTTATACATGTGCCAAAGTGCTGTGCTACTTCTCCAACAGCAAACAGGTTCCCACCCACTCCAACCCTGTGCCTTTGTCCTTTCCCCCTTCTTCCCCTCTTAGTGCAGCCCTGAACACACGTATTTTCTTGTCCTTGATGCTGTGCTTCTGTGTTACAGATTTGCCAGCAGCCTTGCTGATTTAATAGGCCCTTTGTCCCCTGGCCATAGGTTTTTGATTTGCTCTGAACCAGAACTGGAAAATCATCCTTGTTTTTAAAACTAATTTTTTCCATAGCAGGCTTTTGTTACCCCAGATAACTTCACAAGTTTGGTTTGGAGCACATACACACAGGCTTCATACAACAGAGGGGGCAGTCGCTTCCGAGAGAGGCAGGAATGCGTGGCTCCAGGTGGGATCTGCCACTGCTGGGGTAGTGATGTGCCACCATGTCCTGAGGAGGAGATTTTAGCTCTTTTAAAGGGTTTTAAAAAATAGCATTATTTCTAGGTTAAAGAAGATGGAGGCGAGTTAGTGTCCTGATTTTCCAACAGGAGAGAATATATTTAAATTAAAATACACAAATGGTCCATGGTCTTGTTTTAACAATACAAAAATTGGACTCCTCATATCAGAGTAAAAAAAAAAAAAAAGCTTTTTGTTGGCTATTTTGCCAAACATATTTTCTCTGCCAAATTTATTTAGCCTTAAAATCCACCTTCTAGTTAGACCCTGTGGTATGTTCCACTTGGTGAACACAGAGCCAAGTCAAGGCACAAAGCGTAAACACAAGGAAAGCTGCAAGGGTAGATGCACAGGGCTCCATTAACGTATTTCTTTTCCCAGGAGTTTCAGTGCTCCCTGTAGCTGCCTTAACCCCTTATCACCCTGCAAGAGCAGGTTGGAGGCAGCCCTTTTGCACCCTCACCGAGGCAGTCCTGTATTCCACACCAGCGTGGCAGGGGTTGTGCGGGGCTGGGTGGGTTACTGTGCGTGGGGCAGGGCTCCCAGCCGCTGGCTCTGAATTCAGGCTTTGCCACAGGCAAGGGGAATGGAGCGTGCAGTTCACAGAAATCCGACCCATCTAAGCTCTTCCCAGAGATCACAGATCTTAATACAGGAAAGAGCTCTGTTTATTGGATACAGTGCTAAGACTCCTATAGATTGGAGCAAGGAGTCATGAGTCTGTTGAAGATTAATTTGATCACCACCCTGGTCTCTCACACCAGAGCCAAATTAATGCTGTACTGAGGAGGAGGAGTGCAGGGTCAGGCATTTTAATTCTCTAGAGTTGTGCAAAAGCAGCTGTGGAAGATTTTTCACAGGAAAACTTTCTGAATTTCTCCCAGGCCATGGGATGGTCCTGCTATATAAGTGTTCAGCAAATATTTAGCCCAGAAATGCCAAATGCTGCATTTCAGCATGAGCTGATTCTCATTAGGAAGAAGTCTGGGTTTGCAAAATACTCGTGTGGAATTCTTTGCTTTTTCTGTGAGGAATTGGCTGCAAGCTTGCTTTCCACAGGTGCCAAGGGAGAGCAGGAAGGAGACGTGCAGCCAAATGCTTCCTTTTATGTGCCTTAGAAAAAGGAAGAATAAATCAGCTTTCCTGGCCTTGGGAGAAAGGCAGAAACAGCATGTGAAATTAGTTTAGTTTTTTTCAGTGGCTTGACAAATACTTTAAAAAATGAACAGATCTTATCAGTGGTGATATGCTGCCATTTATATGAAATCCAAGCACTAAAAATACACGAAGGGAATGAGAATATTGACAGCTAGAATAGAGTCTTGCCTGATCGTGATTAGATGGGCTGTTATCTCACAGAAAAAGCTGGAGAACTGAATACTCCGCTGCATTCAGGTGCTATTAGTGGTCCTCCATGAGGCAGTTGGATAATCTCAGCGGCCTCCCCGGGGGCTTCAGCCCTTATCAGACTGCCCCTTTCCTGCTTGGGTTTGGCCAATCCCCAGCTAGTGTAAATGAGCACTTATTGCAGAGAACCAGCAGCGCATCTGGTTATTTACAAGATGGGCTTCGTATTGCAAATAAACCTCCAATATCAGTGGGAATTGAAGACGCTTTCCCTCTCTTGTGGCTGAGTCTTGGACTTCTGATATGTCTTTTAGTGGCAGGGGTTTGTATAGCCACCAGCTCGGCATCTCCCCAAGCTGCGGGGCCCTCGGGCACATTCAGCTTCTTTTTGCCAGAAGCCATTAACCCAGGGCTACAGAACCAGACGTGGGTGTGTGAGTGCCTGTGCGATTGTGTTTTAACAGTCGTTTGGTGGTGACTAATGTGGAGAGATGATAGAAACTTGTGTTTCTTCATAGGTGAAAGAGCTGAATGTGGAACAACCAGGTGAGCAGTTTCTTCCACTTCATCTGCTTTTGGGAAGGGCTCTGGCAGGAGGAGGGTGGCCGTGGGAAGGGTGGTTTGCTTTGCTACTGATACAGCTTGGCGGGGTTCAGATTTAACCACCTTCCAGACACCCTGTGCCGGCAGGCCAGAGGGCAGGCAATCCCAGGCTCCCCACATCACTGCCTTGCTTCTCAGCTGCATTGCCTGAAGTGGATTAATTAGGGTGATGACAAACAGGCCCTTGTTTCTGCTGCAGTGTAATTTCTAGCTGACTGTCTCTGAAGTGCCTGGAAGCGCTGGGTCAGCACGGTGTGGTGCAGTGCCTTGTAGTGCAGCTGAGGTTGGCTGTGTTCAGACAGTGCAACACAAGGGTGTCCACCTGCTCCCTACCGTGTCCGTTCAGTTGAGGACTTTGATATGCTCCCAGAAGCCTCTCCCAGCTCTGGCTTTTTTGCCTAGGAGTGCAGAGAATGCCTGTGTTCAGACTTCCCTCCCTCTACAGCAGGAGATAGTGCTAGGGGTGAATGTAACATGGAGGAGGCTTTGATCTGTGTCCAGTCCGTAAAGCATCTCCACAGAGCTCTGGTGGCTTGCTATGAGTGTGCTGGTTTTCTGACAGTAAGACACAGGCCAGCAAAGCCTCCAAACTTCTCCCCAGAACATGTACAACCTCTTTCTGTGTTACCTTTTTACAACCCTCTTTTGGTGTTCATTAAATTTGCAATACCAGCAAAAAAAAAAAACCCATTCCCTGTTAGAAATGCTGAAGCAGATGGTGAAGCTCGTGCTGCCTTTCCAAGCAGGAAAGAGGCTGCCTTAGCAGAGGGCAGCGCGGCGGCAGGGTGCCTTGCTCTCTCGCCTTCTGGCAGGAGGGGGACTGTGCTGCCGGTGCCAGGCTGAGTGGCGTCAGGGCTGGGCACCCACCAGGGCTGCAGGGCAGGGCAGCAAGGTGCCATCAGGACACAGAGGGGCCTTCCCTGCCTCGCACAGGCCAGAGAGCGGGGACTGCATCATGTATCACTGCACTGACATGCTCCAAGAAGCTGCTCTTGACCGTGCTCCCAGGTGCCCTTCGGATCAGCTATCACAGCAGCCGGTCCCCTGCTGCAATCGCCACCTCTCCCTCTCCAGCGGGTCCCGGGAGAGCTGCCCTGCAGCACCCTGACGCCCTCGGTGCCCCGGGTGTGTTTGCATGCACACGGCTGGTGGGGGCTACAGACACAGCCTCTGGGAGGTGAGCTCTGGCCCTTTGGGTGGGCCAGGCAGGGCTCTCTGCTGAGCTGGTCGAGGAAAGCACCCCAAACGCCTAGGTAAAATCACAGGGAGAATTTGCTCTTGAGTACTTTGTTTGTCAGGAGTGGGTGCCCGTGGGGCGGTGGTGTCGCTGGCCAAAACAATCAAAGGAATGAGTAACAGCCTCCTACATGAGGGATGATGGCACAGCTCCCTGCTGCTTCTGTTTGCTTTTGTTTCAGCAGTTGCTTTTACTTCACAAAGGAAAACAAACAAGAGACAATCTCCTTGTGCGAGGCAGCGCTGTAAGTGTAGGCAGATCAACCTTCCCACCAGATGCAGCTGGAGGCCAGGCTGCCCCGGCCGCCTCGCGCCAGAGCATCCCCCTGGGAAAGGAGAATACACGGCAGCAAACAGCACTGGGTCTCTAGTCTGCGGCACAGGGCTGCTCAGCTGAGAGTCAGGCGGGCACTTGAATGGACAGCAGGCATTCCTGCTCCTCAGTTACCAGCTGAAGGAGTGGTTAGAAGCTATAGGAGTGTAGAGTCAAATTGCTTAATAAAAGGCACGTGGTTAAGGAACCAGCGGATCACAACTGTCACCTTTGCATCATACCTCTGTGTAAATTGTACATGTCGATTCGGCTCTGCTTTGTGAGAACTTTTGCATGAAGGCTCCTAGCACTCATTTTTGTTTGCAGTTGTGATCTCTCCTCTACAGACAACAATATAGCCTGGGTGTAGAGGACGGATCAGAAATCGGTTAGAGATTTTATGCTATTTTTCTCCCTTTTCTAGATCTAGGCACTTGGGTCTTAATGTCCTTCATTATCAGAAGAAGAAATCAAAATGTGAATAGTGTTAATAAAAGCAGCCCTCCAAAGACCTGATCCCTGCACTAAAATAAGGCACATGTTTCCATGGCCTCATTTCCAGAAGCAGTAGGTGTCCGTTACCCTTGCTGAAGTCAACAAGGTCTTCACAGTCACTAGCTAGTAGCGGTAGGGTCATGTCACTTCCTAATGCGCATGCCTGCCTTTTCTGCTCTTATAGAGTTGCTGGTGGGTTTGCTCATGTGCGTTGACTGGGCTCACCTTCTTGTTTGGTGGTTTGACTCTTGGAAATGTCTGCCAGAAAGATGAGAAACCATCCACATCCCTGTGAATGTCTCCCAAACAGAAGTTAGCTACAGAGAGGTGGAAGTGGTCCCACTTTCCTCTTTCTGGCCATCTATGAGCAGAATGAGGTCCATTTAGGAATAAACAGGAGTTACCCCAGTGTTTTCCAGGGGTAGCTGTGGTTTATTTTCGATATATCAAGGAATCAGTTGAACGCTTCAGCTACTCTTGGTGCTTTTTCAGGCTGACAGAGTGCTGAACTGATGGAAGTAGGAGGCAGGTGTTAAAAATCCTACTGAGCACCAGTGCCTTTGTTTTACTTCTTAAATGTTATCATAGAATCATAGAATAGTTTGGGTTGGAAGGGACCTTTAAAGGTCATCTAGTCCAACCCCCTGCCATGGGCAGGGATGTCTTCAACTAGATCAGGTTGCTCAGAGCCCCGTCCAACCTGACCTTGAATGTTCCCAGGGATGGGGCATCCACCACCTCTCTGGGCAACCTGTGCAAGTGTTTCACCACCTTTATTGTAAAAACATTCTTCCTTATATCTAGTCTAAATCTACCCTCATCCCTGGTACTAGCAGAAACACTGAGCAGCAGTTTTGATATTTGGCATCTCAGAGAGGTTTGTATCTGCAGATCGTGGGTACCAAAGACAGTTGTGTAACCAGCTGTGTTTAGCAGCTTTATTACTCTCTGGCTTGAATGAAGCAAGTTCTGCATGAAGAGCGTTCCTGATCACCCATTGTTCATTCAAGCTGTGGTTGTTGGTATAGTTACTGCTCTGACACTGTCTGATTTCTGAAGTTGACTCTCGTTTACAGTAGAAACTAGGACTCTTCAAGAAGCCCATAGCAACAGATAATTAGATTTCTGTATGTGGCTGCAGCTGAGGTTAGAGTCTGTCTGATAGGGAAATACTGGAAGATTGTGGGAATGGAAAGTAATGGGTAGTTGGCTTATTGCTGTTAAATGTTTCTATTATCAAGATTAATTTGAATGTGTTACTTAAATAAAGGTTGCAGTCTTGACCTTGACTTGAAATTATGTGTGCAGCGTATAGTCAACAGCTCTGATTTTGCTGCAGGCTGCCTACAGGTTAGCTCTGCTGCGCGTTCAGTCGCCTGCCAGCTGCACCCGGGCTCAGCCTGGCCTCTGGGGCCCGCAGAAGCGAGGCCATTGCGGCGCTGGCTCCAAAATGAGTTGGCCAAGTTCGTGCTGGGGTAGCCTGCCCCAGGCTGCTGGAAAGGGCTTTGGAGTAAGCAGAGGGCACGTCCCCAGGAGCCGTGGGCGCTGTGCGCCATGCGGAGCTGAGCTCTTTGCAGGTGCCCCGGCTCCCGGCGGAGCGGTGTCCACGGGAGGGGGGACGCAGCATCAGGGAAGCTGAAGCATGAGCAGCTGCGGAGTGCGTGGAGCTGCGTGTTGAGTCCTCACAGAGGGATTTTTCTGTTTGATTTATTTCTTATTCTCAGTCATAACCTTTGAGATCTCACCCTGTCATTGCATTTATGTTGGTGTTTTGTTGATTTCTTTTGTTCCATTTTCTCCCAGGCCCCCATGTCTTCCCCCTAAGCCACAGAAAATGAGGAGACCTAGGCCTCTCTCAGTCTATAATCATAAACTCTTTAACGGCAATATGGAAACGTTCATTAAGGTACTCGCTGGCTGACAGTAAGAGTTTATGAACGCTGTGAATGTAATGGTGGCTTTCGTGTCCTAACTGCTGGCTGCTTTCCTTCCTCGGCGGGGTCTCTCCAGTCCGCTCTGCACCCGGTTGACGTGGCCAGCGTGCGCTTTGCCTCGGTGACGATTTCTCTCCATAGCTGTCCTTGCCCCTCGTGCGTTCCTTGCGTTACCCGTCCCGTCACCACCTGCGTGCCCTGGGGCGAGGGTAGCGGTGAGGACCCTCGGGGCTGGTGGCTGTCGGCTGGCCGTGCGGCACGAGGCGCTCTTGGCTGAGCGTCCCCGTCGTCCGGCACTGCTTCCACCCATCCTGGGAGGGAAGATCAGACAGCAAGGATAACCCAGCCCAGCACCCTCAAAGGATCAACAAATGCCCCCACCTTCCCTTTTTCTGCACATTTTTGGTGGTCATCTTCCCCCGTGGCTGAGGGGGAAGGTAAAATGACTCATAAGCTCCCAGAAAGTGTCTCCCAGTTGTAAGGGCTGGCAGCCTGGAATTGAAATACCGTGCGTATGGGTGGCTGCGTGGGAGGGTAGACGTGCTATCCTCATCCTTAAACAAAATACATTAATAATGACCGGCCCAGCTGGCTCGTCTCAGCGCCAACTGCTGATAGGTGGCTGAGGCCCTCTCGTACAGCTCAGTACTTACTGGGGATCTGAAGGCCCCTTCCCGCAGCCCAAACTGGAGGAGGGTTAACCTGCAGGGAGGACAGGCGAGAGCCACGTGTCAGTGCGGAGCCACGAGCCTCTCCCGTGGGAGGCCGTTACCTCTGAATGTGCCAGGAGAGGAGATGCTGCAGCTTGCACGCTGCCTGCGACCCGTGTGGGCACCCGTCCGTGCCCGGCAAGGGCCAGGACCGTGGGCCTGGCTTCCAGCGTTGGAGCAGAGTGATTCCTAAATGGCTGCTGAGCAGTTTCCTCCAAACCATCGCTGATAACATGCAGCGTGCGGTCTTCGTAAATGTGGGCCAAAGTATTTTCTTCATTTAAGCTGGGGTGAACTCAGATTAACTCAATTAATACTAGTGCAGTCCCAGTGGAAGAGGGCATTTGGCCCTGCTCAGCCCAAGAAATTACCCAGAAGGAGAGATTCGAGGAGAAAAATGAAGAAGTGTGAACGTGGGATTTGTCCCAAAGGATACCTCCAGCTATCAAGCTGCCGATCCTTCAAAATCCAGCACTTTGCTATTGCCTGGCTGCCAGAAGGATTTCCAAGGGAAGCGATGCCGTTCCCATTGCTAAGAGTGTTTAATCCTGCACTGAAGAAAGCGTTAGTGAAAACACTGTAGGAAGCAGTAATGACAAACTGTTGGATTAGGTAAACTAATAGGCATCATCCGGCTCCGATTTATTCTCTTAGGCTCTTTCAGTGCAACCATAAGCCTGAGGGCAGTGTTCATAAACAGTGCCCTGTCACAAGTAATACACAGACCCAACTGACAAAGCTGGTAATCTCTTTAATACTTGTAATTATTCCTTACTTAAACTGATTTTTAAAAAAGTAATGCTCATTAAAGTCCAGCCTGTTCAGCACTGTGGAGGAGGAATTAGCTGCAGTGGAAGTCTGTCTGAGAGGACGGGGTGTCCTGTGCCAGCGGAGAATCCTCGGGGGACAGTGCTGTGCTGCCGGGGTTGTCCTCGAGGCTGGGGACCGCGTGCAGCCATGGGAAGCGTGCGGCCCCGTGGGGCGCAGGGCTGCAGGCGGCTGCCCAGTGCCCCCGTGCCAGGGCGGCTCTCCCCGGAGCCTCGCCTGCGCCTGGGCAGGGGCTGGTGTTGGCCTTGGGCGCCTGCGAGTGCCGCAGGTTCAGGGAGGGAAGAAATCCGAGAGGCTTTTCCTGCCGGTCTCCGAGGCCGGGTGCAGTGTGCCAGGCGGGGTTTGGGAGGGAGGGTGGACAGCCTGAAGGCCTGGGTTGGACCTTGCTAAGCTGCCATTGCATTTGAGCGTTCATGGCCTCCGAAAGAGATGCTTACCTCTAACTGAACTTATCCTTGCTTAATCTTTTCTTTTTTTCCCGCTCTGCTGCTTTTTTGTGTTCTCAGAGGAAGGAGGAATGCGCGAACGAGAAATCAGGTATTTACTGGAGGCCTGTCTAGGAGATGGAGTAAATTAACCAGAGAGATGCAACTGTACTCTACTGGAAGAAACAACCAAACAAAGCCCCTAAGGAAAATAAACATCCACTTAGGCAGTCAGACACAGCTTACCTTCCTCCTTGAGCTCTTTCCACGGGGGCCCTGGAGAGAAGCGGCTTTGAAACAAAAGCCAAAACTCCTCACAGGTTCAGATACAGGCAGTTCATTTCACACGCTGTTGTGTTTTGGGTTTGTTTTTATTTTAGCATCTGCTGACACTAGCTCTTTCTTTAGGTGGAAATATTGTTGTAAGCTCTGTTACTGGAAGCTTATTTCATCAGACAGGTATAGCACAAGTTTTATTTAGGCTCAGCATTACACCTTTGAAATGGAATAGCTGTGATCCCATTGCATCGGTCCCCTGTCTCAACCAGATAGTGAGCAGCAGTCTTTCATGCACTTTAGTGAGAGCTTTTTTTGTGCATAATTGACTGCACATAGTATATTCAGCACTTTTTCATGGCTTGATGTGTGTCTAACGCCTCCTTTTCTTGCCTGTCTTCTTACTAAACTCAATGGCACTGATTTTCAAATCTCTGTTTTTGCAATCTTTAATGCATTTCCCATGCTTTGTTATCAATAAACCAGTAATTTTTTACTTTTTTCCTTTCCTTTCATGAAGGATTCAGGACAGGCTATTCCGCTTGTAGTAGAAAGCTGCATTCGTTACATCAATTTGTATGGTAAGTTGGTTCAGTAATATCAACAGAAACTTTCTGCAAAGGAATGAAATACTTGTAGTTAGCAGTGAAATACAGTAGAGATGCCTGCAGGCATCACTATATGGACTCTGGTTATAATTACAGTGGCATTGACTGTGATGTAGCATTGGATGACTGACAGATATTTAGGTCTTGTTAGCAATTATTCAGGTTAAATTGTTCGCTCAGGCCAATGGGAACCCTTTCAGTGCTTTGATGTGGGGGGCCTTGATTGGAGAATAGGAGCAGAAATGAATCGTAGCAGGCTGTCCCCTTCCTGCTCTCTGAGCCTTTCTCTCCAGGTGTGTTGACTCCTAGTTTCTGCTGTTCTTTTCCAGAAAGTACTGCGTAACAGTTACACAACTCTTCTCTAAAATGTTGTTCCTTTCCAGGCCTTCAGCAGCAGGGCATTTTCAGAGTTCCTGGCTCCCAGGTGGAAGTCAATGACATCAAGAATTCGTTTGAGAGAGGTGCGTGGGCAGGGTGTGCTGGGACGCCGTGTCCAGGCAGAGATCGTGGAGTTTCAATGTGTGCTGGGTGCATTAGACATGGTGTAAAGCCTGTGCTAAAGGCCTTTCTGCTACGAGACGCGAGCAGGTTTTCTCCCTGCCTAGGTACCGCAGTATTGCTTCTCCAGCAGTAGCGAAGAGTCGCTTAGGGAAAGAGTGTGAGAAGTAGGGGCTGGGGAAGAGATCTTTTCCACAGTCATTGGTTAAGAGCATGAAAGCCTCAGATGAAAGCCATAAAATAGTTTGTCAGGGATCCATTTTCTTTCTTCCTGCAGCAGTTTGTCAAGGGAGGAGCAGTATTGCCACGTGTACCTGGTGGCAGCGTTGGTTGTGGAGATGCCAGTGATGCTGTTGAGAAAACAACATCGCAGATGTAAGGCTGGCAAGACAGGGCAGAGCAATCCTGCTGTCACCGAGTGAAGGTGAAGCTGTGAAAGGGACAGTCTAGATGGGGGTAATTGTCTCCATGGCATTAATCTTTGAGCAGCATGGAGGGATCAGGGTGAAGGTAGCCAGGCCAGTGAATAAGGCAGTGGTGAGATTGTCAAGGCTGGAGGATTTGCACATCCTATTTAAGAGGAATCGGTATCTAAATCCCTTAGGTTTTGAAAGCCTTTCATAGATTTAAGTCGGTACAATGCTATCCAGAACCGTTCAGCCTATTCCAGAGGCGTAATTGCATCCTCCAGCCAAGCCTGTCTTCTCAGGCTTTCACCCACCGTCGTTTAGACCTTGCTCAGCTCTCTGAGCTGTTGCCTTAAATGCAAAAATGCACTGGGCTGGAAACTGCGAAGGAAAACCAATTAATAACATCCTCATCTTCAGGAAAGGTTTAAAACCTCCACAATAAACTGGGTTTTTGTATGTAGGGCTATAGCATGTCTCAGCATGATGCTGTGTAACAGAGTACCTTATTAAACTCTCCTCTTGCTGGCAAATGCTTAACATTACCATTCCACACACAGGAGGGTTTTCTGAACTGTGGGAAATTTTGGGTTTCCACTGAGTTAGTAAAAACCACTTGTTGTGTTAGTCCAACTTGATAGTAATGCTGGAAATAAAACCTCTTCTCTGGGTAGGTGAAGATCCTCTTGCTGATGATCAAAATGAACGTGACATTAATTCAGTGGCTGGAGTCTTGAAGCTGTATTTCCGAGGACTGGAAAACCCCCTCTTTCCTAAGGAAAGGTTTCAAGATTTGATATCTACTATAAGTAAGTATGCGTGACAGCTCTTCTCGGAGAATAGGGTGGGACAAAAGAAGTAATAAACGGGGGGCAGGTACCTCTGAGTTTTGCAAATAGCAGCTTATGTTGTAAGAAGGCCTATAGGTCTGCAATGGAAGTTGTTAGGAAAAGACATTAAGAGTGTGCATGGCAGCGCTGGAGGCAAGGGAGAGGTAAAACATCTTGCTATGGCTCTTTTAAATTCTTCCTGGCATCATGAGGATCACCAGAGAGTCATCTCCAAGCTTAGGCCAGCGGGCTGCACGTGCAGCAAGCCCATGTACGCATTTGCAGCTTGCATCAGGGGGCATTAGTTGCTTGAACAGGGTCGGCTGTTGTCCTGCCCGCACAGACCTCTGTGCGGCTGACGGCAGTTCCTGTGCCTGCCCATCACGTGTCAAGCAGAATGGGGCTCCTGCGACCCAAAGGGGTTTTGCTGCTTTAGCTCAGTATCTTCTACTAAATGTAGTGAAGGTCAGTAACTTCTGGCTGCTCACAAAGCTTCTCCGACCCCTGAGGTCTGCAGAATTGCTTTCAACCTCACTCGATCAGCTCTTCTCCAGGTGTTTGCTGTGTGCGTTTCCCGTCCCAAAGAAAACCAGAAAGTGCTTGGGGATGTGAGCAGAGGTAGAAGCTGAGGGTTTTTAATCATGGAGGGTCTGGCATTGATGTCAGGGAGAGCCTGGTTGCTTCTTGTTCTGTCCTGAATTCTCCTCCCAGCTCCACTTGTTCTGCGACTGAAGAAACAGATATCCCAGCTGGGGTGTATTTCTCTCAGTACCTTGTAGTGATGACATTTATTTATTGGCAAGTCATGGAAATTACTCCCCTGGGGGAAAGGAAGAAGGCAGAATGAATTTGATGTTTCAGAGATGATGGAGGAGCGTGTTGCACACTTTGGCTGCAGGATGACTTTATTTTACAGGAGAGGCGTCGGGGTTGTTCAGGGGTTCAAGTGTCTCGGTACGTGGGTAGGTTCAGGGGGACTGGCTGGTGAACATGTGCTGAAGTCCTTCATTTGGCTTTGGCTGCTCATGGCTCCTTCCCCCGTCCTTAATGTTAATCTGCATAACTGCTAGAGATTTAGTGATGTCAAGAAAGACAGATGATACCTAGAGGGGAATGACGCAGGGATGGCCTTGTTCCAGGAGGAGAAGAATTTCCTCTTATTTTTCAAGAACAGTTGTTTTATAGAGTAGCTTTAGGAAATCTGCTGTTGCCTTTCAGTTTTGATGTGTAAAACAGTGCAGCACACCTGTAACACAGCAAGGGAAGCTGTTTCTGCAGCAGTTTCATGCCCCGGACAGGGAGTTTTAGCCTGGCTTGCAGCACTCGCTCCGGCTGCCCTCCCGGAGGGGCTTGCAGCAGGCAGAGCAGGGAGCCTGAGAGGGCACAGCCCGCAGGAAAGGGGACGAGTCCCCTCCGGTGCCAGGAAATGTTCCCGGTGCTTGGTGATGTGACTGTGTGCTTGCACATAGGCTTGTGCTTTGGAACCATCCCTAATTAATGCCAATTTACACAATTTATTAAGCTTTTGGGAGCTTTTCATTGCAAACATCATCTGTTAATTTTCTGGATAGTGTTATCTTTTCTCTTTCTTTATTTTTTTCTCATTTTAGCAAGAATCTTCCTTTTCTTTATCTTCCCTTTCTTTTCCTGCTGCTGTGGCTACCTTTCGTTTAAGGGTAGATTTCAAATGAAGTGCCTTGTTCCCATTGAAAATCTGACCTTAAGTGCATCTGACTTTCTGCCACATAAATACAGGCTGGGTAATAGTTGTTCCAACCTGAACAGATTGAAAAACCTTCTTCCTCTGAGAACCACTGCTCAGTAAAATGCCACCCTTGCTGTAGGATGGTCTGTCTCATTTTGTAATTACGGCGGAAAGGTTAAACACAGCCGAGCGGTTTGGGCTTTCCACCGCAGCGCATCACAAAGCCACCTTGATTTCCCTTGGCTCCTGGTAAGGTATTCTGAGTGAGTTTTTTGCAGCAGATGCTGCCGCGCATGTCACAGGGCCTCTGCGTGGCCCTGGAAGCTGCAGAGCCACATCATTCCCTGCCGCTGCGATGGGGGAGCCAGGCTTGCTGGTGGCAGATGGAAGGCTGGCTTTTCTTTTTGTCTTATAGGGGACTGAGAGTTTACACAGAAGCGTTTCTCAGATGCACATGGGAAATAGATGGACAGAAAAGGCACTTTTGTTTGCAGAGGTTCATTCAGGGGTGTGCCTGTATTGTCAAGTGATTGATGATTACTCCATTAATTTCTCTGAATTGCAACCAGTTGAAACATTTCTGCTATGTGAAAAAAGGCAAGTGCTTCAAGAAAATGTGTTCCTCTGGGTTTCAGAGCAGATATTGTTGTAGGTTTTTATCCAGTTCTTATTTATTTGATTTTTTTTTCCCCACAAATGTCCTCTTAAGTGAAACCAAACTGAAGAAGTAGAGAACCCAGTAAGCAATAACAGGGGATAAATACATTCCTCAAAAGGAAAAATGTCCAAAATGAAAGACTATAAAGATTTCAATCGTTGGACTGAAGCCAAATTTTGCTCAGAATTTTTGAACAAATGGCAGCCCAGCTACATGTTGTCAGTGAATTTTATTATGATTAGCAAATGTCAAAGTTTGAGCCAGCATAATAAAGTAAGCATCTCTCCACTGGTGTGGCTTATTCCATGCACCTGAGGCTGACTGCTCTCGGGAAAGCTTTGGTACTCTTTGTCTGCTTTCTGTAAAATAAAAGCCACAGGATTAGCTATCTACATAATATATTGAGCAGATACTAGCTTAAAAAAAAGAGTAGCCTTGGGGCCTGGAATGTGCTGCCAGGGGCTGCAGGACGGTGCTGAGCCCCCTCGGCGGGTGGGTGCTGGAGCAGGGCTCCTGCAGCTCTGCAGGCGAAGGAGGCTGCTGCGCGGGGGCTTCTGCGCTGTCCTGGTGCGGGGCTGCGGTGCAGGGGTCCCCGGGCGAGTGAGCTGGCCCCGAAAGCAAGACAGCTCTCAGTCACTCTCCTTCCTACAGAAGGAAGCTGGTATCCGATAGCAGCTGGGGGCTTTGTGACTGCTGTGGAGAGAAGTGAATCTTAAAG
Source organism: Gavia stellata (assembly GCF_030936135.1). NCBI lineage: Eukaryota > Metazoa > Chordata > Aves > Gaviiformes > Gaviidae > Gavia > Gavia stellata. The sequence continues at coordinate 25,048,366 of NC_082605.1, read as the reverse complement.
TGCTGACTCGGAACCAGTTCAGAGTAAATTCCCGTTAAGCCCAGTGGGAGACTGGAGCAGAAGGGCTCAGAAGGACCTGATGGCTAACCTGTAAGAGTAATGGGAATAAAAACCTCATTTAAAAATTGGCACTAGAAAACAAAGGAGTGCTCCATTTTCCAGTGCCATATTGACTCAAGCTTTTGAGAAGTAGAGTAGTTGTTGAGGAATGAACAAAGTAATGCATAAACAGTTATTTTAAAAATAAAACCATGGAAATGTCTTTTTTTGGTGTTTGTACTGAATCTGAACATACAAATGAATTCACCAGTGGAAGAGCACTATGCCTGATTCTCTGCTTGCATTTTGGTGCCAAACCAGTGGATCAAATCTGGAAACGGACTGTTGTTGCATAGTGGGCTACTAGATCTGCAACAAGTCCCTCTGGTGCTGTGTTGTCTGGTCCTGAGAAGGTTTAAAGGTGTGCTTTCTATCTATGTGTTCCAGAAATCGAGAACCCCACCGAGAGAGTGCACCAGATCCAGCAAATCATCATCACTCTGCCCCGGGCTGTCATCGTTGTCATGAGATATCTTTTTGCTTTCCTTAATCAGTTGAGTCTTTTTTCCTCTTTCACTGAGTTTCTCCTTCCCCTCTTTTTTTTTTTCAGGGCTTCCCTGTCTTTGTTGCATGAGTCCTTTTTGGTATTGCCATGGAGAGTTGTATTTTGCTCCTTCCTCAGCCTTGCCTAGCCACGGCTGTGCGTTCAGGGAAGGTGTACAGCTCAGCGATGATTGCTTTCTTGGGTGGTGGGGGTTTGTTGGTGGGAGGCTTTTCTGAGCGAATGGGGAAAGTCAGCACCGCACCTCCCTAATGCTTGTGCTTGCAGCTTGTCGCAGTACAGCGATGAGAACATGATGGATCCCTACAACCTGGCCATCTGCTTTGGACCAACTCTGATGCACATTCCAGATGGGCAGGATCCGGTGTCCTGCCAAGCCCATGTCAATGAGGTCATCAAAACCATCATCATCAACCACGAGGGCATCTTCCCCAGCCACAGAGAGCTGGAAGGACCTGTCTACGAGAAGTGCATGACTGGAGGGGAGGAGTACTGGTAAGGAGAGGGGGCAGGACTTCATTGTTTGCAGAACTTAAAGCCAGATCCCCTTGTTAGGGTTATCTTCTGGCACTGTGCATTAAGAGTGAGCCTGTGACAAAACGCAGGGCTTTGGCTTGGTTCCTGGTAGACAGAGAATTGACCCCAGCTCACATGAGTGTGGGAGGAAGGGCTCCTGGGAGCCGATAGATCCCCGAGGGGATGGGGTGTGAGGAGAGCTTTGGGAAGTTCAGACTTAACATTCAGGGCAGCTGAGCACGGTGCTGGGGTGAATTTGCCCCTTTGCAGAAGGGGCATGCCTTTTTGCATGTATTCCTGCTGAATGTTATAAAATAGGTGTACAAGTGGTATACATTTGATATGCTTGTGCTGTTTTACACTGGTTAAGAATCTTACTCCGTACCAGGCTGTCTGCATGGTTCTTAGTTATAAATACCTTCATAAAACTGAGATGATTTTGCACACCTAACCAATTAGTCTCTACTTGTATACATCAGTTTTGTTTTTCATTTTAGCCTTGCCAGTAAAAACAGAGGCAGTGTCACTGAGTTTTTATTTTCATTTTTCTCATGCTGACTCAGCTTTACAAACCTCAGTAGAAACTTCAGGAGAAAATTGTTTCCAATATGAATATTAATATTTATAAAAATATCTTTTAGCTGCAGATTCACAGAAGTGTGTTCAGAGCACAACAGAATTTTAGGTCAATTCTAACCAAATTCCTCTTAGGTTGGAATTTTTCAGTAAAGTCCCATAGTTCCATCATAATTTGCTAGTTGGATGAAATCCCTTAGCCCGAAGTTAACCTGAACCTTCCAGTTCCTTTTGTTTTGTCAGCATTAGAAGACAGATGAGTTTGCGTTAGCCAGGGATGGGATCAGCCGTGTGCGATTGCATTGTGTTGTGTCTTTCTGGTGCACAATTCACCCTACTTGGTATACCCAGGACAGGAAAACCCCATAAACAAACTCCCACATTAGAAGTGTAAGTGATATTACACGTTTGTCTGGAGGATGCTGGAATTCTAAACTGACATTCAGATCTGAGTTTTAACAAACCAGTATTTATAACAGACTTGAACTGAGTTGTGTGCAAGTTTTATACATTTGGGACCTAATCTTCCCTGACACTGATCACCTGCCACCATTCTTACTGATGCAAGCGGAGGATAAAATACTAAAACTCATTGTGAATGAGTGAGTGGAACATTTTAACCTGGTATCCCTTTATATTTGTTTTGCCAAATACAAGTAAGATGCATGAGCAACAGAACGTGATGTTCTGGGCCTGAAGATCGTGGTGCGAATGTCTGCTGTTCTCAAAGCAAGTTCAGAGATCTGCTGTGATTTAAAATGACCGTCTCAGTCCTGTAAAAACTAAAATCATAACTCTTTCAAGTGTCACTGGGGCAGAATTTCCCTCAACAACTTACTTTTGCTAAGTGCCTCAGGAACAGAATCTCATTCTTTCTTTGAAAGCATGGTGTATTTTGTTTCAGTGACAGCCCGCACAGCGAGCCAGGCACCATCGATGAGGTTGACCATGACAACGGCACGGAGCCACACACCAGTGATGACGGTGAGTACAGATGTGAGCACAGACAGAAGATCGGGTCTGTGTTAGAAAAGCTGTGCATGCAGGAAAGCAGTGTGCACTTTGCTCCTAGTCAGATTAGGGGCTGGACTAGCATCTGGCACTTTAGTGGGGGACACTGTTTCTGTGTGCTTGGTAATGCATATGCATATTGGTAAGTGTTGCTTACAGGTTTTCGTCGTAGGATGTGCATGGACCTTCACAGTGGTCTGACTCCATGGCAGGGTACAGGGGTTGGTTTTTTGGAGCTGTTCTATGAGATTCCATTAATCCCATATGTGACTTCTTTTTTCCCGTTTCCTTGTCATCCTTGCTTACATGCAGCCATGCGATAATGAGGACATGCTGTGTGAAATGGCTCGCAAAAACAGGAGGGGAGACAGAGGGCTGACGTGGAGGGCGGACGGGCTCTGTTCACTCTGGGCCCTTGGGTGCACTGTGGGGAAAACAGTGAATGTCAGTGGCCCGTTGGGGGCCCTCTGGAGTGGGGGGGGCTCTTAGCAGATTCCATTATGCTGTGGATCATTCCCTGTCGAGCAGCCGTCTCCTTGGCAGAAACTAAATGTCCCTGTATTCGAACGAGCTGCAGCCTGTTCTGCTTCCTTTGGTGACCAAGTACCCGCCTGCTCATTTCTGCTCGTGTCGGGCCCATGGAGCTGGCCGGCTTCGGAGGGCAAAGCAGGACGTGTTGTGAGCCAGGACCATGCGGACGGGTGCCAGCCGGGTGTGAATCCCTTGCGACTGGGTGTGTCATCAGTGTTTCATAACGCGCTGGGGCAGGCTCAGGACCAGCTCTCTGTAAGCTCGTGTCTGCCTGCACTTCCGTGTAAACCAGCTTGGAGTATCACATGCGGGCTCTCAGTAAAAGCTTTGAAGCTCATAGCAATCACAAAGGCAGGCGTGGAAACGGGGGCACTGGCAGAGCTGGGCAAGAAGCATGTTTGCTCCGGGACGCGGTACCAAAGCAGGAGGAAGCACGGTGCTTTCCGTGCCCCGGAGGCACCGGCAGCTTGGACATGGGGCGAATCTGGGAGACCCCACTGGCACTGCTGAGGGGCGGTGGACATGCAACCCCACGATACTGTTTAATGGCAGGTCTGTGCCGTGTGGAAGGACGCCAGGGAGCTGAACACCTCTTCTTCTGCTTTCCTGATGGCCGCTGTTTCCTTGGATGTGTCCTGCCCTGACAAAACACTGTCGCCTTCCGAGGCTGGCGGGTGGTGGGAGGGCTTGCCCAGCTGGCGGGCACTGCGGGGAGGGGAAGGGTGCAGCTGGGCTGGACAGCTCAGGACCTGCTTTCAGCTCCACACAGGAGCCGACAGGACTAGAAGATGTAGGAGACCAAGCTGCCATTTAGCCAATTTTATGCTTGGATGGTTACATTAATAGCTCTGATTGGAGTTTCTGGGTGATTAACTGCGGTGCAAGTGTGGAAAAGAGGAGCAGCTTTATTTTGTGAATTTACGTATTCCTTCTTTGCCTCTCCCTCGCCCCATGCACCCTCCCTGCTGGGAAACAACATTTATGAGGGCTGTGAGAGCCCTCCTGGTTGCCTCCCCCACTATGTTTCCTCCAGAGTATTCCCCATTGATCCTGCTGTAGTGCTCCCAAACACCCTGCCACTCATATTGGTGCAGATGTGTATTTTAAGCTGGGGAAAATCAGTCTGCTGAAGCGACCTGTCCTGTCCCACGTGAGGCGGGGAATAGGGCAGGGGTCTGATGCAGCATCTCCCATGTCGTCCTCCGGTATCTCCTCCTCTGTGTGGGTTTTGTTGCTGAGTAGAGTGACGGGTCGCATCCTGATTGCTGCTGATGCCGAACCTGTGGTTAGTGATGAGGCAGACGGAGCAGAGCAAGTTTCCATGTTTTAATGACAATGTGACAGATCTGGAGGAACTGGGCGGATTTGCCCTGTTTAGCTTTGTCATTGCCCATCTGCCAGTCTCCAGGTGGGGTTTAAAATGATCCGGTGTCTCAAATAATCAAGGTACATTAACCGCTTGCTTGCTGGCTCAGATAGTGGCTAGAGGTGGTTGGGTGGTGGCAGCCTGCTTTTTCAGCCCTGTCTCAGAGTGAAGTGAGGCAGAGTGCAGGTTGCTCCTGCCAGTGTGGAGAGAAACACTGTCACAGCTTTGCAATTGCTGCAGTGGTTTCTCTGGGATTCAGTGCTCCCAGCTGGAAACAGATTTGCAGAAGAGCTGGGCTCCTCCACGGCTCCTCAGTGCCAGCCAGGCTCCTCTTCGGGTGCACCAGCAGCTCCCGCTGTGATGCACTTGGCCAGGGGCTCAAAGGTTCCTGGTGTGCTCACGACCTCCCAAAGTGAAGTCCTGCCTCAGCCCTCTTGAATTTCAGGCCCTGAGCTCCCAATTTGTGAGTCCCTGGTGTTTGGTAGAGCTTAAATGAGAAAAAGTGGAGAAGTGGCGAGGTAGAGTGCTGGAAGGTCTGCAGATGTGGGGGTGTGATGCAGAGCAGCTGCCTGGCCAGAGCCAGTATCACCGTTTCTGTGGGGATCCCCAAAGGGGGATTTGTTACTCATCAGTAATTCAAGCCAAACTGTCTCCGGGATAAGGAAAGGAAGAGAAGGTAAGCGGGGCTTTGATCACAGTATCTGACACAGCTTGACGAGATCCCGGTCTGGAGGATAATGGGGTTCTGTAACTGAAGAAATCACTTTATAGTTAGAAAATGGGAGTGTGGGTGACTATGCCATATGCACACAACTACTACCCATCTGGTTTGTAGCTTTTTGTAATTGCTGGTAGTTTGTGAGGCTGTGAGAAATTCCAGGAAGGCTGGAAGAACAAGAAGAATTGATCAGTCTAAAAATAAGATGGTAGGTACTCGGTGTAAGATGCTCTTGGGAAGCTAGGGCAGCAGCATTAGTGCTGTTCTGATGAGAGGCCTCTTTCTAGGGTTTATTGTGCCTTTGTGATTGTTGAACTGAGCTTTTCTCTATCTGTGCTTCTCTCCTTTGCAGAAGTGGAGCAGATTGAAGCCATAGCAAAGTTTGACTACATTGGACGATCTCCACGAGAGCTCTCCTTTAAGAAAGGGGCCTCGCTCCTCCTGTACCATCGGGCATCAGAAGACTGGTGGGAAGGGAGACATAACGGTGTGGATGGCCTCATACCCCACCAGTACATTGTGGTGCAAGACATGTGAGTAAAGTGGCGTGTGTTGATCTAGGTTGTTAAAATCCCATACTTACATGAGGTCCATCTTTAGCCACCTAAAATGGGTGGCCAGAGTTTCCCTGCTTTAATGACTTTGGTGAGAAATCTGGATCTGTTCACACATCCCTCTCCATTTATTGGCCCAGATTGTTTCTCGTTCAAGCTGATAAAGCCAAGCACTAAATGCTGTACTTCAGCGTGTCTGAACCCTGTCTGTCATTGACTCCTCGAAGTGGCATGACCCAGGCTTGGCCCACATTGGCCTGGCCCCTGTGTACGGTGACCTGGCATTGTTCAGTGCCCACCTGGCCTGTAGGCAGCTCCCAGGGTCCTTCGCAGATGCCACGTCTGTTACAAGTAGTGTACCTGGCTTCATTAAAATGGCAACTACAGTGCAGGGGGCTATGGAGACATGCTGGTCGCTTTTTCCAAGCTCTGGGTACTGTCTGAAGTGGTGGCCTTGGTCCAGCCCTTTGTTAACAAAGTCTGGAGCTGCTGGAGTGGTGATGTTCAGATCCACGTTGTGGCTGGGCCCTAGCCTCTCTCCTGGGGCAGAGAGCCCTGTTACTGATGGGGGTTGTCTTTTCCTAGGGACGATGCGTTCTCCGACAGCCTGAGCCAGAAGGCGGACAGTGAGGCAAGCAGCGGACCGCTGCTGGACGATAAAGCCTCCTCCAAGAACGACATCCAGTCTCCAACGGATCATATTGTGGACTATGGCTTTGGGGGAGTAATGGGCCGGTAGGAAAACTCTCATTTTCCTATGAACACAGAGGTGGTCGCTGTCCCGTGCGGGGAGAGTCAGTGTGGTGTAGGGCAAGACGGAAGGGAAGGCTTCAGTAAGCGCTGCAGAATAATATGAGCATGGAGGGGGTTTTCGTGTGCATTGTTAATGTAGATCTTAGCATTGTACCTTCTTTACTTGTTGTCCCTTTCTTGGCACTGGCTAAAATGTCTGTCTTCCCTCTCGCCTTAGTCTTCTGGAGCTGAAAGGCTCGAGTTTGGTTTGATCTGAACTCTCAGAGCTGAGCAATTGTCTTACAGCATGCAACCAGACGCTTTCGATCTGACGGACAGTGACCTAGTCTTGTGATGGATTCTTTTCAGAGTGAGATTGAGGTCTGACGGTGCAGCTATCCCTCGCCGTCGAAGCGGGGGGGACACCCACAGCCCGCCCCGAGGGATGGGTCCTGGCATAGACACTCCTCCTCGAGCAGCGGCCTGCCCTAGCAGCCCCCACAAAATACCTCTTAACAGGGGCAGGATTGAGAGTCCTGAAAAGCGCAGAATGGCGACATTCGGCAGTGCAGGCAGCATCAATTTCCCAGACAGGAAGGCCTTGTCTGATGGCCACCCGCTGAGATCAACCTGTGGATCGACTAGACACAGTAGTCTCGGAGATCAGAAATCTCTAGAAGCAGAAGCACTTGCTGAGGTAAGAGGGTCGTGAAGTGGCTCTCGGTGCCCAGGGATCGAGAGGCTGTAAAATAAAAGTCACTTGGGTAGTGCCACAGAACCCCTTCCATCTCAACACCCTTCAGAATTACCATGCTGTTGTAGCTGCCATGGTTTAAAGATAAAAAAGAGCAGCCAACACCTTGCCTGCTTTTCCAGCTGTATCGGTTGGTCTAATAAAAGATACTGCCTCCTTCCACAAACCTTGTTTCTTTGAAACAATAGACAGAAACATTCGATCCACCACCAAAATGCGCTGGCAGCTCTTACCTCCCACAGGGAGGGAAGCACATTATCTTCATCTGATGGTCCATAAGAAGCTTAGATGGAGAAAACTGGATTTGCCAAATCAGAATTTGCTGCTCAGTGTTTGGAGAAAAGTGCTTCAGGTTTGTTACTAGCTGTTTGTAGCTGGGACCTCAGAATGTTAGTCTAATCCCAGTATGACACCTCCAGCTACGTAACATCACTGGCATCACACTAGGCCGTTGGCTCCATGGTGCTCGTTAAGTTCATGTTGCCTCCAGCATAGCCTGCAGGTCTCCTCTCCCTACTGCTGGCAGGGGCCCCCAGCCAGGTATCAGTCAGGTTATACCAAACCTGTTTGCATCTCAGACAATGGTCCCTTCATGGAGCAGGCTGCAGAATTCTCCAGCCTCTCGGGGACTGCGTAGTTCAGGCACAGTCCCTGTGGACGTGTCCAAACAGCCATGGGTTGGGCTGGGAGCGCTGTGGGCAGGCTGTTCAGCGTCCCCTATTTCAGCAGTTTCCCGCGGTTTGCTTCGTGCCACCCTCCGGCAGGAGCAGCAGCTGTGGGACAGCCGGTGGTGCCCAGGCGGAGGGGTGCAGCTGCTGGGGAGACTGCTGGCCGTCGCCTGGCCGCAGTTCGTGTGCCACGGGGTTTGGCAGGCTGTTACATGTTGAATCAGCTGCTCTCAGTGGGATAATTCATGATGGTTGCAGAAAGGAAGAACTCTTACTCTCCTGTTTGCTTTTCCACCAGCCACGCTCCTTGTTCTCTTCTCTGCAGCACGCTACCCAGCTTCTCTGTCCGTCAAGAGCTTGCGTTTGGTGCGATCAGTTGACAAAGTTACGGTTGTAGTGCAGTGCGTGCCCTGGGCGATGGCTCCAGCTGGGGCACCACGTCCGCCTTGGGACAGGATAACAGCATGCACGATGTCCCTGGGCTGGGCTGATGGGCAGGAGCATGGCACCCCGCAGCAGTGCCCGGGGCTGCGTTCCCCCGGTGCAGTGCAGGGCTGTGGGGTCCGGGAACCTCCAGAGGGACCGGTGGGTGCTGAAGATGGAGCACGATGTGCACAATTTTCTTGGCTTTTGGGTTGTTTTTTTTTCTTTTTAAACCTTGGAAAAGATTCTCACTCAGCTGATGTAAATAAATACTTAGCTCGAAGCCTGTAGGACTCCTGGACTTAGTAGTCTGAGACTTAGCTCTGGGAGAATATTTTCACGCATTATCTGAACAGCTTAATAGAATTAATTGGAGCTAACTTGATAATTATTTCCCTTCTGCTGATCCTCTGAACATTATCTGAGGCTCACAGAGTGTTCTGTATGCATTATAAAATTAAGGACTCGTCTACACAAGGACAGCGAGGAGAGTTAACTAGAGCTACTTTTTAAACAATTGATTCAGTTGCCTTAAATCACTTTTCAGATGGTTTCTTTCTGAGTTAGTGGCCTTAATTCAGTTAAGGTGGATTTAAGTGAAGCCAAGCTAGGCCCCTCTGTTTCTGAATGAGATGGTCAGCACTACAGTTGTAGGCAATTCAGCTAATTTCCTTTAAATGGGCACTTTTAGTTGAACTGGGTTCACTTTCCGGAGGATCTCCTTGGAGGCACCCGTGGAGGCCATGCCTAGGAGACGTGACCTGAGGGAGGCAGGCGCTGAGGGACTGGGGCTGGTCTCGCCTCGGCTGCCTCCCCACGCGCAGGGAGAGGCCCTGTCGCTGCCTCTCTTTCATTGGCGAGCTGCCATCGTGCTGCTCACTCCGAATACATCCCTCTGCGGTTCTGCCCCCCCACCTGCCACTGCCCCGTAGGCACAGGGACAGCAGAGGTCCCGTACATCTGATGGAGGCTGCAGGGCGGCTGCTTTTGGGAAAAACCAGCCTCAGTGCTGTGGGAGGGTGTGGACATACCCTGTCTCGTTGGGGATGTGGATGGGCTGGTCTTCACCCCATCACTCGTGGTGCTTGGGGTTTGCTCCCTTTGGAGCTGGTGACTGAACCCCTGTTGACTTGGGAGACACGGGGTGCCTTTGTGCGGCCGGAGTTGGGGCTTTACATCTTCTCCTAAAGCTCCTGCTTTGCCTCGAGGCCCCATCTTAGGTCAGAGACCCTCACGCACCCTTACACATACCAGGGCAGGTGGCCTCTCCACGGGGTGGGGTGCAGGAGAGCGGGGTGATGCTGTGGCACGGTACTGACATCCGTTTTTTTGGTGGCGTTTGCAGGACATCGAGAAGACCATGAGCACGGCGCTGAACGAGCTGCGGGAGCTGGAGAGGCAGAACACAGCCAAGCAGGCCCCTGACGTGGTCCTGGACACGCTGGAGCCCATGAAGAACCCCCCGATGGGCGCCGCCAACTCGGAGCCCGCCAGTCCCCTCCACACCATCCTGATCCGGGACCCCGATGCTGCCATGCGGCGCAGCAGCAGCTCCACCACGGAGATGATGACCACCTTCAAGCCGGCCCTCTCAGCCCGCCTGGCCGGGGCTCAGCTGCGGCCCCCACCCATGCGGCCGGTGCGGCCGGTGGTGCAGCACCGCTCCAGCAGCAGCAGCAGCTCGGGGGTGGGCAGCCCCGCCGTCACCCCCACCGAGAAGCTCTTCCCCAGCAGCTCGGCGGATAAATCGGGCACCATGTAGGCTGGGACGCGGGGACGGCGGCAGGGAGAGCCAGCGCCTGGACAGTGGGAGCGGGGCCAGCAAATCAGCAAAGCCTCGCTTGGCCAAGCGGGAAGTCAAAACCGTGCTCAAGAGGAAACTCTCCAAAAGGGGAACAAGTGCGTAGCCTCGGCCTGGTGGGTGATTGTACATACGTGTGTGTGTGTATGTACATATGTGTGCACACACACCCCCGTCCATGCAGAAACACTTCCCAAGCTTGCAGTCCTATGGCAGGAGGAGACGGCGGATCTACGTGTTGGCACTGGAGAATATACGCTATATGTAGAAGTATATATTAAAAAAAATAAAAGTGTACAGAATTTGGTGACTTTTTAAAAAAAGTAGATTTACCTCAGAAACTGGCTCTGAAATACTCTCTCTAGAGATGTTGGATTGATTTGGGGTTTTTCCAGGCTATTTGTGTGCGTGTGTGTGCGTGGAGGTACGTAGCAGCTGTGCGTCGAGCAATACAAGGCCAATCCTGGAATTTATTTTCTGCATCTCTTGGCATTTAAAAAAAAAAGGGGGGGGAGATACAGTGGGTTTTGTTCACTGCTGGCCTACGGAGGAGAGCTGGAAATTCATAAAGGCCAGCGTGTGTCAGGCCGGCTGGAGTGTCTTTCCAAGCTGAACCCCGAGTCGCCTTCATGTGTGCCGTGACGCCCCAGCCAGTGGCACCCGGCAGGAGTGGGGACAGAAAATGAGGTGTGCTCCATCAGCTTCACGCAGGGAGGAGGACGTTACTGCTGCACCAGGGCACAGCCCTGCCTGCACCGTGGGGTCCACAGAACTCTGATTTTCTTGACGATTTCAGAATGAACAAGGACTAGTGACAAACCTGTGGTGAAGCATAAATAGAGTAACTTAAACAGTTTTGAGATGCTTCATTTCCCTTTCCCCACACACTTCCTTCTTTTTTTTTTTTTTTTTTTTTTTAAAACCCTAATGGTATCTTGACAGATGGGACCAAACAGGCGAGGAGGCTTTGGTACAGCAGCGTTCCTTTATTTGAAGTTGCACAGCAGTACATGAGGGTCTTGATTCAGATTGTGTCCTCTTGCATGAAAAGCATGAGCCATATTTGACCATATCAGATGCGGAACCGATCTGATGGGGTGATATTTTGCACTTTCTGTACTGTACTATATAATACAACAGTTTGAGTTTATGCAAAAGAATCTACATTTTGTTTTTCCTCTGAACATTTAACCCAGAGAAAAAATATGCAGAAAGAGCTGGGGATTGCATGGTACTTTGTCTGATAATGGAGTCTCTTCTGTAAGCGCTGAATTCGAGACACTCTGTGCTTCTCCTGCAGTTTTTTTTCTTCTTGTACAGATTTCCCTGCAATGACCCGTGGTTTAATTTGGTCAATTCCACATGATCACGTACAACCCCAGCGTGAAACGGGCCATCGCGAGTCTCTCAGCTGCGTAGAAAAGCTGCACTAATGGCTTCTCACTGTTCATCCTTTCTTCCTGCCATCTCTGATGTCTGCTGTTCTGTCTGTCCCTGGGCAAAGAAGCTAGTGAGCCCTCCTGCCTCATCCAGCAGCCACCGGCCCCTGCCCAGGGCTTTTTTTTGTTCCGCCCTTCATCTTCCTCTTCTCTCCAGCACTGCTGCAGACCCCAGCTCGCAGGTGGCTGGAGCAGCAGCCTGACTTCCAGAAGGCAGCGGAGGCGCCGGCCGGGGCGGCTGAGCCCATCGGTCCTGCCGCAGCTCACGTCTCGGCTGGGGGGCTCACCCGTGATGCACCCGCGCGCGTCGGCCGCCCTGCGCCCGTGCGAGGCAGCCTGTACCCCCGTGTGCCGCGTACAAACCCAGCGGGACCGGCCCGGTGGTTGTTCCCGTGTCCAGTGCCAAGCATGTGCCCCTTCCACACCCGCTCCTGCCTCTGCCGCTCTGTGTATATATTGCTGTACTTGCTTAATAAATGCTGGAAAGTAACTGTTAACATGTAAACTGTACAAAAAATAGGCTAAGATTAGATGAAAGCCAACGCCACTCACCAAATCTTTGCACTTAGTAGGTAGCTCAATGTAAAAATAAAACCCAATAGTAATAATAAAAAAAATAAAAAACCAAGCCGCAAAGCTAACCTTTCCGTGTACAGTGGGGGAGAAGTACTGTACGTAGTGATTCTGTCATTGGTCCTCCGTATAATGCTGTAAGGGGAAATGGTGTTTATGTCCTTGTCTATTAACATTGTCGACATTTGTAATTACCACAATTGGTTCATATCGATGTTTATTTTTCTTCATAATTTCCCCCCCTTTCCTAACGTAGGCTAACCCTGAGGTCGCTGCCTCTGTCATTACGGGCAGCAGATGTTCAAACAGTCTGTCGGTCTGGTCTAGTAATGAACCGGCAAATGTGCTTTTAGGGGGAGGGAAGAAACCCATTTGGCACCAGAGCTGTCTGTTTGTTGCCAGTAATTATTTTTATTTTTTTTCCATTTAGTTCCTGGAGAACATTCACTTCGCCAATCTTCTGGGTGTTTTAAGATTCTTTCAAAGATGACTTAATAGCAAACACATGTTTATTAGGGTGGGTTTTTTTCCTCCCTTCTTACTTTTGAAGATACAGTACAAGTTCCAGTGTCTTTCTGTTAAATTATTGCCTTTCGTTTTCCTTTGGTTTGTTTTGTTGTGGGTTTTTAATACAATTGTTTTCTTATCTTTAAGTGCCTTTTTGAGCACCAGAACAAATGCTTGGAGTTAATGTCCTAGGAGCTGTACACATCATGATTTCCTTCGTACGGTTGTGTTGTGCAGGGGGTGATTGCTTTTAAAGTCCTTTTTAGTGTGTTGTGTTTTTTTTTTTTTTAAAGAAAAGACAACCAAGATGTTTTCTTGGAGAATAAACTACCCCTTTTTAATATGGTATTCAAATTGTAGTTTTAACTACTATAAATTTAAGGGAAGAAATGTATTTTTCTGTAAGGTAACTTGGCACAAAATTGAAACATGTACATCGTAGGAGTATCGTAACTGGAACCTGCTCATGTTTCATGAGTAACTTTACCCTGATCCTCGATACCTCTCTAAAGGCGTAAAGACTGTACGTAGGCTTCAGAGAGTTCGCAGAGCTTTCACTGTGAAAACCTATGGCCGAGTAGTCGAGGTGAGCGGGTGGTGGGGCCCCGTCGGGCGAGGGTCCGGAGGGACCGGTGCGGCCGCAGCCCTCCTCAGGGACGTGGCAGCCAAGAGGAGGGCGTCTCACAGAGCAGTTGTTCCTCTGCTGTGCAGAGTAAGTGCCGATCTCCAGCTCGGCTCCTCAGACCCCGCCGGGTCCCCGTGGACCTGCCCCGTCCTGTCCGCCGGTGCCACAGCCGCATCCAGGAGAGGTAGCTTGGCGCTCGCCCACCCTCCCCGGGGCACCATCACCTCCCATGGTGCTGGCTCGAAAGCAACGGCACCCACGGCCCTCTCTTCTCTGTACAGACTCTTCAGCAACGCGTGCAAGTGTGTCAGTCCCCGGGGTGGCGATGACAGTGCGCTTTCTTCCTTAGGCTGAAGTACCCCTGGTAGGTCATTTTTGTAAACCCCGGGCTGTGTTATTTAACTAGCAGTGTTGTGGTTTTCACGGTGCGGCTGTAGATGTCCTGAGCCTGATCTGCTTCCGAGTGGCTGGGCTGCGTAGTCTGGTGGGGATGAGTTTGGTTACGCCGGGAAGCCGTAGGAAACCGCTGGCTGGCTGCCCTTTGTAACGGTCGTCCTCCTCCTCTGGTGTTGTCTCTGTACCGTGTGGTGAGATGCCGTTCAGCTGGAGTGTCTGAGTGGGTCCTCTGCCGTGTATGCTGATGATGCCATGTAGATGAAGCCACTGGCTGGGTGTGGACTCATCCCGTTGAATAAAACCGCTTAACTTTTCTCAAAAACACCGCCTGTGGTTTCAGAATATTTGCTGCCTCAGGGAGCCCCGTGGGCCGGCGCCCCTGCCCGCGCCCGCGCTTAAAGCTTCCTCGTCCCCTGCCCCCCTGGTCGGAGGCAGTGGCCAGGGTGCTCGGCCAGAGCCGCTGTGCAGCATCCCGCAGCACCTTCCCCGTGCCGGCGAGCAGCGGCGGTGCCACCGGCTGCGTCTCCTGCCTGCCACCCCCCGTAGCTGCCAGCCAGGCCCGCGGTTGCTCACCATGGCTGACTTCGTGTGTTCTGCTGTGTTTGTTTTGATGAGCCGCTGAGAGCACAGATGGGCTCTTTCCTCTCAGCCCTGGGCATATGGTGAAAATACACAGGAAAGAGAGATGTAGGCCAATAAAAAAAAAAGACCCACCGCCTCCAAGGGGGTGTAAATTTGCCCATTTCCATTGGTGTGGGAGGACCTGTGCTGATCGACACCAGCCGAGAGGTATCCCGCACTTCAGAGGTGTCGTTTCTTTAAAATTTTATTTAAAATGGATTTAGGTAAAACCAACAGGAATGTTCTTCCATTTTATTTTGAACAAATCTTTGCCTTGACACTCACTGCACTGAAACTGTGGTAATTAAAGGCTGAGGAAGATGCTGTATGAGTGTGTTAAACTCCTCCCGGGGCGAGGGCTGGCAGGGAAGGGCCACTCTGCGCTCCTCCAGCCCCTGGCGCAGGAATCTCTTCCAGCCCTGGGTGCCTGCGCCCGTCTTCAGACAATTAAATACCTTTGCCATCCTCCTGCTAGGCGAGAGCACCTTTGGGTGGTTCATCGCATGCCCACGGGGGAAGGCTGCCTCGGGTGGGGAGTCGGGGTAGGTGAGGACGGCAGCCAAGGCGCTGCACTCCACGTCTGCTCCACAGTGACCTCACCTTCGCCTCGGCCTGCCTGTACCTTAGGAGTGTCAGCTCCTTAAGGCCAGGGTGATGCTGAATGGAGGCAGCGGGACGGCAGCACTGCGGGGGCCAGCGCCTGCGGCAGGGCCGTGCCCCCCCTCGTGAGCCGCCTTCGTGCGGCGGGTAGGGGCGAATGCCCAGGGGGAGCTGGGCTGAGCGCCCTCGCTGCCTCCCCCCGCTCGCCCTTCGCGCGTTTGGGGGAATCAAGACTCAACCTCCTGTCACTGCTGCCTTCCTTTTCCCCAACCTTTCACGCCGTGAGCCCCTCTCAGCGGTTCAGCGCATTAGTGCTTGCCTGTGCCGAAGCATTAGGTTAGTATTGCTCTCGAAACGTGGAGGGCTGCTTTGGCAGTGAAGCACTGAAAAAGCAGGCTTGCTTTTCTTTTCGAAAGCTCATTACGCAGACACTAATTACCACTGGAGGGGCAGAGAGGGGGACCACGGCACAGTGCTCTCACGTCCTTTGCTGCATGAGCCTATTCATGCCTGTAGGCTCTCCAGGGACAGAGATCTGCGAGGGCTCCCTTATTCTCATGTCAAAGGGAGTTGTTCTTCAGGGGTTGTTCCTCCCCTCCATTACTGGTTCCCCCGAGCGGCTCTGCCCTGGAGGGGTTTACCTGCTGTCCCCCCCACCTGCAGACGTGGCTCCCTGGTGCAGCCCCTCCAGGACGGGGGGCCCTGTGCCTCCGGCCTCTGCCCACTGCTGTTAGCCCCCTCCCCACAAACAGCCGCTGTCAGCTGCCGAGCAGCCAGAGCTGCTTCACCGGGTCCACGAGCGGTCTGCTGGAAAACTGAATCCAAGTGTTCCCCCCGCTGCTGGCAGCCCCCCATGTGGGGGCCCCCCCGGCCCTACCACGGAGGATGTGTCGCACTCGGCTCCAGGAAGGGGACGCGTGCCTGCAATGCACAAGCGATGTCAGACAAAAGCAGATGTCAAAATGAGCTTAAAACAAAGATGGTTTAGTGCTCCCTCTGTGGCAAACAGGACAAGAGCGGTCATCTCCTTCCAAAGGGAAGGAGCGAGGGGGCTTAGGGGGCCACGCAAGCCAAGGAGACGAACAGAGGCCCTTCCTGCGGTGGTGGTGGATCCCCGCCAGGCACCACAGCCTTCGGGACTGGCCCGGCATTTGCTTTTAAAGAATTAACTACAGCCAGCTAAGTGGATATGAAAATCATGGCGAGTGCAGGAGGACGTCGTCCATCGCAGCCCACTATTGTGCTTGGCTCGGCCCGCGGTGCAGCTAGCATCCTGCCGTGGAGGTGCCCGGGTGGCACAGCCCTGCCAGCTCCCAGCATCGCTCACCGCCTCACCAGTGGCCCCCAGCCACGCTGGGTCACTCCTCACCCAGGGCTCTGCACTCAGTGTGCAGCACGGCCGTTTTAACCCGTGAGACTTATTACCAGATAAAGTAAAGCAAGGTAATTAAAGAGTTTTCCTAACGCACATGTGCTGCTGGTTTCATCAAAGGTCTGTCCTGCATCCAAATTATTCTTCTGCTGGGCTCTCTCTGAGTTGAGAAGGTCCCCACAGTAACACTGGTACTTAATGAGCCAAATGAAGCCTTTGAAAGTAAATGTCAACATTATCAGTAAATTGATAATTGATTTCCAATTAAAAGTCCCTGTTCCCCACCATGCCTAACAAATACAGGCTCATGTGAAGCTATTTATCCTTTCTTCTCCTGGCAACAAGGCTTTTAGTGCCGTAACTGGGATATTAAATGGGCACTGGGAGCTGTGTCCTTCGTCACTCGGCTCCGTAGCAGGAGCTGACCTCCAAGGCCAGAGTGTGTGCTGCCTTGCATTCGGCACCTAACAACTCATTTCACGCTGGGGAACAATGTATTTTTAATGAAAAATCGAGGGTAACATCCCTAAAGATAGCTCAGGAGAGAATCGGTATGATAGGATATAGCTGTGTCTCCTTACCCCTGGGGTGGCCATCTCGACCCAGTTCTGGTTAAACTTTGAATAGAAAAGGTTACAAATTTGGGGGGGGAAGAGAGACAGAGGCAATGCCCCGCGCTGCAGCAGCCGGACATTGCCTCTCCAGCCTGGGAGAGGCGTCACACCTCATTTTATTTATCGCTTTGGAAACCTACAGGAACCAGACTAAATACCTGGAGGAAGTTGGCTTTGCAGAGGGCTTCGGCTTAATGGTTGGAATGACAAGAACACACAGAAGAAAAAAAACCTCGCAAAACAGCAACCGCAGAGGCTGCTCGTTTGCAATGCAGCGGACCGACGGGGCCAGAGGGGAGGCTGGGTCCCGCCGCGGCGGTGCAGGGCGAGCTGGCAGTTGTGTGTGCTCGTCCCTGGGGAGGGGAGGAGGGAAGGGGAGCCCCTGGTTTCCTGGTACCATGAAATCACGTCCTTAAAACATCGGACATAATGCTTTAGAAGGGGCAAACGAGGCACCTTCTGAGCAACACGGGTTATATCAGAACTGGGGCATTGCCCAGTTGTCACGTCAGGCCGCTCCTGCTGCCAGCGCTGCGCGGTGGCACAGCAAACCGGCACCACTGGCCTTTTTGGAGCTCTTCCGAGCCCTTGCTGATTCACTGCCATTTGCGTTGCCTGATGCTATGGCTCCAGGTTTAAGGTTGGACTTCAGTTCCTGGGCCGAGGTTGTAGGCAGCTTTATAACCTTGTTAAGGCTGGTTTGGAGTAACGAACCTGCCGCCGCGGTGGGGCTCACCGCAGGCTGATTTACCCAGAGCTGCTGGCGCAGCGCTGGCAGATGGGGTTCACTCCTGGGTGCCGCTCTCTCTCGGGGCTGCCTCCCGCTGCAGTTACCGTGAAGCCGGGCAGCAGCTGGCGCTGCTCTAGCAGCCGTCGGCCTGGGCGCGATCCCTCAGCCGCGTGCTGCTGTGAGGAGCACCCGGCTGTGATGGCGTTACGCTGCGGTCTGGAGAGCCAGGAGTCATTTATTTAGCCTGTGGCTTGTCTTGCACTTATGTCTTGTATGGCCTTACTCAAGCGTGCTGCCGAAGAGAGATGAGCTTGAGTGATGAGTGGCTATTAATATTTAATTTCATCCCATCCGTGTACATTCTTAATTCAGTCCTTGCTATAATTCTCCCTGATTGATTGCCACTTTGCTGACCGCTGCCTCGCATCGTTCTGCAGACATTAAGTTTCAGCCTTCATCAGTGACCGCTGTGAGGCAGAGACCATCCCACTGCCAGGCTCGGGGAGCGGCAAGGTGGGGAAGAGTCACCCCAAAGCAAGCCATGCGGCAGCCTGGGGAGACGGGGGACCCTTGGCCGCTGTCGCCAGACTCGGCCCCTCCGCGCAGCCCCTCCGGGCTCCCAGCGCAGACTGTGGAGGTGCAAAGCACTCCTGTGCGGCCAGAGCTCCCTTCCCTGCCCCATGCAGTAACACAGCCTCCTGCCCCGGGACAGCCGGGGCTCTGGGTAGTGTTTCTAGCCGTTGAGTGGATAAAAAGCTCCATATCTAAACAAACAGCTCCAGTAAAGTCAGAGTGCACTTCGCAGCTGAGCTGATGAGAGGCTGTGGCTGGCAGTTTATCCAGAGGCTGTATTATGTTTCTTTCCACTGATTTTTTTTGCTGCTCGTTTGTGGCTTCACTTTCCTCCCCGTCCTGGCAGAGCGGAGGAGCAGAGACCTCCCTGATTTCCTCAACCCATCCCTGATTTCCTCAATCCATCCCTGATTTCCTCAACCCATCCCCGATTTCCTCAACCCATCCCTGACGCGTGGCAGCTGCAGAAGCAGAGCCGGCAATGTGCAGCAGAGGTTTGCGGGGACCTTGGCGGGCGAGGGCTGGCTGGGCCGCAGGTGGGACTCGGCCTGCATCTCCCCGGGGCAGCGCGCACCCGCCCGCCCTTCCTTAATTAGCGCGGCCTTGGCCGCCCGGGGGGCTCAGCCGGGGGCGCGGGGCTCGCTGCTCTTCCTCCGGGCGGGGGCCGCTCAGCCGCCCTCTCCCCGCGCGCCCGCAGTGGCTGTACGGAGCTGGGCCCAGCGCTGGCACTCGCCAAAGGGCGCCCTGTGCCGGGGCCCGGGCACCTCCCCGGGTACGCAAAGCCCCTGGGGCCTCGGCGGGGCCCTCGGCGGGGGGGGCCGGCAGCGGCAGCGCGCAGGGGTCCTGGGTGCCCGCCGGGCTCTCGGGCGGTCGAGCGGGTGCGACACGCGTGAGGCAGCCGCGCCCCTCGTGTGCCCGCCCGCGCGGGTGGGGGGGTGTCGGCCGCGGCCGAAGGCCCGTGCGAGGCGGAGACCGCGCTGCCGCTGCGCCCTCGCCTGCTCGGGCCGCTGAGTGCCCCGGCCCCGGCGCAGCGCCCGTGCGCGGCCGCCCCGCGCCGCCAGCAGGTGGCAGCAGCCCCCGGCAGCGGCTGGGCCGGCGCACCGCGGGGGAGCGGCCGCGTCCCGCCCCTGCGGGCCCTCGGGGGGACGAAGGAGCCCCCACGGCGCGGCCCTGCCGGCCCCCGGCCCGAACCCCGCGGCCCCGCCTGCCGCTCTGCAGCGGCTGCCCGTGGCTCCGGAGGAGGGTGCTGCGAGCGGCGTGGGTAACGGAGGGCTACGGGGCGGGCTGCCCTCGGGAGGGTCCGGGCCTCCCTCAATCGCTGTGTCGTCGGTCGCTGGATGACGCTCCTGAGCGTGAAGGTTTATGCTCTTCTCTGTGTAATGCACCTGCGGTCACTCTCTTTAATAATACATGCGTGACGCTAAGTGCTTCTTCGGCAGCGTGCCGTTCAGCTGGAGCAATAGGCTCTTTCCTGGCCCGACCCCTGTTTGCGGCTGCGACGTGGGGCCGTCGTTTCAGGGCACTGTGCGCTTGGGACCGCGTCGCGCCCCGGCCGGTGTCCGGTTTGCAGAAGGAGGGCTGATGCCGAGGCCGTCAGAGGAGACCGCCACGTTCCTTCCCCGCAGCTAAGCCGTGCGTGCGTGGGGCTGGTGCGCGGGGCGGGTGTTTGCATGGGCTCCTCGGACACCTGCCCTGTGTTTTAAGCGTTAGACACCTGCCTAAAAGGCCAAGTGGCCCCATCTGAGCATATTTCTGCTTGTCTGAAAATTAAGACCCAAGTCATTTCTCTCCAACAGGTCTAGTTAACTGGCTGAAGTGGTAATAATCATTAACTTTAAATATAAACAAGACATTGAGCGTATTTCTTAATTTCTATGGGCCAAATGCAGCATTTGCATTTAAATTAACTTTCCACACTACTGCACACTAACACATGTGTTGATTTCCATCTGAAGTTAAAAATACACATCAATATATGTAAGTACTTACCAGTTTAGTGTACCAGAGCAATTACTGGACAGAGCCACTATGTTCCTCCCACCACAGGAGCATGCCAGGTCTGGGATGGTGAAGCCCATCAGAACAACGTGGGGTTTGGGACCAGGAGGAACCTATGGCTTGAAGATGCCTGTGGTGCCCTGGAAGCAGACTCGGGTGCTGGACCAGGTTGGGGCGCGCCCAGTTGCTCTGTTCCACTTTGGCATTTTGCTGCTCAGTGCGATGCTCAGGGTGTGGAGCCGGGGGCTGCCGGGAGCCCGTCCGTCCCCTCCTGAGCCGGGAACTGAGCAGCAGCTCTCCCTGGAGCTCCTGGAGCTTGGAAGGGAGGGTGGTGTCTGAGGTGGCTGCGTGGTGGGTCTTGCTGATGCACCTTGCTGGAGGATGTCATGAGGCTTTGGAGACAAGCCGCCTGATGAAAAAGGAGGTGGAGGTAAAATGACGCATCCATGACTTCCTTTCTTGGCATTCAGGTAAAAAAGAGGTTTCTGCCAGAGCTCTGCTGCGTGTAGTTTTGTGGGTCAAAACTACAGCTGACAAAATACGTCTTTGGGGACTTTCCTCCTTCTCTCCAGGAGCAGGAACTCCAGAGAAGGTTGCTTGTCCTTGTTTTGATCCTTCATTCCTCCTGTGGACTCAAGCTGGAGGGGTGGCCGGACCCACAGGCTTTGGAGGGAGCACGAGAAATTAAAAATCCACTTTTACGTGTTTCTCTGCTCTCCTGATGCAGAGCTGGTGTGTGCAGAGCCTGGCCCAGCTGAAAACCCATACAGTCTCACGGCTGAACCGGTGCAAAAACTCAGCAGCGGCCGGGCTTGTGGCTGCTTCCCCGGTCGTGTTTCCTCCCTGGTCACGTCTTCCCCATCGCGGGCTGGTCTGGGCGCAGGGGGAGCTCGGAAAAGATGTTTGTGTGTGTGTGCGCAGGTCGCGGGGTGATGCTCCCCGCCGGGAGAGGGGACAGCAGAAAGCACCTTGGGAGGCTGGCACGTGGTGGCGGCAGGGGCTGGCTGGTGGGCTTCCCCACGCCCGTCCCTGGCCAAGCGCTGAGCCTCCGGAGCGGGTTCGCTCGCTGGGTCTCTGTGACGCGGCCGAGCCAGGGAAGCGTCTGTGTGTCCTCAGCGGTGCTGGAGGTGGTGGCTGGCGATGGAAATGGGTGCATCTGGGCTGCTCCATACTGGCTGTGCCAAAGGAAAGCTCCCTGCACGCTCTGGAGCTCTGGCTGAAGATTAGATTAGCCCCAGCAGAGATTTGTTAAAGATCAGTGGCTGAGGGCCGGGGAAGTATGTGGATGTGGCTGGTGGCCTGACTCTGTCCCCGCAGGACTTGTGCCTTCCATGAGAGAAGCGCTGAGAGCCGTGGTGGTGGGCGCACGGCTGCTGCTGTGGCTTCACCTGCGCTGATTCGCGTCTATTGTGCATTTTCCCTGGCACCAACTGGAGCAGCTTTCTGCAGCGTTACAGTGTCAAAGCTGCCTGTGTTAACCAGTTAGCACAGCTTATTGCTCCCGGAGGAAAACGGTCCCGAGCAAACCCTGGAGCAGGGCCATGTCGTCTTGAAGAACTGGCTGCTGCTTCGGTCTTCTGAAACCAATGAGAGCCTTGAATTGTCCCTGTGCAGAGACGCGTTCCTGTGCCCGGTGAGAGAGAAACGTAGATGTGGGCTGCTCTGGGCTGAGATCTTTATGGGAGGGCTGGGGAAAGGTGGAAAGGAAGAGGGGAGGTTTCTGTGCTAATAACTTAGACTGGTGTCGATGAGCCCAAAGGACACAGCCCGGCCTCTGCGGGGGCAGATGAAGCCAGAACAGGGACGCTCAAGTAGAACAAAGGACTACCCCACGCAGCACTTTGGGTGGTAGGAACAGCCGTCTGGGTAGCAGGGCACAAATCCCAACCAGGCACCGCCCAAAGTGTTTTAGCCCTCTGCTCCGGTGCATGGCTGAGCCCCGTCACCTGCCACCCCGGAGCGACGGCTGCTTCTGCCCTGCCTTCCCCAGCGCACACGGACATGGGTGTGCGGGAAAACACGACAAACCTCTCCAGCGCCCCGACCTCCCTGGGCAGAGGGGCCGAGTGCCCGGTGCCGGAGCCGTGGGAGTGGCGGGGGCCGACCGGAGGGCTCCCGGCTGGGGAGGAGGGCTATGCTGTGCCAGGGCACTGCGTTATTTTCAGTTGGTATTTTCGAACTTGAAGTTGGCTGAATCATCAGGGACCACTAAGGAAGAATTCACTGCATGTTTGGGAATGCATGGTGCAATCTTGCTCTTGACTGAAGCTGGTGACACTTTTATCTGATAGGCAAGGCTTTAGGTAAAGGTTTCAAAGTGCTTTATAAGTGAGCTATAGCTGGTTTTTTGAAAGATGGGTATTTTTGTCTGCCCTTATAACCGAGAGCTGTACAAAAGTGCTATAAGAGATTTTTCTCCACCAAGATTTCTGCCAGAAAAGAAAAGGAGGGAGAAAAGTGGAGGCAAACTCACCATTTGGGTATTAAATACCACTTGACTCTTGGTATTTAGAGTCCCAGTGTGCCTTTGACTTGGTTCACTACCTCACTAGTTACCAAAAAGGACGTTAAAATGTGTATTTATGGCCTATGCATTGCACTGTAATTACCTGCCGGGTCCACTTGAGCGCTGCCTCGTGAATCTAACAGTATATGCAAATCAAAGGAGAGATGATTTGCATGCTGATATGCATATGCATGCACAGTTCCGTTTCTGGATGCAGATTGCTTGACACACAGATGGATGTGATCCACATAGCCTGAATAGTGCCCTGGCTGCGGGGGGGTAAGGAGCAACCGTGGCCGTTTGCTGTGCCGCCCCGGCACCCCATGGGCTGGGGGTCCCTGCGCCCTGCTGGGGGGGCTCGGCTGCGACCAGCCCAGGCGGGGGACACATGGGGACAAATACCTCCTCCGAGACCACCCTGCAGCTCCAGCGCTGGCCCGTCGCTGGCGAGCTTCACGAGCAGCCAGCCACCTTTTGGTCCCGGGTGCGCCTGGGTCAGGGATGTGTGCGCGTGCCTCGCTGCCGTGACCCCGGAGCAGGGCGATGCTTGTTGCTGCACCTGCCTGAGAGTTTACATGCAAAATAATAGCGTTTTAAAAAAACACCTCGTTTGGCTATTTCCAAGTATTTTGCAGTGTGTTTTTGTCCTGATGCCAGGGACACTTATTGCATTGCCCAAGAACTAAACTTGCTCCAGAACTTTTCTCCCAGCATTTCTTAATCCTGAGATTTGAGTATTTTATTAGAAGAGAAAATCAGCAAAGAAAGAAGATACGAAGAGCATGATAGCGAACCAATGATTTCTAAATAATTTTTTCCTCCAGCTTGACTCTAAATCTTACCCTAGACAGTTATTACAGCTGAAACTAACTGTCCTTGTCCCCAAGATCAGAAGTTTGATGCATTTTCAGTGGAACTAACTCAAACAATGGTGTCAATGGAGGAATGAAGCTGATCTGTATCTGGGGGGGGAAGACGATGACTTAATATATTTATTCTTTTTTAAATAGGTTGCTCTAACTGGAGCAGCCTGTCTTTTGTGAAATATGTGCATCATGGCATATCACCTCTGCTGCGATATTTTTTTCATAGAAAATTCAATGACATTACTCTTGAGCAATAATGTGGAGAGGGGCCAGGGATCGTTGCTTGGCTGAGCAGGAGCAAATGCAGTTATTTCACGGCGCACATGTGGCAGTGCCTTTGATTTGCAGTGGGACCCATTTGTTTTTTAGACAATATTGACTGGGAACGCAGCTCCCATCGATTCCTCCTCGAGGACTCTTTTGTTTTCTTCTTTTCAATAAATGGTGTTGCCTTGTAAAGCACCGACTTTTCCTGAGATAAAATAGACCTGCCTGAGGTGGCAAATGGCAGGATGAATTGAGGTGTTTCTATCTGCAGCTAACGAAGTGGCACACGGACGTAGTGCCTGCTCCGCCGGGTCAGGGGCCAGCGGAGGGTCCGGCATTGTCACCCCATGTGCTGCCCCCGAGCTCCTCTGCGCCGTGGAGCCCCGGGGCTCCCTGTCCCCCCGGTCCCAGAGCACAGCAGCACCTCCTGTACAGGTGCCGAGGGGCATTTCTCATTATCATGAGGCTCTTCAAGACTGGGAGATACGAGGTGTTAGAGGTATCGGTGATCGCGCCGCGCCGCTCTGCAGTGTTTATCGTTACGAAGCCAGGACTGCAGGGCAGCTGCCTGTCTGTGGGGTCGTGCCGGGAAGGGTCTTGGGACAGAAGCTCACCCGAGGGTGTCAGAAGACACGTATCTTCTGTCAGACCAACTGACGTACAAATGAGCTGTTGGGTGCGTGATGAGGTGAACAGCTGGCTGGGGCAACCGGGAGATTAATTCCCGGCTTGCTGGTGGTACTACTCTTAGAGCCTGACCCCCCCGCGCCGCGGGAGAACAGGGACCCCGACCCTCCACAGCCTCTGACCCGGCGGGGGCTGCAGCGAAGCACCCAGTGCCCGGCTGGGAGCGGAGCCGCACACTGCCGGGAAGCGTTCCTGGGAACCAGCATGCGCTGAACTTGCTTTCAGTACGAGGGCGTCAAGGAATAAGGTCAGAATTACGTTTAAATGCGATGAGTACATGTGCGTCCTCACTGGTTTTAAGACGCCGTGTTCTCGCAGGGTGCTGGGAGGAACAGGATGGCTCCAAAGCCTGCCGGGCAGCGGCAGGGGCAGGGCCAGCCGGGCTGTCTTCTGTTCAGTTTTGTTCTTCCGCTATTGTAGTTTTTTACGCCTGCCCCATTGCTATGTGCTTTCCTTTTATGATAGGATCATCTGCAGCAAACAACAAAGTTGTTTACAGGTATGATGAAAGGAGCAGGAGATTTCCATTACACAGTAGAATAAATGCAGAAGAATTTGTGTCCCAGAGCATCTCTTTCTGCATTCTTCCAGTTGTTGCAATTGATGCTCCTGGCTTGCTTTTGCTTCTGGCATTCACCCCCCATCATCGTAATCACACCTCCTCACACGCAGGCGGGGAGGCAGCTCCCCAGCACCCGGAGGAGCCCTACCTTGCGAGGCAGTGTTTTGCTTTCAGCTGTGACTCCCAGGCCGTTTTTGCAGTGAGGGAGGGGGTTGGTGTTGGGAGGGGTCCCCTGGCCTCTCCCCAGGCTCCGGTGGGACCTGCCAGCATCCGCCAAAGCCGAGATGTGCCCGGCACAGCCCCTAGCACTCCCCGACACAGCGCGGCTTAGCCTAGGAGGCAAATTACCAAATCTCGTGGGGAAAAAACCCAGTGCTCATCGCACTGAATTAACAACACACGTACAATAATAGGGTGAGAGCAATTTGTGAAGGGATGTGGATAATGGCTCGCTGTGAAGCACTCGGATCTACCGCGGGGCGGGAGCTCGCAGCATCTGCAGCTGCCTTTTGTGCCCCTCAAACGCCAAAACTTGGTGTCCTCGCTGCCATTTGGAGTCTTTGCCTGGGGTGGGCTGTGACTTCCCTCTGCCCATCTGGTCTGCAGTAACCCCCTTTCTTTGGGAAAACCGAGATAAAAATATCTTTTTCACTTTCTGGAACTGCCTTGGGCTTGACCCCTTGCTCAGTGTCCGCACCCACTTCCCGCTCCCTCCCTGCGTCCCGTCAGCGCCTCTTTGGCTCTTCTTGTGCCGGTTCTGGTGCTGTTCAGACCCGCCGTGGTCCAGCACCCCCCCGGCATCCCGGTGCAGTAAGAGGTGTTTCTCTGCTGGGCGCCCGGCCAGGGCTGGGCAGTGGGGAGCAGCAGAGGTTGCGGCCGCTCAGTACGGTCCAGGGCACGCGCTGCCCTTCCCCGCCCCCCGCGACACCCCGATCGGCGCGGCTGGATGGCGGCACTGGCGAGATACAGCTGTACATCACAACCCGCCTTCAGGAGTGTCTTCTCCTGTTGCTGACAATTTACCTGTTGTTCACGCTTGTGCCTTGTCCAGGTGCTTGAGGCCGGGCTGGAGCGGGGCCAATCTCCACGGCTCGTACCTCTGAACCCCGCGGGAACGCTGCCGGGGCCCTGCAGGAGCCAGGCTTGGCTGTCCCGGAGCGATGCGCCTCGGCAAGGCCCGGCACCGCGGGGGATGCTGGTGCGATGCACCAAGCAGAGATCCCAGTCGCATCGCAGCCATCCTTCGTTCCCCGGTCTGCTTTTTAATGGGCTGAGAGCAGATAAACAACTTCTCATTAGAAAAAATTAAGTGCAAACCCAGAAGAAAATGGAGAGGGCTGGGTGGAAAACACTGAACTAACTGGCCCTGTTTTCCACTGGTGAAGAGAAATAGCACAGCACTTATATTTAACTTTGTGACTGCTTCTGGAAAGATTATGCTGGTGCTGAGAGTGCGGCAGTGCCCCAACTTCGCGTCTCGGCCTCGCCAAGGACCCGATAGTTTAACATGAGACCGCTCCGTAGTGCTGAAATGAAACCTTGGCCTCCTCCGATCATCTCTCATGTAATTAATTGCCAAGGAAATGCTCAGAGGGTAATTTGCCTTTTATTTAGGTGGATTCAATAATTCAATACTTAGATGGATCCAACAACCATTCACTGTATGTGCTTTAAAGATGCAACTAAGGGCAGTCACTTGTCATGCTTGTAGCTAATGAATGAAAAAATGACATAGAAATGAAATGTAAGGGAAATGGTAGCAGAATTTAGTCATTAATGCTTTGAACCTGGACTTGAAGTGCAGCAATGCTTTCAGTCTTGCTGACTGAATTAAATAATCCAAATTAGTAATACATTTTTCCCCCCCTGTGTAAAGACATTAAAGTGCTTTTAGCAAATTAAGGTAAAGATTTTCCGTCCGTGTTTAAAACAAAACTGGAGCAGTGTGCCGTGGCATGCCCAAAGCCTGCAGCAAGCTCGTGGCATGGGCCATGCATGGCCACCCCCCCCCTCCCATGCAGCCTCTCCGGTAGCGCCCGCGAGTCCGACTGCCCCAAATGGGGCTCAGTCGGCGCTACTGGTGACAGCGGTCGCCTGCATGCAGCCACGGGTCAGGCTGTGGAGCCAGCGTCGAACCTGGGGTGGTTGTCCATCCCTCGGACAGAGGAGCATCCCCTCCCAGTGAGAGCCGGGGCCCCGTGGGATGGTCTGGGGCCGGCTGGGGGGGCAATGGCTCACCCCGAGCATCCCCGTTCGGAGGGATTTTGCAGACCCTGCTGCTGCCTTCAGCTCAGGTGTGGCTGCGGGTCCCTTCGGGCAGTGACGAGCTGCCGGTCTCTGCTCCGACCTGCCCTGTCTTGCTAGCGGCTGACGGACGCTCGATTGCATTGGCTTTGTTGATAAGGTTATATATTAATTGCGCCCTCATCGCTTGTGGCCGGACTGCATCCGCCTTGGGTCAGTTGGTGTATTTTTTTCCTCCCTGATGCCCTCTATCCAGGGCTGTCCAGCAGCTATGGCCTCTGAGGGGCTTGCTGCTGCCGGGCAGAGCACCGGGAGCAAACGCAACCGGAGTCATGTGGCGGAGATTTTCCTGAGTGGATGCGCATGTGCTTTGGAGCCATTCCCTGTGAGCATATGTTTAATTTCCTGTGGAGAGGGGAAAGGATTTGCCAGATGAGATTGATTCCTGAAACTGGCAAAGCATTTTTTAAAAAGCATATTCCCCTGGGTCTGCCTGGCGATAGATAGTCAGCATGGGGGAATCTGGCACCAGTTAGTGCCGCTGTGGTACGTGCTGGGTGTTTCAGTGCATTCTGGTTTTAGTTTTAATTTTAATATTTTTCTTTGAATGTCTCCCTTCCTGCTCCAGCACGTAACCAGAACAATATCCCCCATCTCCCTGGAGCTGCAGCCCTTCCCTTGGCTCTCCAGTGCTGACGTGTGGCGGCTGCATCTCGCGGGCGCACTGGGGAGCCCCTCTGTGTGGCGGTGCTCCCGGTGCCGCCGGCGGAGCCCCCCGGCTGCCTCCACCCTCCCTGCCCACCGGCTGGGCTCCAGCGGGACGCGGCGGCGGTGCAGGACCAGCTCTGCGGTGCCTGCTCTGGTGGGTTAGCTGTCCGTCCTCCCGGCCGGAGCAAGGCATCTCTGGCAGCCATGAAATCCTCCTCCGCAGGGACGTCTGCAGGGCAGGAGGGGGTTTCGCAGAGCCAGCCCCCAGTGCAGGGTCCGCATGGCCAAGGTGCCTACAGGACAGGTTTCGATGCTGCAGCGCATCTGCTGAAGCCCTTGCAGCCAGGTCTGAGCTTGCCTGCTCCGGTGGGGAAGTTGTAGTGTGTGCTGTGCCTGAGCTGGCTGCTCTAGCACAGGGGAAAAGAAAACTATTACTTCCCCAACTTTTGTTAACTTTCCCCCCGCTAATATACACCTACAGGCTCACTCTCTAGAGAAACATTGGAAACCAGATTTTAGCAGGCCTTAGGGATTGCAGCATTATCCATCTTCTGTAAATACTGCAGAACTGCGTGGAGTTGGAAACCTTTTTATGATTGCAGCTCGGCTGAAAAACGGCACTGCATTCCTGCTGCGCTTCAGGATCGCTTCGCTTCTCAGCCGGGTGGAAGGCAACAGCTGTTGCAGCATTTTGGTTTAAGTGTTTCATGAGAGCAAAGTGCAGGAAATGGAATTCACTGAATTTTAAATACATCATCTCATGCATCAAGATCAAAGTAAGCGTTGCAGGTAAACCAGTATTGCTCTATACCATAGCGACACCACTTCTCTCCCCAGAAATCTTTCAGAGACTTAGACTTGGAGTACTTGATGCTACAAAATCAAGGGAGGTTTGTGTCTTGGAAATGAAGCTCCAGCACTGGAGCAAAACTTATCCAAGACCTTTAAATCTAGTCATGCCCGTTGTCAGCAGCCAAAGGCCAGACACCCTCCTGACAGCTCCTAATTCCACCCCGAGTGGCCATCAGTATGAATAAGGCATGTCTCTGAGGACATGCAGATGTGTTCGGTTCTATTTAACAAAGATAAATATCTTAATTAAGATAACCAACGCCTGGGGGATTTTGAAAATTAGATGCGCGTGGGCTCCACAGTGAGAGCTTGGCGCAGATGCTTTGGCTGCCCTTGCAGAAAGCTTGAGCAGTCGCTGACGAGCGTGATGGGCTCTGCAGCTCTCGCAAGGGCCCCGTGCCACCCGGCAGGCTCCCCGTGGTGAAGGGGTGTCGCTGATGCTGGCCACCAGCCCAAGCCTTCGTACCCGGGCTCAAAGCAAACGCGCTCAATTCCCACCCTGATCCGTCTCAGCCAGCAAGCAATAAATATTCCTGACAGAGCAGCTTTAACCATCCCCTTACGTGCTGCTGGTGAAGACTCACGCAACTCGGGATGAATTTCTGTCTTCAAACTGCTGTCGTATCCATTCCGTTCTTTTTCATCCCCTTCATGAAAGCCTTTTTAAAAATTATATTTTTAATAGTGACCGAACAAGTGCTGAAGCCCGCCGGAGCCCTGGCGTGGAGCTGGGGAAGCGCTGTGCAGCTCAAAGGCAGGAACCGCGCACCGGAGACCAAGAGCACCTCCGGAGCGGGGCAGCAGCGGAGCCCTTCGCAGCCTGAGGCTGCCTTCACGGAGCCTGGCCCCGGAGAGTGGCTCTGCTGCAGGGCGGGAGGGAAACACCAGTAGAAGAAAACAGCTGCAGAGCCAGCGCTAACGGCATTTATTAACATCCTTTGGTTTATTACTGGGCCTTCAGGCACTCCACGGGGCTTGCAAAGAAGAGTGCTGTGCCCGGGTGGTCCGGCGCGGTTGGGAGAGAGACACCGGTGTGCACCGGGGTGGAAGTCGCCTCCTTTTTGCTCTCCTCACCACTTCGAAATATGAAGTTGCTTTGTGCAACATAGCTGATGCACAGTTGCGGGGAGCCCCGGCGGGGCGCCGTGCACCTTTGAACGTGTCCATCACCTCCTGAGCCCAAACCAGGGCAGGCGTTGGATCGTCTCCAAAGCCTGGTCGGGGAGAGGCTCACAAGGGTCCCCGGAGCCAAGTGTGCTCAGTCACTAAAACACGGGCTTGCACTCCGTGGCTGTGGTTTAGAAAGCTCTGCACCTTCCCTCCAGAGCAGCTCACTGTGCAACTCAGCAAAAGAAATGGAATTAGTCCTTGCAGGAGCAGAGCCCCAGCTTAGCAGCTTTCTCTGCAGTCCCGGGGCTCCCTAACTGCCCAGCCCCTGAAATGACCGAGGGAGAGGGGGCTCTCAAGAAGCCCCCAGGGTGAGATGCAGCCTATTTTTCAAAAGAAAGAAAAAAAAAGTCTTACGTAAGTCAAAACATCTGCTAATGCATGACTAATGCCTTCCCTTCTCCCTCCTCCCCTGGCATGGCAACAGAAGTTCACAGCAATTATATAAATGATTGTTTCCTGTAAAAAGTTATGCATTGTTCATAGGTCTTTTGGGGACAAACCTCGCGTTCAGCAGTCCGTGACCTTGCAGCGTTTACTAACAGCTTTGGACCCAGCTGAGGAACGCGCCCTGCTGCCCCGCTGCATTTCTGAAATGAGCCGGTAACAGCAAAGTCCCAACCGATGGTTCCCGGCCTGGCTGGTGCGAGGGTGGCTTTATTCCTGCCAAAGCCCACTTAACTGGGGCAGTTAGCTATGTTTTCAAGCGGAGGTTATTGATGCATGGCGTTGACAGCTGCATTAGCTGGGCTGCGCCGGCGCGTAACGGCGCTGGGGTGTGCGCGGCACGGTGCCCGTCGGCGTGCCCGGGGCGGCAGCCTGGGGCGGCACTGCCCGCGCCCTCCCGGGCCACCCTGCCTGAGAGCGGGGGTATTGGTGCTTCCGCAGGGAAGCGCTGACTGGCAGCGAGTACAATGACAGAACTGAGGATATGCATCTTTTTGGTTAGGGACGTGCATTGGCAAGCTCCTGGAAAATCATGTTACGGTTTGTTTGTCCTATGAAAAGCGCAAGGAAACGTTTTAAAGAGCTGACAGCTAAACCGTCCTTGAGACATTATTTCACTCAAGCTGTACTTCCCCGTTCTGGCAGTATTTCCATGCAGAATCTTCCTAACTCCTTTGCTCGCTTGTTTGCCTCTTGCCAGTTTAAACCTTTGATGGGTCCTGCTGGCCTGTGCAGCCGGAGGGCAGCAACTGGGAGGGGATGAGGGGCTCCCTGCCCATCTCTGGGGGCCGGCAGCAGCCCCAGCACCCTGCTCTGCAGTGGGAAACCTGCAAAGCCTCGTGCGGGGCAAGTGCCCTCTGCCCAGCCGAAAGCTGCCAGGCTCCCCTGCCTCCCTTCCTGCATCCCAGTGGGAGCGCTGCTGCTGCTGCCGGTCTGCCCAGTACCACCCAGTGGGGAACTGGGCTGAGTCACTTTTATGCTAAATTTCTAATGATATGTCTTGCTTGAGTTTTGTTCTTGTTTTCCTGCATGGATCTCTCCATTCTGGACATTCTGGGTCTGTATCTCTGTTTAGACTAGTGTGAGTTCCCGTGTCGCGGCAGAAGGGCTTGGGGTGCCAGCAGGGATTCCTCAGTCTGAGGTTTCAGGGTCTTTTCTGAAAACGAGCTTCTTGGCACAAAAAGCTGAAGAAAGAGAGGTGTGTATATACTGACCACTGAACTTCTTTCAGAGACAGTGACTCCACAATCTGCGTTCAGCTAGGTGATGTGACAGGACGTTCAGGCCAGACCTTTCCGTCTGGCCCCAGCACGAGGCACACCAGCACTGCTGCTCCCCGTGCTGTGGGCCGCGGTGCCCCCCGGGAGGAGCAGCGCTGCCGGCTCCGGCGGAGACGAGCGCTCCTGGCAGAAGGAGCGGGTGCCTGAGCGCCCGCAGCTCCGGCTGTCCTGGGGGGGCTGGAGCGGGGACCCTGCTGCGGCCGGGTGCGGGCAGGGCTGGGGGAGCGGGGTTGGTTTGGTTTCTTGCAGCCGATGCTTTTCTCCTGAGCACTTGTCTTCCCTCGGCCGTGGCTGAAGCAGCTGAGTGGATGCACTGTGTCTCTCTGGTTTCCAAATATTGCACCGCCCCGGGGCGTGCTCTCGGTTTCTGCTTTTCTGTGGTCTGGGAGGTAAACCGCTGCTAGCGTTACTAATGGACTTCTGCTTTTAGCCTGAGTGCCGCAGGCTTCTGTACCAAGGTAGGGATCACGGAGTGAATTAGGTAATTACCTGGTGTTTCAGCTGTCAACGTACGAGGCTCTTTTTTTTTTACCGTTGGCGTCAAACCCTACATGCGTCTTACCCCAGACTCATCAGTGATAATACAGCCAAACCGCTCTGCCCTGCGGGTTCATGGTGGAGGCACGAGGCGATGCGAGGGAGCCGGGGCACCCTCCTGCCCTTCGGAGCTCGCCCCCCCCGTAGTTGGGCTTGAGAGGTGGCACGGGGCACCGTGCCCGTCACTGCCGGCTGACGGCACCCGGCCAGCCCCTGTCCCGGTGCTTTCTGACAGGTGCCTAGTGAGACCTGGCGCAGCAGGGCCGTGCTTGCTGCTGGCGTGGAGCATCATCCCTCGGGCGGCAGAGCTGTGTGGTTGTGATGGCCGGGAGAATTTAATGTTTCAGTCCACTTCTGGACTCTTCAGAAGCATTCTGAAGGCTTTAAATCCTGAGCGTTTCATCACCGTAACAGGCCACCACTCATCACGGCGCAGTTCTGACAGAGTCACCCAGCACTGCTCACGCAAATGCAAAGTACGAGTCCCGACACTGCCAATGCTTTGGCACATTCCCGATAGGACGAACGCATCGCTGCAGAGCCGCACGGTGGGCATCTTCATGCTGTGCTGGCCAGGAGAAGGGAGACCAGAAGCAGATGTCACAGCAGATCCTGGCTGTCTATCGCTGGGTTTGCTGTCTCCGCCGTACGGAGTAGCACGGGCGGATTCACGGTGCCCGGGCAGTGCTGCCCGCACAGAGCACGCACGGGGCGCAACTGGCCCCTGGAAAGGCAACACAAAGCACTGTCTGCACGGGGCAGGAAAGTGTGGGAAGGCTTCGGAAATCCAGGTGGGAGATTACGCTTTGGAAGCGTTAATCAAAGTACATTTTCTAACAAGCTATGAGTAGTTTGTACCTCTGGCTGAAAGGCCTGTGGCATTTCACCGTGCACAGGAGCTGCCTCTTTGCTGCCGGAGCATCTGCATCCCAGCCAGCGCTGCAGAGTCCCGAGCACAAACCCTGCTCCAGCTTTTACTTTCAAAGCATTGGGATGTGTTTACACTTCAGCAAAGGGAAACGTCTCCCTGCTGTACCAACAAAAATGGTTTCATGGTTTTGGTCTTTCTCCATAGAAAAAAGTCGATCTCCCAAGTCTCCCCAGCGTTGGCAGAAGCTGTCACCTCGATCCCCAGCCGACGTGCTGGCTTGTCTCCTCGATCCCGGCTGAGGAGCTGGCCTGGACCTGGTGAGGAGGCCCATCCACCAGCGTGCCAGGACCACTCCCACCCCCCAGCAGACAGTTTTTGGGAAGGTCTCTGTCCAAGCCTTGAGCCTCCCCACTGCTCCTCGACTCCGCAACCAGCCTGACCTCCTGGCGAACGGAGCCGGCAGGTGAGCGGTCACAGCCCTTCTGGGGAGGTTTCCACGGAACCTCTCACAGCAGGTGATGCGGGTGGAAGCGGTAGCGGCGGTTTCCTACAGAAATGGGGGGCACTCGCTGGGGTTTGCAGGCTGGTGCTAAAGTAGGAAGGTGACTTGGGACCATGGAAAATGCTGGGGAGTGGCTCCAAAAGAGAGAACGTTGAAGAACGTTATTTATTTTGGGGGGGGGGGGGGGGGAAAGGGCCAGTAACAAAAATACAGATCAAAAGCTTCTTTCCGCAGTTTTATACACATGCCCACACATGTATGTGGCCATTCAACTGATCACCCCACTGCAAGCGAGCAGGGTCTGTCTTGCGCCAGAGAACACACTCCCGGGTGTATTCAGGGAAAAGTGGGACAAACGTCTGTCTGCCAGGAAGGTCCAGTCTTCAGCTTGGTTAAATCATTTAATGAAATATTTACTGACTGCTTTTGAAGTCCTGGATCTGTCTGTGACAAGTGGCCAGTTTCTGCTGTTGGTTGCGCTCGCTCTTCGTGGCACCGAGCAGGTCCCGGCAGCGTCCGGCCCCGGGCCGGGGGTGGGCTCTGGCAGCCCCCGCGGCCACGGGCTTTGCCCCGCAGCGAAGCCCTGCAGCTGAGAGCGGCCCCCCAGGCGAAGGGGGCCATCAGCCTGCAAAACCACGGAGGGTTTATGCCTGTTGTAACTTGCAGTATGGCAAGGGCTGGTGGGGATTCCTCAGCCGAGGAATAACTTATTCCGCATGTAAAAGCCCATTCTGTACAAATAACAAAATGCCTTCAGCAGCTTCAGGATTTCCCCAGGCGGGCTCTGCCCCACACCCATGGGGTGCTCAGCCAAGTGTGGGACAGCAGCGCACTCGGTGACAACGTGCTCGTCCCCCAATGTGCCCGTGTTTGATCTGATTTATGGGAAACCAGCGGAGTCTGAGTCCTGCCGTGAAGCATTTCACCTTCTCCACTGTCTGACCTTCCCGTCAGGCGTGCTGAACTGAACTGAGAGCTGCTCAGCAAAGCGGGGGGTAAGCTGGCTCTTGCTGATAACAGGGTTTTATATCACTGCCTGACTGTAGCTGAAGCGTAGGGGCTTTAAATTGCAATATTCTTTACGGTTCTTCCTCTTTCAGAAGAGAAAAATGATCCATAGAGCGCCTAGCTCCCTCCTGCTGCTGCAGCCGGTGCTGGGTACCTGCGAAGTAAAACCAGCATCACAAGGTTGGTTTGCGTTTCCCAGGAGAGGAGCAGCCGGTGAACACTGCCTGCTCCGCACGCCGGAGCCGTCTAACGTGAGACACGACTTTGTGAAGGCTCAGCGGAGCTGGTGGGGTTAATTACGACCCTGGGTGCACCTCTACATTTTGGGAAGCAAACATCACTCACCCCTCCGACACCCTGCCCAGAGGCGCGGCGTGAGCCCACCCCCGGGTGCTGGACATACTCTGGTAACTGACGGTGCAAAACCGTTCTCTGGTAGTTTCAGTCCGTTTTAGCGCGTTACGCCGTAGCTGCAAGGGGAGAAAATCAAAGCTGGGGTCCCTGGAGCACGCAGGCTCGCCACGCTTCCACGCCGCTGCTGCGATGGCCTCCAGCAGCAGGGCGGCACTTGCCAGTCCCGGCCCGTGCCGAGCTGCCGGCGTGCCGGGGTGCGGGCGGGGGGCCCTGCCGGCAAACGGGGCAGGGGCTGCGGCCCCGCCCGCGGAACCGCTGGGGGTTTCTTTCTCCTTCGCGAGCTTGCGGAAGGATCACGTCATCAGGGGCCACCAAATCAATGTGCCGCTCCGGTTAATTGTATGGTAAAATAAAAATAAAAATAATTTATCTTGCACATATTCCTTTAAACTTTTCTGCGTTAAATATATTTAGTATAATTAATGAGGATAAAAGGAAAAACACAACTCTTGAATCTTGAAATTTGGTTTTTTTGGAAACACTTAGATTTTATTTGACTTAGACTTTTTCATGACATACTTTCTTAGAACTTTGCATGAGTTCCCCTGATTTCAACCAGAGTGTCTGTATTGAAAACTTGTCACGCTGTTATTTTTTTTTCAGTGAGGAATGACACCTGCTTTTTTTTTTTTTTGAGAATTTGGGCCAAATATTATTGTCCGTTATCTGTCTCCAGCTGGCTGTTCCATGTCCTTGAATATTGATCTTTGGGGATATTGCTCATCAGAACACGGCAGTACTTCTGTGGTTTACTGTAAAACTTTTCCTTTGCAAAGCAGCTTCATAGGAAAAAGTTTGGATCATGGAGCCTTGAGAACCAATACTGCTCTGTTAAATTAAGATCGGTCTGATTGATTAGTTTACCTTCGCAGCATCCCTGTGGTGCAGTCAAGTATGGTCATCCGCTTTACAGGCAGAGATTGGTGTCACGGCGAGATGACAACCTTCGAACAGCGTTACAGAGATGCAGCAGAACTGGGGACAGCAAGTATTATCTTGCAAATCCCAGGTGAGTGCCCTAGAGAGCCTTTCTCCTTTGGAAGCAGATCCTTAAAACTTACATCCATCCATCAATTTCTCTTTATAATTTATTTTTGTTCTACATATTTCTGTGAATATGATGTTCTGATCTTTTTTTTTAAGTCTCCTTTATGTTCTACATTTATTTCCAAGTTGCGGTCTAATCAGATTTTTTTAAATTGTTTTTATTATATTAGCTGAAAAATACAGACGAACTAGAAGGTTTGAGGTTTTTTAGAGTTTTAATTTTTTAATTGTTTAGTGAAAGCTGTAGAGTAATCTCCAAATTGTCTGGAGAACGAAATAAATGTAATTGTATGGGAATAACATACAGAAGGGGATTAGAAGATTGAAGACAATTGAGAAAACGTTTTCAAATTACAACATACAGTATCTGCACAAAGCACTATCAAATTCAGAGTTTGGTTCATACAGTTTTGATTACCTTCGACAGCATTTTTTTTCCAAAAAAAGGAGAAAGTGAAGCCGTTGCGGCCGTTAGCGAGCGGCGGGCAGTGGCGGATGGGAAGGGCAGCAGCTCTGAGCAGGGGAGCAGCAAGTCGCTGTTGGCTGCCGGTGCCTGTTCGCAGCCCGGGTGCCGGGGCTGGGGGGAGCTGGCGACAGCCCCTGAGTGTCTCTGGCGATGACCTGTGCCCGTGGCTTTGCTGGTGCCCGCCGTGCGGAATCAGAGGTTATTTCAGGGAGGAGAACAGCTTTTGTGCTGTGGCTGTGGGACAGTCGCGCTGCGTTTGGTTTGCATGGGCTGCGAGATGGGACCCTGGGGAATTAAGTCCCCTCTGCTTAGAAAGATGTATTGTAAATGAATAAATGTCATACTGTCCTGCTCCTGTTTTCTCTAGCTCTTATCAGAACGAGCGCTTGAGATGCATCTCTGCAAGCCGACTCATGCTGGGTGTTATTAAAATGTCTCCTTTTGACTTGCGTGCCTGTGGCGACGGAAGGCACACAAATGGCTTGCAGGCAGCAGAGCAGAAATGACAGCCTCTGTGCAGGCAGTGTAATTCCCAGAGCCTTCCCGTGTCAGAAAAGGCGCCACGGGATGCATGCTACCATCCAGCAGCGTAAATCCGTCCGTATGGAAGGGACTCCATCTTCCCCCACCCCCTCAGTGCTAACTTCAGTGAGCCTCTTTCCGTTTTTCTTCAGCGGCTGCTGCCTGCCATCCCGCTGCCTTTCTCCCCTTAAACCCTGGCCGGAGAACTGTGATTTACTCCAAGTGAAATTTTAGTAGCAAAAAGAATAGAGTCACTCTAATTGTTTTGTCCTTTGAAAGCGGGACAGTGAGCAATATTGTTTACCAGGCTCCAGTTAATTTGGCTGTTAGTCTATTTTGCAGTCATTCACCTGCATTTCTTAACTAGGTTGTTGACTGTAGTGTTCCCTGATGTCGACACAACCCCCTGCACACAAGGTCCCCCCCACCCCGCTTCCGCGCCCCCTCGGCACGTGCTGGTCTTTGGGTGAGTGCTATTGCTGAGCCGAGGGGCTTAAACCACAGTAGCGTAGTGTGGGCTGAGACCCTGATGTCGGGAAAGAGACTTTCAGCATTTTCTGGAACAGCTTAAAGAGACAAACTAGGTTTCCACAAAACCAGTCAAATGCACCACTTCTTCCTTGAAGTTATACGGAAGAAGAAAACATCAGTAAGTATTACTAAGGAGGAGGAACCTGATTTCCTCTTTTTTTTGTCTTAGTAGCTCGCTTCTCCAAAAGAGACTTTTGATACGATAGCAAAGCATTTTATAGCAAAGAACGTTTTCTGACTACTACCACTGAGCTGATGTATGAAAAAAGAAGTGCCAGTAGTGAGGTGGATTAGCCACAATAAATTATGCAATCTAGAAAACATGTCAGCCACTGCGCGTGCAGGATGTCTGACGGGCGGAAAATCTCATTACTGAGCCGGGGACAGCGGCCAGGCGCCGTCTTACTCAAAATACAAATGTGCAAATTAGCCACGATGAAAGGCCAAGCTGTCGGAAACACGAGCTGTTTACATCTTGTTGCAAATGTGAAAGAAGAGCCCATTTCATTATAAAAGATGTCACAGGCTGAGGATTTGTACTTGAAGACGGTCTTACTTTCCCAATGGGAAATCCAGGCTTGTGGCTGTGACATCCGAGAGCGGGGGCTTGGATCCGAACCCCTCCGAGCGCAGCCAGCCTCTGCAGAGCCGGGCTGAGCGGAGCCACGGGGGCCAACAGCAGCGCAAAGGGTTTTGCTGCAAAAGACTGTGCAGGAATTTTCCATGTTGGGGTGATAATTCCTCTCCTCTGGAGCTGGGGCTAATGGACTGGCTGAAACCACCTGGTTTGTCCTCGTTTCTGCTGACTCTGGCATCTGCAGTGGCCCTGGTATATTTAGAACCAGAGTTCAAGTACTTACTGAAGAAGCGTTAGAAAAACATACACGTAGGTTTTCTGGGATTGGGTCTTTTTAGCAAATAACAACTTCACCCAGAAACAGCTTTTATCAGCCCCAAATTAGTTGTGAATTCATTTCAAAGGACCTAGACGGCACTGGTTGGGAAAAAAATTATGAATTGGTCTGTGGGGATGGTCTTCGCTGATGCAGTGTTTGAGAGGCTTTGCGCAGGGCGCTGGACACTGTGCCCTGCTCCCTGCCCTGCCTCAGGGCTGCTGGGTCCTCCTCCTCCTCCTCCTCCTCCCCGAGACACGGGGCACCCGCTGCCCTTTGCCCACGGCTGCGGGGCCAAGGCGCTCCGCGGGCAGCAGAGCCTTCACCCAGACAGCGGTGCCCGGTCGGTTTGTGCACAGCGATGCACACCCCCCCTTCCCCTACTCCCGGTTTAAGCCAGCTTTACGCCTCTCGCTCCTTTTTGCGTGTGCGGTTGTTCGGCAGCTGACTAGAGAAGAGCTTTGTGAATCCCACTTGTCGCCACTCTTCCCGTGCATCCCAAGCTATTAAATACTCGTACACCACTTTTAAGCAGTTACTTTATTTCTCCCTGGAGTCAGCTGAATTTCAGAGCTAGGAGAAGGATGACTCCTATATAAAGTTTCCAT
Source organism: Gavia stellata (assembly GCF_030936135.1). Classification (NCBI taxonomy): domain Eukaryota; kingdom Metazoa; phylum Chordata; class Aves; order Gaviiformes; family Gaviidae; genus Gavia; species Gavia stellata. Next base: position 25,009,082 of record NC_082605.1, on the reverse strand, counting down.
ATTCAGTTAAATTTAGCAAGGAAGCTTCTATATAAATGTAAATGATATCCAGCAGTAACGCAGGAGTTCCGTGCCCTCAGGTCTGCTCTACAGGAAGAAACCAAATGGTTTCTTGGAGGCTGGTGCAGTTCTCTGTTGTGGAGCAAACACAGGAATAGCTTTCCTTTTAGTGAGAGGCGCTGAGCAATATGGAGAAAACTGGTTTAAGTAAAAAATGCAATTTTTCTTACCCTGTATTCATGCAGAGAAGGAAACACAGTTTAGCAGCTGCAAATTTATGGTGAAATTATTAAACGAGCAAGAGAACTTGGGCACAACCTCTGTGACCATCTGCCACACTGAACTTCCACTGTTTATGCTTCCAATAGATTTTTAATTAATACCATTATTTCCTTTCTTTTCTCTTCAGTAATTATAAGCAGAGCATCAACTGGCATATCGCAGAGTGCCGTGACTGCGGGAGGAGCCGCACAGCCCAGCGAGTAGAGCTCTGGGATGGGGAACAAATGTGCGGTTTAGAGTTTATGGATGCAAAAGGTAATAACACAGCAAGGTAACAACGAGAAAGAAAGAATGCGAGAGCTAGCTGTGCTTAATGGCTGGCAATGACAACGACAAGCTTTTTTTGCCTGTTAGAAGATTTCTGGGAGTCCCAGACAACATGAGACCAGAGGAGAAAACGGATGATTCTGGGACTGTATCGAAATTTGTACTGGGAGACTTCATTTAAAAGGATCTGGCGAGCGTTTTGATGGGGAAAGCGGTGACAAAGCTCTCGCTCATACAGTTGCCCAGAAGATGCACAAATAAGCAGGGAATGAGCACCTGTTTATGGCGCCGTTAAATGTTTACAGTCTCTTTGCCAAAGCCTCCGAGGGACGATGCAATTCCCTTCACTTGTGCCTCTGACAGGACTGGTGTCAAGCAGGGAAACTGGGACGGGAACCCGGTCTCAAGGAGCAGCTTCCATGGAAAAGGAAATTTTGACCACAGCCGTGTCAACGCTGGACGCCTGCGTTGTGCCGCAAGGAGCGGCACCCGCGGGGAGCAGAACGGGAGCTTGCCGCCGTGTCCGACCTCGCACGTGTCTTTGTGTGCACCCGGAGAGGGCACTGACCGTGCTGCACTGGGAGGTGCAACAGGGGAGGTCACAGCCCCTCTGCTGAGCCGCACGGCAGGATCACGATTTCCAAATCACCTGCTCTAGCTGCATATACGGCAGCTGCTTTAAAGACTACTTAAAAATCATTTTTGTTTCTTTCACCTTCTCTGTTCATAACACTTCCTGAGGCTCAGAAATACAAACTTTCTACAATGTCTCTTTTCTTTTTTTTTTTTTTACCCCGCTTTCTCCCAGGAAGGCCGGTGGGTCCCAGTGATCCTGTGTTGAGGGGCGCCCGTCGAAGAGCTGGCTGGGCATGGGTGCCCTTGCGAGAGCAGAGCAGAAATACCAGGGCCACCCACGACTCATGGTTAATAAATTTAACAATTTATGGAAGAGTTTTTTCCTACAATTAGATAGCAGGACATAAAAGCCAGGGGACAGCCGTGTCAATCGTAGCACTTCACCATTAGGTCATATGTTAGGCTATGAATATATGTCCTGCTGCTTGTTAATGCATAGATAATTAATTAGCAGAGATGTCTGATTAAATTGCAAATTAAAGAAGGGCAAATATTACACAAGTTCATACTTCGTATACTCTGGTTTCTCTTCAGATCGTATTTCAATCCCATTGAATTTGGGTCTGGAAACAGTCTTGGAATGTCAGCTCTACCCTGGGCAGGAAAAGAGTTTTCTTTGCAGGCTGAGTTATTGACCTCTATTTATCACCATCCGGAAAATAGGCTCGCTTCTGCAGTGCAAGTACCACAAAGTGGCTGGAGCTGTTTTTTCTGCAGGTGCTCTGGTTATAAATTGCTCTTTCTTTCCCTGTTTAGTTTCACTGCTAATAAATAAATCCAGGCATAAAGAGGCTAAGTTGACCGGGAGCCAAAACTGCCTGTTCATAGTTCTCTTGTTCTAGCTACTTTGCAACCCGTTTATTTGATGAGCAGCAGTTAACCCAGTCAAACGAAGAGATAAATGCCCTGTAGATGACATATAGAGCAGCTTGAGGAGCAGCTAGAGTCTTTGCTGAGGCACAGTTAGCAAAGCCGTGATTCAGGGAAGTATATCTTCAGTGGCTGCTGGAGACTCATCAGCATCTTGGCGAGACGATGCTGAAAGCGCTGGGGACCACTGGTGTTTACCAACAAGCAGGCTTGCTGGGACAAACTGCTTCAACAGCATGGGCTGGCGGGAGGGGCAGGACGGATTCATGCCCTTGGGGAGCTCCAGGAAGAAAGTCCATGATCAGCTGGGCTTGATGGCAAAAATTGTATTCCTAATTAAACCAAAGTTGGAAAGTGCTTGAGGGGGCCAGAGCCCGCTGAAAAGATAGTCACCCCTTCTTGCACTTCTTAGTAATTAATGGTGGGAAAATAAATGAATGTGTTACGGAGCGGCGGCAGGTTTGGGGAATGATGTCTTACTCAAAGTGGCCTTGCTGTCGACTCCTCCCTGCCGGAGGTGGTGGGAGAGCAGCGGAGGGGAAAGGCGGTTGGCAACAGCCCTGGGTGTTTCTGTGCACGGCTGGTGCTTCTTTACGACTCTTTTAAACATCAAAATGGTTTTGACTGAATTTCTTAACTTCTCCTACTTCTGTTTCCAGGCGTATGAACGAAATTGGAGGAAGATTCTTATGCAGAATCACTGCTCAGACACCATTATTACCCAACTGCAAAATCCAGGTACAGTTTTGAAATATCCAAGAAGTGGGAGATTTTTTGTGTAAAACAGGCTTCATTCTTGAAGCTTGTAAAACAGCTTCTTTATCCACCACCCTTTGTTCTTTGGACTGCCTTCAAGGAAAGGGAAATATAAGCCCAGAAAGCTAGAGTAGCTTGTAAAAGATTTATGCAGAATAATTTGCAGATCTGGGAGGACCCCCTGACTTTCAGTCCCTGGTTGGAGTGTCAGGCGCGTGGCTGCCGTTATTTCATCCATTTGGAGGTTTGCTGGGTGATGAGCAGGGCCAGAGCTCGAGAGAGTGTTGCCGTGGAAGACTGCAAGATAAATCTTGTAGAAACCAAAAAAGTTGATCCATTTGCTTTATTACATTACAAAAACAAGAGGTTTACTGTTGAAGATCTCTTGATGAGGATGAAGAGATTTCTGGCTTATGTGGGGAAATGGCGAAAGAACCCTTTTCCCCACTGCCATAGCAAAGGAAGCTGGTCAGAGTTGCTGTGGTTAAACAGTCCAGAAAGATATGGCACAGAGCGTTGCCTTTTAAAATTATTACTTAAACAACTCTTTCAGGGAACTTAACTGTTCCTTAATCCCCCAAACACCTACTGAGCAGAAGAGATTGGGGCTAGAGGTTTGTTTAGATTTGATTTCAAGGCTTTTCCTTTCAAAGTCACGTATTTTACTTCACTTATCTTTTGAAGTTTTTCAGTTGTGTTAGAAAGGTGACTGCTTGGCCCCTTGGACGCCGAAGGAAACCAGGACACAGACACACAACTCACGACCCTCACCAAGTCAGTGAAATTAAAACAAGCCTCTCCCCAAGCCCCCTCTCCCTTTCTGCATCCCAGAAGCAATGCAGTCTTGTTCCCAGAACGGTGGCTCAGGGATGGCTTCCGTGCTGAGCACGTCCTGGCTGCGTCACTGAAGCGTGGGGCACTGTGACCCTTTCGTACTTTTGGCTCATGAAGAAGGAGGTGGAGGGAAGGCAAGAGCCCACCCGAAGCTCTTTACTCCCAGGGGAGGGACCCACCTTACCCCTCTCTGTGTGCTAATTGAGTGCGTTTTCAATTATCCAAATTGTTCTTTCTTCCTACATAAGCTCTTTTTAAGCAGGCACTGGCGATGCTGCTGCACCGGCATCCCTGGGTGTGAGCTCTTCAGCCCTTGGGCTTCTCCCTTCAGGTCCGCACAGAATTGCACAAAGCCCCTCCTGGCTACAGCTGGCACCTTCTGTGGAACGTAAATGCCAGCTCTTGCTGAGGTCAAGCGCAGGAAATAAGATTCTCTCCCCCTCTGGTACGTTCACCCAATACAGCATTTTAGACATTGTCTTGTCTTCCTATGGAGCATCTTATTTTGGCTACCGTAAGACTGAGCTAGATGCAATACTGCTCTGCTCTGATGCAATAGTTGCCGTGTTTTCAAGGCAGAGGGGGTGTTCTTGTGCTTGCTGTGAGTATTTAAAACATAGCTGCATGGTAGAGATTGATTTCCATGGATCTTACCTTAGGGATTTACAGGATCTTCAGTAAATCTGACCCCTGGGCACAGTTCTCCCCTCCCACTCACAGCGTAATACACCACCGCATTTGTTCCCTGCCCCTGCCTGCTGCTGCTCTTGGCGTCAGCGCGGGGACGCCTGCCCGGGGCTGGGGTGCAGCCCCCCCGGGCGCTGGAGATGGAGCAGAGGGAGCTGTGCCCAGCACTGCAAGGGCTGAGAACTGCCTAATATTAACGAACGGGGGAAGGTGTCAATGAAATGATAAATACAGCAGCAGAATAAACCAAACGTAATCTTTAGCAAAAGAAAAAAGTCCCAGAGATGAGCATTTCAGTGGCAGATCAGCAGACGTGTGGCACAAGAGGCTAGAAACAATTTGTACCCAAACTCTGCTCCCAAGTCCTTCAGCTGAAAAAGGCTAAATCTGTGCAGGAGAGCTGAAATATCAACTGAGAAACACTTAAATTAATGTACTGACATTTATGCCTTCGTATTTCACCTATTTTACTAATTTTTGCCTCTGCATGGGCATGCAAAATGTTGTTTCCTATTTGATAGCTGCTGTCTGTTACCTTAATCGCAGCTCTCGCTGGGGGTGAACACAGAGCACTGAATGTTGTGCACGCCCAGAGACATGGAATAACCACATAGGAAATCACTAAAAGAAATTTAGCACTGGAAAGTAAAGTAATCTCATGCTGAGAAACAAAGGGTCTTAGCGCTGCCTTTCCTGGTGCTTGGATGCTAATTATGGGGTCTTTTTGCTGGTACTATTTCTCAAAAGCACGCAGCATCCTTGCTTTTCTATAAGTAGCTGAATTAATTTTGTTCAGCTTTTTTTTGGGGGACAAAAAGGAATTGCACCCAGGCTGAAAACCAAGCAGCCAAACAGAGACTCTAAACCAAAAAGCTGGTGAAAGAATGAGCTGTTGGAGACGATCAAATAGGATGGAAAATATTACAGACCTACCAAATGCATCTAACTGTGCACAGCTTATCAGTTTGATAGTTTTTACATTGGAATAACTCAGAGCTAGTGAGATTACTCATGATTTTCGTAACATTTACTGGATCAGCATCAGTGTCCAAATGGGAGGTATCTGCATGTGCTAGAACAACGGCTCTCTAATGTCAACAAGCATCTGCTGTGGCAGAACACCAAAATCAGCAAAGGCTAATTCATCGATGGCTTATTATTTGAATTTGTGTCCCTGTCTTGAGTCAGGTCTGCGACGGGTTTGTCTGCTGCCTCCTCTCCCCGACTGCCCGTCAAGCAGTCACTGGCATTTCATGCTGCCCTTAGGTCAGGTCCAACTCGATCAGCATCCGTTTATTATGAAATGACCAGAGTCATTTTACTCATCATGCCTGTCTCAAAACAGTTCAAGAGAAAGTTTAAATATTATTTCTGGCTCCTTCAGCCGCTAACTCTAACAGCTTTTTCATGGAAGTTTCTATGCTGCTCTGTAAAACTGTAACTTTTTTTTCCCACCTATTTACATTGGCCTAAAAGCATAGAAGTAGACTAAAAAAGAAGAAGAAAGAATTTCATTTGTGCTTTCAAGGCACTTCTGCATGAAACAACCAGATACTCATGGACCGGTGGCACAGATAAATAGCAGAAGGGAGCTGACTGCAGTTCAGTGCGGTGTTACCTACCAGTGTAACCTCCGCCGGGGGTGATAAATACGTTTCAGCACACAGGCTGTGACCATTTGGACTAATGGAAGGTTATTAGCACTTCCCTGTTGTCTTTTGTGCTTGGAAGGCAGCGACTGAAGCTCTCGGTGTTGCGGGCTGCACTGCTGCGCGCAAGGCTGCTCGCCAAGAAAATGGTCCTGGGGTGGTGGGACCATCATTAAACTGGCGGCTTTTAGCCAACAGCTAATGACATGAAGAAAAAACCAGCACCTCTGAATCAGCCTCTGCTGTCTGTTGTCTTTGAATCTCACAGTGACTTACACATGTTCAAAAAAATGACAGACACTGCAGGGCTGACCCAGCACCCCCTCGTACAGGCGCCCTGATACTCCACCCCTGTGAAATCCTCCTCCGGCTGCTGTCATCCTGTGCCTGATTTTCTCTGGCAGAGGAACGGCAACAGCAGCCGGGAGGAGAGCTCGGGCCTCCAGCTCGTCCAGCCCCGCCGCCGCCTCCCCGCGAGGTCCCCTCCGCCCGAGGGCTGGGGCAGAGCCTGGGCACCTCCCGGCACAGGGCGCTGCGCCCTCCACGCCGCCCCGCTGCTGAGCGCGCGTGGCACAAGTAGGCGAACTGCAGAGACGGATTCAGACATAAAAGTTAAGCCCAGGCTTTGCGGGGAAGGTACTCTTTGTCTCACGGAAACTTATTTCATGGCTGCTGAGGTCTCTTTTTGTAATGGCTCTTCGAAGAGTTCCTGGTTTCCCTCTTCAGCAGATGCAGCCTTCCCTGGTCCATCAAAGCAAAGGTAAGGGTCGGCTGCAAACACCAGAGCCTAATTAACAGTGCCTTTAAATCCCATTTGCTAATGGATGCTTGGCCTGATGAAGTTCTGGGAGATCTGATGCTGTGCTGAGGTGAGCGGGATCTGCTCGCCCGGTTCGAGGAGGAGGAGGAGGAGTGAGCCTGAGGGTCCTTGTTTGTGTCATGGCGGCTCCAGCGGGGGCCGAGCATCTTCTGAGCTAGAAGAGGGAGAGAAGGAGAGCCAGCGGGACTGCTGAACAGGCCCGGGGGCAGGGAGGGCCCGGGGTGGAAACGTGGACTGTCAGCAGACACGGCTGCGGTCACTTGTGTTGGCAGAGCCATGGCAGGAGGGAGCAGGGGGGCAGCGGCGCTTCGGCTGCGCCCGCTGGCTTTGCGGAGGGCAGGCCGGGGCGGGCAGAGGCGATGGCAGCCCAGCGGGCAGCAATGCCAAGAGAGGGCGAGGTCCTGCTGCTGCAGCTCCCAGCGAGCCCGGACTGCCAGCCGCACGGCCTTCATGCCGTCATCTCGCTCCCTCAAATACTTCTAAACCATTGCGCGCTCCTCCCACGTGCGTGTGAAGGACGTGCGCGCCAGCGCGGCCACTCGAGGAAGGATCCTGCTGGTATCTACAGCGGCCGAGCAGCCTGCCTGAGCTCTGCTGCGGGCAGGTCCGTCCCCCGCTGCAGCTAACGGAAAACCTGCTGTGGAAGCAGGAGCGAGCCTGGCGAGGTGCATGGCTTGCTGCGGCTCCTCACCTCTTCAGAGCCCTGTGGCAGATGGCTGCTCCCCTCCCCGACCTCCCAGGCTAGCACAGCGAGGTCAGCCTGAACGCGCTGCCCACTCCCGCCAGCGTGGGCTGGGAAAGAGAGGAATTATCATTGCGTTACGATTTAATTTGTCTGTTTGTCCTGCAAAGGTGAGGTATAATTAAAAAGAACTTTCCTAGATTTTGGGCCCTTGTGCCCTATGCAGAGAAGGGATTCTGTGTGAGTGGACTATGATATGGATCATAATCCAAATACATAATTTGCTCCTTATCTCGACTTTGGCGATCATATTTTTGACTTTTCAAAGAGATGTTACAGCATTACAACAAATTTTATTCCTTTTGAAAATGAAAAATACACATCAGGAGAACTTTTCATGGGAGGGCAATGTATGAAACGTATAATGCAGCGGTTTTGTTCTGGTTGCACGTTCAGGCATGGCAAAAATGGCAATATAAATTGTAAACACTAAAGCAGGCATTCACATGCACAGCTGTAGATGTTAAAAGCTTTACAGCAGTCATGTGAAGCCCCTGATCAGCCTAATGGATAAGGAAAGTGAGGCGCAGGGGTGGTCCTTGCCTGAAGTTGAATGAGTGGGCTTTAGAGCTGGGAATAGACCCAAACTTTCCAGAGAGACAATGCTGAACAGGGCCAGCACTGTCATCTGCCGGGGAGCAAGGAGCCGAGCAACAAACAACAGCAGCGATGCTTCAGCGGCATCTGATGGGTGTGTGCTTCGGGTTGGGTGTCGAGCACGTTGAAGTAACGGGGGGAAGCAGAAGGTCCTGGTGTTGGCAGATGGAGCCGGGCCGGTGCGTGCGCAGGATGCCCCACGCTGCCAGCCGCCGGGGAGGGCCAGGAGATGCTAACGCACCAGCGCGTCGGTCTCTGTGCCGTCTGCAGCTCGAGCAGCAGAACAGGGTCATTGCTGCCAAGGGCTGCACAGAAACCCTGAGGAAGGGAATGAGGCTGTAAAGTGCATGAGCGTCTTATAGGGCCCCAGTGTCAGCTGGAAATGCCGATCATCGATTTGTAAACTGCCACTAAAGATGAATTGCAGTTTAAATTGGATTTTGTAAAAGCAGCCATAAAACATCTTGCCACGCAATGCCATCTCCTTTATAAAGTGCCTTGTTGTGCAAAATGCCCCCAACACTGTGTGCTTCAGACAAAGCGGTGTGGATCGTTGTTATCTGGTGATTCTGTTTGCTTGCGATGCTCTAACCTGCCCAGTTCACAGCTCTCCAAGGAAATGATGGGAACACAGAATAAAACGCCCTGGTGTCAGGGGTGCCCGGGCTCTGCTTGTGCAGTTCTCTGAGGACGGGGCATGCAGAACACAGTGATTTTTGGTCAGGTTAGTATGCTGAACCAAATCGCATCAAAGACGTAGGACAGAAGTATTTCCTGACAGCCACTGCAAGGAAACAAATCAGTAGCATTCACAAAGTTTAAATTTCCATTCGGCCCCATTACTTCAAAGCTTAATTCCATCATTTAGAGGACATCAGATCGATGGTAGGAGCAGACGGCAGCATTAGCTTACGCAGCAGAACAGCCCCTTCTCTGTCTCTGCCACACTAAAGCGCTTGTTTGGTCAATATCCCTTTTGCCAAGCAGGTGGTATAGGAAGAACTAAACTATTTAATCAACAGTTAGAGGCTGTAAACTTTCAGTGAAAAGGCTTGTAATGTTTTGGTCTAATATATTAACTCATTACAAGTCTTCTATTAATTTCAGGAGGCATTTCATATACTGCTTGTTAAAAAACAGGAGGTCCACATTGGAGAAATGCCTGCAGAGCGTTTCGTGTGTTTCATTCCCTTGCCCTTTGCTGGGCTGCCAGAAACACTGTTAATGGAAAATGTTCCTGGCTCTTTCCTCTCCAGCACAAATGACTCCTCTGAGGTGAACTTCCACCGCCACAGGTCTGACTCCCCCACGCCGTTCAGTCGGTCCCGGATTTGGCTGCTTGTGCCACTGTCGTGCTACAAGCCGGTGTTCTTTCCCAGGTGAAAAGCACCACATGAGCTCCTTTTCTGTTTGCTAAGGACAATGGACCTCAAATTCATGGTAATGTACATCAACCTCCGGATTTCCTATTTATGTATTTCTTACCTTTTTTTTTTGCCTTTGCTTTCTTTAAATTAAAAAGATTGAGCAGGGTCTTTTATACCAATGTAGGCAGATTTTATTCCATACTGTTCTTCGCTACATGCTGTTCTCAGCTAAAATACTCAACAATTAAATGGCACACACTGGACAGCGGGTCCTTTTCTTACGGTGCTGGCGAGCCAAGCGCTGCCCTAACGCCCACTGCCCAAGCTGACCCATTTCACGTGTGTTCTCTTCGTTGATCCTATGAGCTGCTAACGGCCGAGCAGTGCTTAGCATCACTGGTTGACTGACAATGTTTGGTCCAAGTACTAAAACCACATCATCTCACTGCCACGAAAAATCCTTGAAGCAGAAATGTTAAATTTCTTCAGTGCCTCCTGTCTCTGAAAAGGATATGACAGAAAACAATTCTGCATAATCTTTTTAGACTAATGCTATTATTTTTAATGAACTCTTTCAGATTGTGCCTTGAAGTAAGAAGGGGAAAAAGGATACAATTTCCTGCTTCTGATAGCTCTTTCTGTCTCAGAAAAGAGAACTTTGGCACAAGCACCAGACACTTACTAGGAATTAGATGCTGACAGTGAGCAACGGAATGTCCCAGTTTTCCTGCCTGTGAAAACAGAAAATGCTGTCTCTGTTGCAGGAATATTAAGAGGACAATTACATTGATATTAGCACAGTACTTCAAATATTTATGTCCTGGTCTTGCAAGATGTTAACGTGCTGTGGTCTGCACCAGATCCTGGGAAGGTCACAGGAAAGTGTTTGTACCCCTCGGGGATGTGTGAGAAGGAAGTTCCAAGCATCGCCACGCTTATGGGAGTTTTGTTCTTACCCCATTCCAGGCCAGTCCTAAGGCTGAGTACCCTCCCGTGGTATGTGAAAGGAGAGAGAGATTTAGCTTTGTAAAATAATACCATACTTCCAGAGTGAACTTCTCAGTAAAGTAATTTATATGTCTCATTTAAACTCAACTCTTCAGCATCATGCCTGAGAAGTCTGTCTGCATTTTTTTCTAATCATCAATAGGAGTTCTTAAATGACAATCTGGATAATAGTAACTATTATTAGAAGATTAAGGCAGCCAAATTGAGTACACTCTAGAGAGACTTTTGATCCCAGCTTTATGCATTTCTTCCCATATAAAACTCTAAGAGCAGACCTTTTAAGAAGTGCTGGTAGTGTGCTTCAAAAGGGGGGGTCTGACGTACCACTGCAGCTCTCAGCCAGTTACTCGGCTAACTCCTCCTGATTCTGACGCTGTAGTGTGGATAGGCGCTCCCCAAATACCATCACAAATGAGAAGATGAGCAGTGAGTCCCTCTCGTGCTTGGTTCACCCTGGGCTTGCTCCTGGGAGCTTTCCTGCAGCCCCTCAGCCTGCACCCGGCCCAGAGCGAGGGACCCCGCTCCCCACCTGGACAGGCTCTCTTGTCTTCCTGCTTCAAAAGGCTGCAGGGAGCATTTTATGGAGGAAGGGGAAACGATGTAATTTCTTTCGGTTCTGTTGTCCTGAAAGGTCTGATTTAAAGGGAAACAGACTGCAAACAGATTCCTGAAGGAAAAAAAAAAGTGCTTAGTGCTACCAGTTACTAACGCAATAAATGTCATGGCTAGATTACATTTTACTTGAAGCATAAAACTAGAAAATGCCTAGTCTGGTAGAAACATCTTACTGGACATTGAAAATATAGCCTCTACCTCCAGCAATGACTCTGTTTAAACCCCCTGTGTTTGAACCTTTGTGACTTGCTAAATGACAAAGGTTGTATCCATTGATTAAAATATGTATGTATGTATTTGTAGCTGAAAATCTTGACTGCTTACAAAACTTTGAAAGCAGAAACAAGCCAAAATGTAAATTACTGATAACGTTCAGGTGGTATTGTTTTTTAGCTAGAACTATTTATTACAAAAAGATGATGCCAGTTGATGTGGTAGCTATCACGTAACCAACTTTGACACTAAATAGTATGCTCACGCTGCGGAGCTAAGCCTTCTCCTGTGCCCATGACTTATCCAAGGGCTGTTACACGCTACGTCTTTGCCGTGTTGCTGCAGGCTTTTCACCAATGCTGTGCATTCAGTTCGGTCCAGGAAAGAATGAGTAAAGCTCCTGGGATGAGTGCTGGGTCTTAGCTATATTTCTGGGCCAAACCTTGTCTTCGTTAACTTGTGTTGGTCTGATGGGCTGTTCAGGCTATCTGCACTGGCAGATGCTAGATCTGAAATGCTGTTATTTTGGTTGGCATGGTGAATATTTAATTCAGATTGCTATTGAAAGGATTGCTTTGACAGGGACTTTGTATAGTCCCATCTCCAGAGTTAGTACTTCATGGTGTGATTTTTTTATTCTAAAATTCTCAACATCAGACTAAATTTAGTCACGTAGAAATCAATAAATTACTGCCAACTTTAACATAAGGGCAGAGTTAGGTCCATGTTAAATGTTTTTGAACAATCTTACTCATGGTATTCAGGCTTTCTCCTCTTTAGTTGGGAATGACATGACGAGAAACTTTCCACTGCTTTAAATGTTAAGGAATCTCTGAAAATATTTAGAAACAATTAGAAATGTTCCATGCTTTGGGTTTTGATTTTATTTTCTGAAGTACAGTATGTTCTTCTGCAGATTTTCATCCAATCTACATGCTCATGTCCCAGAGGCTTGTTTCCATGGTGCATTTGTATTTCTATCACAGAATATGTCCAGTGACACATACATATGAGAGGCAGAGCTTGGTGGAGTATTTTGTTTTAAGAGCAGCCTACTAAGGGCAGCTGAAGACGAGCCGTTTGTCTGTCAGAGCACGGAGAAAAGCAGCAGTTCTGCAAGCAGCGCTGAAGCTGGAGCACTATTCAGGAACAAGCACTTTTTCCATTATTAAGTTGTGCGCAACCAGCTGAGAACTATGTAAAACTCCACTTAAATATTTCCTTTGTCGCAACAGTACATATGAAAATAAGTAGCTTTTGGAGATTTGCTTCATGTCAGGCTACTCCATCTCCTACTAAGCTTTTCCATACATTTCTCTCTGCTAAGAGAACAGGGCAGTAAGCCTACAGAAATGCAGGTTGGTACCCACTGGGATTTTAATTTAAATGAGTATTTCAGGGGGTTGGGAGCAGGGTATATCTTCTCTGTTTTGGTGTTCTGTGTATAATAACAAGTTGTAACTTGGTAGTTCAGCAAAATAAACCAGTTTAATACTGCTACACCAAAGTCCAAAGTGCCAATAAAACAGCGGGAAGCACTCCTACGGAGGAGGATAACTGTCCTCACTCCGCAGGAGTGCTTGGGTTTAAATCTGCTCCCTGGGACCCGTCACGCTCAAGCAAGCTCCAGCCGAGCAGGCGGGAGCGTTTTGCCTGACCAAATCCTCCCGGCAGTCCGGTACGGCTGGAGGGGCGCAAGAGGCTTCCCAGTGCCTCTCCCTGCGGTGGGAGAGCTGCTGCGCGACAGCCCACAGGACTGTGCCTCACAGGGAAAACACTTGTAAATAAGCATGCTTTTTCAGCTGCCAAGGCTGGGGGGGCATCCATGGCTCTGCCAGACAGAGCTCCAACTAAAATGTCCTTTGCTGCTTCCGAACAACGAGTGCCCCTCTGTGGGGTGAGACCCTCGGGTGAGATGGCCCCCAGCTCCGTCCCTGCCACCCCACTCGTGTCTCTCCAGATCCCCCGGCACAGAGCCACCACAAACCAGAGGCACTGCAGGATGGCTCTGCCAAATGCTGCCCGTGAGACAGAGCAACCCACAGCCCTGAGCTTGCCCCCTCACTGCAGGCTAAGGGGACAATGAGGCCACACTGCCTAAGAAGGTGGATGCTCTCTGAGTCGTACAGTTTTTTTGGTATAATGGAGAAGGGTTCAGGTGAAAGCACAGGTTTTCCAGTTTTTTTTATAAGGTGCTTTAACGTGGAAATAGCTGCTTTTTATTCATTCAGTAGCAGCCTTTGTGGATGGTGCTCAGCTATAAACTCATTGCCCTTTGCTATTCATCAGTCTACCAAAATAAAAAATAAACATGCTGCTGTAGTAATGAAACCCTTGTGTCCGCTCCTGGGGAGGATGAGTTAATTGCCAACCAGTAAGCTCACGTCAGAAAGTGTGTGAAGTGCAGAGTGCGTGAGGAAAGAGAAAGAACAGAAAACTGAAAAAGAACCGTAAGAGATTGATACATTAATTTTTCACAGTTCACAGAGAAAGCAGAATGAATGGATTCCTTAAGGTGAAAAGAATGGACACTTAAATGGCAATGAAATTATTCCGTAAATTCTAGCACTTTTGGCAAGTGTCAGACAGTAATCAGATCCATTTGAACATAGAAATTCAGAGATTCATAACGCGTAAGGCCAGCAGAGACCATTATGATCATTTCTTCTGACCTTCTCCACCATGTGGGTCACGGAGTGCCTTCTATATATGTGTGTAAGAATTACTGAGTGCCAGTTCATGGAGCTTGACTTTATTTTATCTGATTCAAAAAATCAGTCTAGCACAAATCAGGAGTAAGACTGTGGAAATTACACTGCCACAAAAACTCCTAGGAGAAATCAGGCATGCATGTGCACATTTGAGTCACCAGCAGCTACAAAAGTGAAGTACTTAAATTGAACCTGTGAAATGAAGGAGGCAAAGTAAGGCATTATTGTTCTGCAGACTAATATATAAAATAGTTAAATATGCATTATGTGTGCGTGTGTGTAAAAACCTCTGCTACAACAAACATAATCAACAGGAATATTTGTAACAGTGTGCAGTGTGAAGTGTATCAGTGTATTGCAGTGGCGTATCTGCAAGGGGACTGACGTCGTTCCCCTTCAGTGAGCACCATGTGCGACGAGCACGCCATGAGCACCGGCGGCATAGCCTTGGTGCAGGCCTTGGTAAATGGCTGGCTTCTGAAATGTGAATTGCACCAAGGCAGTGCAATTTGTTTTGCAATTTTAGCCTACGTGACTTTGGCAATGTGCTATGTTCCCCCAAACTCCCAGACAATTATTAAACCTTCTGAAAGCACGTCGGCAGTACTCGGCCATGATCATCGCTACCTGCCCTTTTCTTGTTTTTCATCCATAAGGCCATGTATTTTTAGCCTGGGTTTTGCGATGTCCCCTCTGCGGAATTCGAAGAGCCAGATCTGGCCATGCCCAGGACAGAGGTGATGGTGATGATGCCCATTTCCATGGCAACCCAGCACAGCCCTGTGCACGTCTCTGCAGAAGGTCGTTCCCATAGCAAAGGGCTGACGCACACCTGGACGGAGAAACGTAAACTGAAAACAGGACTGATTGTGAGGTGGTGGAGCAGGTTAACTGCGGAAGGGGAGTTAGGTAGGGGACCGTCTTTCCAAATCTCATTGACACAGTGTCTTAGATGTTTTTTAAATGAACATCTCCTGGAAGATATGGGTGAAGATGCTCACATCGAGCTTATGGGATCACTCAATGACACATTCATTTGTCACCCGAGTAAACAACTTATCACAGTGGTTGAGAATTGTATCGCATCCATAAGCTGTCCATGGGCGTTCAGTGAACATGACAAACACATAGAAATCAGTGCCATTATTTTAGCTCCTTTGGGGATGTCTGTGTTACGAGGTAACTTCCACAGGTGCAGTAGAAAGGGGAGAGGAAAGTATTGAAAACGCCCGGTAGATCACAGAATCACAGATGATGCGTTTGGTGCTGAAAAATTACTTCAGTAATAGTCATCCATAGGATTTTAAGATTTCCCAAGTAGATGTTTAATTAAACATCATTAGAAAGTGTGAATGTACATCATTAGAATGTATTCTAGCTGTGACGTGAGAAGTTTACAGGTTCGAAAGGCTACTCAGAGGCTCAGCACTGCGCTGCTGCCACGCCTGGGGGTGCGGGCCGGCACCTCTCCCAGGCCCCCGCTCTCCAAAGCCGGGGACACTGCTTCAGTCACCCCTACGGCGGGACGCCTGTTCGGCGGCGGAGGCCGAGCCCGGCAGCGCCTCACCGCCGGTGCAGGTTTTGTGTCGACACCTTCGTTTTCCACCCTTCCCCCTGCGAGCGAGGAGCTGCGGCCGGCGCGGGCCGAGCGAGCCCAGGGCTCAGGCTCGGGCTCGGGCTCGGGCTCGGGCTCGGGCCGCCCCGCCGGGCGGGGCCCGGGCTGCCCGCACAGCTGTGCGGGGAGAGGCCCTGGGAGGGCGGTGGCTGGATCTGGGGCTGGAGCGTATTGAGATTAACCAAAAGGGACTGGGGGCGCGTTGATGAGCAAGCGGCACCGGTGCAGACGGGGCAGAGGCGCCACGGGCTCCGCCGCGGCCCAGTGAGGCGCCCCGGCCCGTTCCCGGCCCGTTCCCGGCGGGGCCGCCGGACTACAGCTCCCGGCAGCCGCGGCGCCGCCGGAAGCGCGGCCCGGTGGCGGCGCGCAGGGCTTAGCGCGGGGGATTTGGACTCGCTGCCGGCCGGGCCGGGGAGGGCGTCAGGCGAGGGTCGGGGGGGCCGCGCTGCGCCGCGCCGCCATGGCCCTGGCGCTGCCGGTGCCCGAGCCGCTGTGGCCGGCGAGCCTGTCCCCGCTGAAGGTGCGTGAGGCGCGGCAGGGCCTGCTGCCGGCGCGGCGGGAGGGAGGACGGGCGAGATGGCGGCCGGGGTGTCAGCGCGGCGGCCGGGGAGCGTCCCGCGGGGTGGCCCGGCCTCAGGCGGAGCCGCGCCGGCACCGCACCCCGCCCTGCACTGCGAGGCGCGCGGCGGGCGGGGCGGGGGGGCCCCCCCTGGCTCTCCCCGGCGCGGGGCCGAGCGCCGGCCCTCAGCGGGCCCGAGCTCGGCGCGGCCCAGCCGCGGGGCAGCCTGCCGTAACGCCCTGCCGCTGAATCCGCCCTCGCCTGATGCAGGCGGTCTACCTTAACCTGTACTGCGTGAGAACATACAGCGCAAGAGTGCGTGGCTGGAAGCGTGGCTCGCCAGCGTGCCGTGCGCCTACCGTGCCCCGCCGCCAGCTATTCGGTGACCTCGGCTTTTCGTTGCAGGCGGTGGATGACTTGTTGCGCTGTGGGATATGCTTCGATTACTTCAGCATTGCGATGATCATCCCACAGTGTTCGCATAACTGTAAGTGCGGCGCAAGGAGCACGGTTACTTCTCGCGCTGGAAGTGCTGCGTGTAAATGTCTTGCTCTTGCGGGACTCATCCCACCCTACTGTCTCGAGTACCGACGCAAAACTGTTACTTCCCGTCCATTGTAAATCTCTGCCTCCTGTCCTGGGACTAACGTATTTCATGGAGGGTCAATTAATACATCACTGTTGACTTGGTGGTTGCAGTTTAAAGTTACTTGAGTTTTACCAAAAATTGCACCAAAACAGCAGTTTTAATAAAAATTGCTCGAGTAGGAGCCAAGGTAAATGAGGCATTTGTAGCAAGTCAATAAAGGGGCAGTGAGGTCATTCTCCCCTCTATCCTGTGACTTTGTGGAATTTAGAATTAACGTATTTCATGTAAGCGCACCTTGCCATACATTCCAGGGAGTACAGGGGTGGCTGGGATGGGAGCGTGTCTTGGCCCCATCACTCCATTTAAGCCTGACTTGTCATTCAGTTGACAGATTAAGGCAGACAGGTAGGGCTGAAGAAGGTGTACTCAGAGAAATTTTGAATGAGTGGTTTGGTCTTCATATATCTTTCCCAGGAAACACAAGAGTGGAGAATGACTTTGTGGGCCCTATGGGCTGGCAAAATCCTCTTGCACCTTGGCCAAGTGATAGAAAACTACTGAAAAATGTCCTCAGAAAAGAGTTTTTTCCTTTAGAGTTTTGGAGACAAGTCATCATTTGACTATTTATTATTTACTGGCATGTAGAGCAGATACGATCGGTCCTTTACTTCCTTTAGAAAACATGTAGCTCTTCTACTTGTGGCTTAGCCAGCAAGGACGTTTGGCTCTGAGGAGCTCTTTTGGATGAAAGCTGTGAAGCAGCCAGCAACCTTTGTCCGTGCAGTTACGGTTGCAACCGTAAAACACAAACACATGTCATCTGGATTAATGCACTTAAACACCACCTATTCCTACAATTCTTCATTTAAATATCTTTCATAACATCTTGAGGGTGGAACAAAATGCAAAGCTGTATGGCATAGAGCATTAAGTGTTATGAGCTAAAATTTTCCGTGCTGCTCTGTCTGCCTCAGGTTGATATCTGTTGGAACGTGGTAGCGAAGTGGTTTGCTGAAAGTCAGATTAGGGGAAAGTACATTGCCTTTTCTCACATTAAAATAAATGCTTATAATTGTTTTGTTCAGAAACTATAGCACTTCCTCTTCCTTACATGAAGGAGGACATTATAGTTTGGCAATGGAATTTAGTTTAGCTTGGCAAAACTATCACCATTGAAAACAGCATATTTATGGTGGGGAGCACTGGAAATTCTCTACAGTAGCTGGTGTTACAGCCTGCCTGTGACACAGCTGGGTTCAGAGGCCCTTAACTTCAGAAAGAATCTGTCTCCCTTCTTTTTTCACTGATTACACATTGAATTTCTGCCTGCAAATTGCAGCAAGCCTAAGTTTTCTACAATAAATCAAGATTTCTTGAAGTACTTTCTACTCGGTTGTCTCTGTATAATCTCTCCAGTCCTCTGAGATTGTACAATTGGAGCAAGTAGCTCTCTGCCATTAATGAGTAATTATTTGTGAATAGATGAAAATGAAATACTTTTGCTTGCAAAATTTTTTTCTGTTTCTCTTAATGATCTATTACAGGGCTTCTAGACGTCTCTATAATCAGTTTGCACCTATAGCCACTTGAAATTCCTCCTCTGCTTGTTCTTGGGTGACTGAGAGCATTCAATAGCTCTCTTGAACAGTAGTTGTTTAACTTCTGCAGTGCTTTGGATTGTGTCTTAGTGACAGAATGGGTGTGCCATTCGTATTTCTTTCACATCATAAAAGCGGCTGAAGATGGACATCTTCTGTAATACGGACATCTCACCAGGGGCAGAGTGAATTGTGGCCTTGAGATTTCTTATGCTTTCAGTCCAAGAGGACAAACTCAGTCAATTCAAGCTGAGGTGGTTAAGAGGTTATCAGTGCCAGGTCTCCTTCTTGCTGCCTGGTGGGCATGATCGTGGGCTCAGGGTTCTTAAAATGTGCTGCTCTCCTGAGGAGCCCAGGCAGCTGGAACCAGCCAGGGGATGGTGGCAGTGGTGGTTGAGGATAACTCAGCTTTGCGTTCTGCTGCTGCCTCGGTCAGGGCCCCGCCCTCCAGCAAGGGATGAAGCTGGTGCTGGGAGCTGGTGCTGGGAGCAGCCGCCGGCCCCCGTCAATCTGCAGTGTGCCGAAGTCAGAGCCTTTATCCCAAGCAGAGCTCAGTGAGAGTGCAGCCATGCAGCCCTGTCCTGGGGCCAGCGTAGCTTGGAATGTGGGCAGGGGAACCTGGGGCTGTTTGACTTACTCTTATAGAAGTGGCTATAGCTGTTGGAGGGAGCTCTTTTTTGTCATCCAGGGTTTTCCTTTCTTTAAATCTGTATTGAATTACTACTATGCTTCCAGCTAAGCAGGCTTCAGAATTGCTTGCTCACTTAAAAAAACACTTATGGTCTTCGATGTGTGGTGTGTAAATTGTGGCTTTACTGACTTTTCTCATGCCAGGCTTCTGTTATTCCTCTTTCTTCTCACAATCTTGCTACTTCCAGTTTAAACTCAATAGAGATTGTTATTTGCTGGCAGTGACTTGTATACTTCCACTCTGTCGTTACCATTAAGCATCCAGTGATAGTTGTCAGATTAAATTCATACTTTGGGATTCTCTTCTGTATACTGAAATACATTGCTGTGGCTGAGTCTTAAAATTAGTTTGGTAGATGCAGTTTTACAGGTGGGTTTTGTCTGTCGGTGCAAATGGAAGTGAACTTCGTGGCACCGTTTAATTCTTGGTGTGTGTGCTGTCTACAGCAGCCAGAGACCTATTTTGTTTCCCCAGGAATGGCAGGCTGAGACCTGAGCCGTGGTGGGATTAATTCTCCCGTAGGAAGAGGAGGCGAGTGGGAGAGAAGGGATGGGGACTGGGAATTGTGACGCTGTTGTCTTCTCTGCACGGGCCCAGACCCAGCCCTAGGCACAAACGTTAAGACTAAGAGCTTATGTGATTTATTATCCTCAAACATGCTTCAGCTACACTGGCTATGAGCAGTGATGGTTGCAAACATAGGTCAGTTCCATTGCTTACTGAAGGTGACTGGTTGTCGGATGTTGGCAGGCTGGATCTGTAAGTTGGTTCATATTCATTCAGTTAAAGTTCATGTCTTTTTTTCATGGATTCCTCCCCCCATATCACATCTTACTGTATAATGTAATTTTTGAGTATTCAGATGGATTTGTGGTTTTCAGTGTTGAATTAGTGCATTAATGCTCCTGCTGCTTTTCGGACTCCTTCACAGAGGGTCTTTGAAATATATCTGCGTAGGTGGCTGTTGCTAAGTGTGTTAAGTGCTGAGACTCTGACCAGTAATGATCTAGGACGTGAATGTCTGTTTTGCTGGAGAGTGATGAAAGTTTTTACTTGAAGTGGTTATGAAAGCTCATAGATAAGTAGAGAAAGTAGAATAATTTCAGGAATCTACTGCAACAAAATTAAGCTTATGCCATATTTCACCAAAGAGTCTATTGAAGCATCCTGTGATGATGATACGACTTGCTTTTCCTGGGAAACGTTTAAGCCGTCACTCAGTTAGCGTTCCAGTGCTGTTTCCCATGCTTTTTAGCCTTCTCCCTCAACAACAGGTTGGTGTTGTTTTGGAAAGGGGAAGAAACACCTGGGAAAAACAGGGGATAGAGAGTTTGTCTGGGGCCATGCAGGAAGATGAAAGTGATCCGACATTAGTCATGTCAAAAAAAAAAAAAAAAAGCGGTGGTGGGGGAGTGAGCAGCACAAACACACTGCTTTTAGTGGTGGTAGCAGACCAAGGTTTTCTTGTCCTGCATTAAAGAAACAAAAGTAAACATCTGCTTTTGACAGAGGGACTGAGGTTAAATGTTGAAAGATGCTTGCATAAAATACGGATTTTTTTTTTTTTGCTACAACGGTAATCTTAAGTCTGTGGGAAAATGGTGTATTTTCAATATTGATGTATTGTGGAATAGTTTGCCTGTATTGTAGAAAAAGAAAATATACTAGTAAGGATGTTGAATTGCATTTGGAAGAGCGCATGTTTAAAAATTATGCATTTCCTTTTTCCAGATTGTTCCCTTTGTATACGCAAGTTTTTGTCCTACAAAACTCAGTGTCCAACATGCTGTGTGGTAAGTGTTTTTATTTTCCTTGGCTTGTTTTTTATTTATTTTTCTGTGAATCTCAGGAGCTTTTCCCTTTGGACTATGCTAAATAATTAATTCTGGTCATATATTACCACCTTTCCTTTTGGTGAGCAGCTCTTTGGGCAAAGTGTGGTGCTCTTACAACTGGAATTCTCCTGCTTTAGAGCTATTCTTCTTGCCAGCATAGGCAGAAGTAGATGGAGCATCAAACCTGGGTTTTGGCTCACGGCTCTGTATACGATCTGTTGCGAAACATTTAACATTACTTCCTAATTTGTTAAAATACACCATCATTTAAAACATGAGTGCTGAAATTTAGCACTTAAATTTTCTGTGATTGAGTGGCCTCGCTTCCTGTTTCAAGGAATTTTTAGAGTGTCCACAGACCACATAGACCTAAAACTCACTGACTACTGCGTAGCCTCTTTGGGGATGAGAAGACTACGTGACGCACCCAGGAGAGGAGGTGTTTGCCATGAGAATTTGGTTAAATGTAAAAGGCACTAGAGGCGGGTTTGGCCTGTTCTGCAGGTGGGTGATTATTACGATCTGACTTGAAGGCCTTTTTTGATTAAAGAACACAGAATGCAATTTATTCTAGGCCTTAATCTAACTTTTCATCTTAAGCCAGCTGGGCTTTATTGAACTCCTAAAAATGGTGGCCTGCTTAAAAACAATGAATGGCGCTTCAGGAATATTGGCAAAATAGAAGTAATTTTCTTCTGTGTTCCTAAAGCATGACCCAGACTAGACTTTTCAAGACTGGGGAATGGATCTATCTGTAGCTTTGCCAGGTTTTAAACATTCAGAAAGTGCAGACTGCTTGATGTATGTTTCTGAGGAGTATATTGTACTACCACCTTCTTAAAAATCACGGGTATTGATATGAGCAAGACTAATAAAAGCTTTGTAAAAAAGAAGAGCAGAGAGAGACAGCCAGAGAGATAAAAATCAGAAATTGTTTAAAAAGAATGTATTGAATGCACAAGGCCATCTCATAATTCATATTTTCATTCCAAAATCACTCAAAAGATTAGTATTTCCCTTCATCAGTTTTCATGCCTTGTTGCTTAACGTTCTTATCACATTCATGGGATCCTTGGTTTGGTTTTCAGAATAATTAGAACCGGGCCACAATAAAGCATTTTTGGAGACTGGGTACACTGGATTTTGTTGCTTTAGCTTTATGCTTCATTTTTATCTATTACCTATTATTTCCCAGACTACAGTTCTTAAGCACTTACTTTAGTTTGGGATATTTTTCAGGAAAAAAATGTTTACACTTTATGCATCTTCATTCACATAGCAATTTGGGGGGGGGGGGGGTGGTTGAGGCATAGATCCAAGAAACAAATTATTGATCACTTCAACATTTTCTGGGTACCTGTTGTTTTCACTGCATTTGAATGTTTGGGGTTTTTTATTTTCCCCTTTTTCTTTCTTTCTTTCTTTCTTTCTTTTTTTTCTTTTAATAGGCAGTCTCGGAATCTGACCTGAAAAATAACCGGACATTAGATGAACTAGTAAAGAGCTTTAATTCTGCAAGGTATACTGTAATTTTATTAATACAATCTCTGGTTTGGCAGCTGGAAAGGCATGTGTGACTTTGTGTGACCAGGCCCGGAGTCCTTGTAGAGGAGCAGAGCGAGGAGCAGTGTGAGGATGGAGTGAAAAAATTGTGGTGTGACAGAAACGCTGTCAAAGACAAATGTTTATGCTTTTGGAAAAATCCTACAGTTTTCTGGCTGAAGGTTACTGTCCACTCAGGTGATGTGTTGGGGTTATTTTGGTTTTGCTTCTGGTTAGCTGCTGTGTAAGTTACAGTCTCTTCCAACATGTAGGAAGTCAAGCAGATGTGCCGGGATTCTACAGGGAAAATAATGGTAATAAAGATTTTCTAAGATTCTTCCTATGTGTGCAGGGGAAATTCTGAATAGAAAGATTTTGTCCAGTGGTAGTGGTCAACTTGCAAGAGAATTCTCTTGGTGAAGTCATTGGATGGGAAAAATGTAGGTATTGAGGGACCACAAATGTGAGTTTTCCTGGATAAGAAAAGTAATGGAGTATTGGGCTTTCACCTGGATTTCTTATCTACTTTTCTGTTCATTTTTAATTCATTTTTGATCGCCTCGTGCCTTTGAAAGACAGGAACAACAGAATAAGCACCACTTGGTGAATGTAGATACATGAGACTTCTTATATTATGTCTCTTTTCTTTTGGTTAAAAGCAACCAAGTCTCTGTGACTTGCTAGGTATTTTGTAGGTGTTCCTGTGTCTATGGGAGACAAATACATGATCATCTTTTTCTCTGAAATGAACTTGGAGCTTGAAGTCAATGAGATTCTTGTCTTCATAAGCGATAGGAAGCACAGTTCAGTTTATGGCTTTGTTTCTTGAGAGAGTTTCTCTGTGATGAAGATCAAATCTTCTGTATGACCACTATTAGATTGAATTGATTTTATTTGAAGAATTGAAATTGTACAGTTTCATTATTTTAGCCTGAACTCTATCTTTGCTGCTTCCTAGTGATAAACGGATTACTATTTTTTTTGTTTTTTGGCAATGTCTAATTTTGTAGGGAACAAGTAGTGCTGACTTGGATCCATTATGGTATTGAATCTAAAATGTTAATTTGTTTTGACTCCTTTAATGGATCAGTATAAATCTTACCAGTCAGAGTAGTTTAATAATCTTTCCTTTTGTGACTTGGAGTTCAATCAATTTCTCAACATGAAGTTAGATCAGTAAGACAATAACTGTAGTGTCCTGTTCTGCACTGGGTGGGGAGTGAGGTGGGAGAGAGCCAGTGCTGGCTTCTTTCTGGATCTCGGTGAGGAAGGCGCAACAACAAATGGCTTACTAAGATAACTGCTTTAATAAGACAGACTCATAAGAGGAATATAGATAGTGAGTAAATCTTGCGTCACTTCAGATGCTGGGCACCCCGTGTTCATGCCTCTTAGCTTGGGATCGTGTTTACTCTGCAGATGGTCCTCAGTTTGAGGGAGCACTACTTGCCTGGAGAGTCTTACGTGATACGAGTATCATTAAAGCATAAGAGCATTGCTGGTTTCCGCCCCAGCGATGTTGGTAGAGGACAGATCTTCTGTTTCCCCATCTCCTTTCCCATCTGCTTTGTTTCCTTTTTGCCCTCCCCGACACAAACACAAAGTCCAGGGGTTGATTTTTGAAACCTGCTAAGCTCTTCCAGTCCATCCTGACTTGACTTTTGAGCCTCAGGTAGTTTAGTGTTCATGAAAATTAGGCCTTAAATCTTTTCAGTATTTCACCAAATGCAAACACATTTCTTAAGTCAGGCCTGCAGGGAAAGAAAATGTTAATGTTGGTAGTACTTAGCAAAGTAAAAGCTGTGCTCCAAGGTCAGTGTGTGCATGGAATGGAAATAATTCTAAATAGACTGGAGTGCTGATCCCATTTATACTTCTGCTCAATATTTAGCTCATGCACGAGTGTGCAGAATTGGAGCCTTCATGATAATTTATGCTCAGTGTTGCCTTGGGAATCCTGCTTTCTCCCCGTAGAAGTGGTGGACTCTGATGTTTCCCAGTAGAAGTGAAGGTGTTGTGTCATTCATTACAGCCCATTAATGTTACATTCTGTGTGAAAGGGTAGAGGAGCAGTTTTGAATAGGCTTTAATAAGTCTGAATTCCCGTTGTCTGCCCTTGTGTTCTGGTGCACACGAAGATCCTGAGCAGTGGAGGAGTTAAGGGAGCGCATTGCTCGGATCAGTCGCGCTCATGTCAGGGTGAGAGCAACCTTTGCTCAGCTTTCTCTCTGCTGCTGTGCTGTACTTTGTAGGCAGAATTCATCGCTCTGACCAGGTCAGGAGAGCAAGATGGGGAGTGCTGTCTGTGCCATCTTTCCTTTACGAACAACATTTTTATCAGTTGCAGTGAGGCCACTGTCTTCCAAAATAGTAAGTGTAAAGCTTTGGGGTTGTTTTGAAATTAATTTCATTGTCCTCTAATAAAGAGATTATTTTGATAAAAATGGTCAGTTTCTGCGTCACCTAGTTAGAAAATTTAGCAATGGAAATTAGAATTCTACTTGCATAAGCAGAAAACTAGTCCTTGCTGAAAATGATCTGTGGTTTTTTTCATACGTAGGGAAGAAAAATATGTTTTTACTTTCACAATTATACCTTAGTTTCCTAATCAGGGTTACCTGACAGCTAGTGAGTCAGAGGTATAAACACGTCCGCTCTGAGTTCTTGAGAGAGCAGGTACTGTCATTTCTAATACACTGACTAAACTTCCAGGAGGACTGCAGAAGGAATCTCAAGGAGAGAGACTGTCCTTTAGTACAGTTGGGAGTGTCCTGTGTGAGCTGTTCCTTGGAAGATTCACAAACCCATCTCTTCCCCGGTATTTATTTATGTGGAAGCATTAGATTCCCACCTGCTTTCTCTGCTTCGTAGCTGCTTTGGCAAGGGAGAAGTAAACGGACCATAATATGGGAGCCAGGATCTCGATGAAGGAGGACACTGCAATTCTTTTTGCAGGTCTTGCAGATCTGAAGAAAAAAAATTTTGCAAGATGTTTATACTGTTATTAAAGCACACCTGGCAGAGAGAGTGTGCTGTATACAGCATATTAACACGACTGTCCATTTTTAGTTAAAGAAGCGTAACTCCCTGTCCTAACCTGAGCCAGCGACTAAAGACGATGGGTCTCGGAGGATTTGTGTAGTGGTTATAACAGTGCATGTTAGAACTTGCTAACATCTTGTTGATTCATCTTTCAGCCTTTAAAGGGTGCCTGTGCTCTTAAACTGAGGTTTTTCAGCTGTAATGCATTTACTGCTTTTGTGCCAGGAAGGTAAAATTGTATCTGCTAAAGCCTTTCGGAACTGATAGTAGTCTGTGTTAAATTCTTAAGAGTATAATAGAAAATGTTGAAAACTGCATGCAAATCACAGAGCTTTTTGAAAATTGTGTTGTCCTGAGGTTTACCAGTAGAATCAGTTTCTAGGTGAGCCAGCCAGTCTGGCAATGATAGAGGGTGGACTTCTCCATCACCTGCATGCCTTCTCTTGACTCTGCTGTCCGTCTCTGAGTGACGGATGAATCTTCCACTCTAGTCATGCCTGTCCGAATCGCTCCAATAACAACTATCAGAATTCCTGTGAATAATGAGAAATTTGAGTAATTTGCTCTGGTCTTGAGGCAGGGGAGTGGCAGTTGATAAAGGTACTGTCGGAGAGCCCAGGGCTGTGCAAGGGGTGCCGGCGGTGCTCCAGCTCTTCCATCCCTGGGGTGCCTGGCTTTGGGGTGCCTGGCTTTGGGGTGCCTGGCTTTGGGGTGCCGGTTGGCGGGGCGCAGGTCCGGCAGGGCCACTAGATGTCATCACACGCCGGTGAAGCTGCTCAGCGGGCCCAAAATTCCGTGTTCTGGGAAAAGCCAGTCTGGGACTTCTCTCCTCTTTTGAATTTAGTACTAGCATTTTCTGTATTTTCCTGCCAGAAAAAAAAAAGCATACAGAGATTTCATGTGTGTTTTGGCAAACAAGTTTTCATATTCTAGTCCTAGTGTTCTTTCCATTGATTCTGTGCCAAGATAAGATCCCTTTGGAAAGTCTATTCAGAAGTCTTTATCCTTCAATATGAGGAAAAACTCTGTATGATTATTTGTAGACCAATGGTGTAATTAAAGCAACCTTTATTATGAACTTAGTGTTAGGATAGGTTTTGGTTTTTTGTATTGTTTTTCCAGTTTTCTCTCTCTGTTTTATACCAGACCATATTTTATTGAGACAGCTGTTACTACAGAATCTGAAATTTATGTTCAGAAAATGTCTCTATTTTGGCTGTCTTCATGCAAATATTAACAAGTTGCATTTGAAATGAGATGGTCTTTCATCTGAGTAGTCTGTCTTGTCAACTCTGGAGCGACTCTCCTGAGTTCAGAAGTCTATCCTTTTGTACAGGACTCATTGTAAAAATGCCGAGCTTTGTGCTCTGAGCCTTTTGCTGTGTGTCTGCTGCCTGCTTCCGCGGCCTTCCTCCCTCCAGCTCTACCTTCAGCCTTTATCGGGCTTGCTCACCTGCCCCTTGCTGGGGTTTGCAGCCTGTCTCGGGTCCAGGCCCACCTCCAAACATGCGTTTTGGCCTGATAGCCTTCCTGAGGGATAAATCAGACTACTGAAGTCTCTCCTTCGGAGAATTTGAGGTACTATAAGCTGTACTATTGTGATACTTCCTGAGAAAGGAATGTTGAGGAAAAGATATACAAAACACTCTTCAGTCTGGTGAAAAGATAAACTGATGTGATATTTGACTTCTAGGAGTGTTGTCAGCTAATGGGAACACATTGGGAAATACACTTTAGCTAGTGAATACCTGTTGTGGAAAAGTAAACAGACATAACTGGTGCTTACAAATAGTAGAATGTCTTACTTTGACAAGAGGAGGAGCTCTCAGCAATAGAAAATGCACTGAAAAGATGAGGGAGATCAGCTGCACTCTCTATATGAAGACAGTGAATATAGGCAACTGGCTAATTGTTCAGATATTTTTGCCTTTTAGGGCTGTATCGTTTTTTATTTTATGGGAAAATTAAACTGATACGATGCCAAATTACTGCATTTATGGATCTATTTTATGTTAACTGAGTCATGCAGAATTTAGCTTGCTGTAGCATAGGATGCTGGGCTTTTGTGTAAAAATGGTTGCTTAACAGCCAAAAGAATAATATGATAAGACTATGTTTTGACTTTGATTAGCTACTTTAATGGTAGGCTGCCTGTATGAAAAGCTGGGGGAGCCTGAAGAAATAGACCTTTTTTACATAACCGAAAGATAAATTCCGTGTTCAAAAAGGGGAGAAAAAAGTTTAAAAAAAAGTACATCTGTGGTAGAACACCCAGCTGCATCCTTTTGAGGATTAAACTTTGCCTAAGTGTATTAGGAATAAAAAGCAACTAATTTGTTTGCTTTTGAACCTGATAGTAGCATAAACCATTTGTGATGTGACGAGTCTTCTGAGGCTATAGTTTGTTACCTTTAAGTTGAAGAATACTGTGCATTTATCTGCAGTAAGATGAGATACTTTGTCTGCCAGTTATTGCTGCTAATGGCTGTGTTGAGCAGCGATACATCGTCAGACCTTTCTGATGCTTCTGGATGAAATATACCCCTTGTAAACAGCAAATGTGAAGCAGGAGTGGGACTGGGCTGCGTGAAGGCACTCTATTTATGTTCCTATTAACTGGCTCCTGAGTTCCCCGTGAAGTTGATCCTGCGCCAACAGTAGCTAGACCATTCTGTGTCTGTGTCAGCTGGGGAATTAACCTCCTTAAAAACTTCCAGTCCATATCTAGGCATAAGCAGGCAGAAAAACATAGTTTTGCTGCCACACTTAATTGCACTTGTTTGCACTGCAGAAAGTTAGAGTGTCTTGGGACAGATGTGAATTGCCACTGACAGATGTGGTCATTATATCCAGTAATCCAGGAAACTTAAACTCCAACTTGGGCTTCTGAATCTGGCTTGAATATAACCAGTGCAAAAGCGTTCAGTGTGCTGAGCTGGTTGTTCTGGTTGTTCACCAGGAACCTAACTTAAACTAGTATAATTGTGGGGTCACCTGGTGACGTATGTATCTTTTAAAAACATGTTTATATATACAGACAGTTCCTAATTAGTTGCCCTTCTCAGACGTGAAAAATCTTTATCTTAAAAAACTGAAAAGTCTTCCAAGTAGTTACCCAATGCTGAACTGTCTTCAGCGCAGTATGGATTGGGGAGGTGGAGGCACAGGGGCACGTGACGTATACCGTGCCTTTTGGTGTGGGGGCTCTTAGACTCCTCAGCATCCTCAAAAGGTATCCCTGTTCCCATCCTTTCCTCTTTGTGTTATTCTGCTATAAAGAGAAGCGAAAGGGAGGTCGTCCCTACCCTGCTTAGCAAGTGGGGACAGAGTATCTCTAAGAGGTGAACCCATCTCCTCCAGTTGCTATTAGATGCTTCATTTCCTTTAAGATTTTCCATTTTTTGTAAGCTGTCCCAGTTTGTCAGAGCTTGTAGATGGTAAAGCTTTTTTTGTAATTGCCTTTTTTTTTGGGTAGGACTTCTGAGGATGCAGCAGGCTGGGGCTTGGCAGGGGGTGGTTGTGAGAATGGCAGCAAGTCAGGAAGAAAGCTAACAAACACCTGGGCAGCTGTGCAGGCTTTGCACTCTTGGAGAGCTCAAGTGAATGGTGTGCAGGTTGCCAAGGGCTGATGGAGTAGTGAATTAAAGAGGAATAGGTTAATGACTGCATGTGTACTTCTGCTGGCTGTTTTTTGGCTGGATGATATGAACTTTGTTGTGACCCTCAGATTGTGGAGGACTCTTGTCAAAATAGTAGTGGGTAAGAGTGGGACATGTGGTTTGTCCATCGTTGACGTTAGCTGGGAAAGCCTTCCCTCCACCTGTGATGATACAGGAGTGAAAGTGAACCACAAGGTATGCGGGCAGTCTAGACAGCTGCATTGCTATGCTGTCTCCCTGCCAAGGATGCAGTCTCTGGCTTAATGTATCTTAGCTCGAGCTGTATAAAATACATGGTAAAATAAACAGGATTCTGCAAAAACCCCTGGGGCAGGGGTAGGAATAAAACATGTCTTTAAGATCTTACGCAATTGCCTGAGTAGGACAACCGTGACTTTGTAATTCTTTGTATTGCCTCAAAGCTAAAAGTACTAGTGAGACAGACAGGAGAATGAGCCTTCTGCTGCTACCGTGTTCCTACCAATAAAATACAAGTTTATTTCTTTGAAAAGAGACTTCTGTTTAACTCACATCTTGACATTTGCTAGCCCTGAGGAGGGTAGGGAGTGCAAGTTGGGGGTTAAAGCATATGTAGATGGGTGGTAAACGTTCTGGTGGAGACTGAGGTGGGCTGTTCTTGAGGGCGGTTATGTTTTTCCCTGTACCTTATATTAGCAAAGAATGGAAGGTTTGCGCTCTTTGGCTGATCATCGATGAAATGTGACCGAAATAGTTTGGATTACCTGACACAAAATCTCAAGAGCTGACAAGCATGCAGTTATCTCTTGGTGGGGTTCTGCTCAGCTGGGTAGGCAGTGAGTGGCTGTACTAAGGACACCCACAGTAAGGAGGGACAGAAGGAATATGACAACGCTTTCTGCTCAGCTCGTTGGTTTCAGGAGCCTCTGTCACAGCTATGTGATGCAGTGCTTGAAGTATGGTCATCTGTCATCTTCAAGTAAGGGGGAAAACTTTTTGTTCTTTATTGTGTTCCATGTGATGTTTTGAGAGACGTTTTATTACGTTTGCAAAATGTAATTTATTTTGTTTGAAAATCGGGAAGATAATTCTTAGATTCTGCAGAGCGTGATGAGGCTTAGCTGGCATGCTCCTGCTCCTGGTTTGCGTGGGCTAGCCAGTTCCCAAGTGCTGCATGCAAGCAAGGGGGAGAGGGAGGAAGGAAGGGAGGAAAAGCTCCATCTGTTTTCATTCTGGTTTCTTCTCAAAGAAAAAGCTAATGCTGTCCAATGTCGCTAACGGCATGTTGTCTTCTGGATGCTTCTAGACAACAGCTGTTCCAGTTGGTCTTGGATACTCCACTGATTTCATCTCCATTGGCCTGTAGCAGGCATTCAGCTGGCAAAAGCCACGTTAGGAGTCCTGCTTCTTGGCCAGTTTTAAAAGAAGAGGTGCCAGTGATTGACAGTTTCTTGAGAGAGGAAAAAGTTTGCACCTCGACAAATGCAGATGGCCTGGCAGGAACAGATCAGAAGATTTTCAAAACTGAGGAACACCATGATGTTTACAGCAGTTCTGCAGAGGTTGATGGTAAAGCCAATGAAGTGGGATCACGAGAGAGTTCTGAGTGCACCAAAAGTCATGAAAAGCCTTCTACATCTGTGGTAAAAGTAGTCAAGAAAGGTGAGATGCTTAATTTTTGTTTTTGTCCTGTTCTCTTCCCGAAGTCCGTGGCTATGTTTGGCTGTATGCATTAGAGCACCTTCAGTACGTGGCATTCATCTCATTTCTCTGCATTGTTCGGATCTGCGTTGGCATGTTCAGATGCTTCCCGTTTAACTGGACTATGCTTCATTCAGATTACTGCTTATGTGGGACAGCTCTGCTACAAGCATATTCTCAATGAGGAATTTTGGGCTGATGCCGAGTAATTAAATGGAGTTCAACGCTTACAGATTCCTTTGCTTTGAGTAACAACTCTGAAACACAATACTTGCACAACAGACTTACTCAGTAAAAAATGAAGTAATTTTCTCTTCTCCTTCCCCTTAATGACTAAACAGACAACATCGACATTCATTCTGCTCTCATAGCCTTAAGTAATCAGAAGCAAGATATTTTATAATGTGTTTGTTATTTGAGGGGTACACCCACAATCAAAATTATCATGGTTTCGGTTTTCTTAATATTCCTATTCATACAACCTCCAGAAGAAAGTAATCTGCTTTATTCTTCTGTAATTCTACAGTGTTAAAATTTAATTTATTTTGAAGCATGAAAATGCCCATTTATATGAATCAACTACAATAAAATGACAGAATCCTCTTAGGATGGCTGCCATCATGTCAAAACTATTGACCTAATTAAAAACCTAAATTAAAATAAAAGACCATGTAGGAGTAAAACAGTGATTCTTATTAGTTCCTATTTATGTGTTCTTTTGTTTAACAATTTATTCAGCTGGAACTCTGAAGTTCATATTTATTCATTAGCTGGGTAAATACTGCTTAAAGAGGTAATACAGCCAGAAAAGTAGCCATATGAAAATGGCATCAATTTAGCCAGAAGTTACATTTCCTAGTTTTATGCATCAAACTTGCTTGCATTAGTAATTTAAAACTCATATGAAATTTTACTGCTCATTTATTTTTGAGCAATTGGGACTTTCACTTGCTTACCATTTTATGACCTTATTAAATCCTCGAGCATGCGTTACATTGAAATTATTTCCACAAATGCAAAATAGTTGGTCAAACAATATAAATGAAAGACTTGAAATGAGGCAATGCTGAAGTGGTTTTAGTAAGTATTGTTTGTTCCTGTGTTAAGAATTGAAATGTTAACTTCAAATACAATAATAGACTGC
Organism: Gavia stellata; assembly: GCF_030936135.1. Taxonomy (NCBI): domain Eukaryota; kingdom Metazoa; phylum Chordata; class Aves; order Gaviiformes; family Gaviidae; genus Gavia; species Gavia stellata. The sequence continues at coordinate 24,977,074 of NC_082605.1, read as the reverse complement.
TCGGAACTATTGTGGTATGTTACTGTCCCAACTTTTTTTAGCCTTTGACTAGAATATGATGTCATGGGAGTCAGGAATTGCAAAGCAGTGTTACCAGATAACTCTCTCTCAATTCCCACAACATTTCAGTGTTTCTCATAGGTTGGTTTTTTTGTCTTTTAAATCAAAACCTACTTCCTTCATACTAATACAGAAAATGTCAGTTAAAGAATCTCTTTGTCATACTGTTCATTTAGAGTTAGCCTTTTGTTTTTGACATAATGTGATTGCTAAAGACAAATACTTTAAGTCTGTGTTTTTTGACTGTCTTTACAGGTAATGTTTGTAGGTGCTTCTTGAAAACATGATGCAAGAAGATTTCTGGGTTGGGTGGGACCATGCTATGGGGCGTTCGTGAGCCTCTGAGCCCAAGTCACAAAATCTAGTTATCTGTACTAAGAAATGAGTATGAGGCATGGTTGGATCATAGGATTCCTGTGAGGCTGAGTTAACTCATGTATTGACAGTCCTGTTGAGAGCCATAGACTGGGAACACTATGTTAATATGAATAAAGTTTGTGCTATATTGTTTTATCAACATGAAGCAGCTTCCTTTATTTAGGAGTGGAATACTGCAAAAGTGAAAGACATTAGCACGGAAATATGCTTATTGTTTATATTAGCCCCTAGGTTTCTGTGGAGTATGTCTGTTATTCTGGATTTTTATTAAGAGATTTCATTCCATCTGTCTGCAGGGAAGATGAGAGCCATTCTGACATTACATAGAGAGGGAAATAAGTGTTCTGGAATGAAAATGAGAGTGAAAAATGAAGATTCTGGATAGACACACCAGATCTTTTTTAAAAAAATAAATCTGGAATTCTGGATTTTCATTTTCTTCAATCAAAAATTAGTTTTTCAGATGAAAACATTTGCTTTTTGCTATAATATATATGTTAGTAAATTCCTTCTTCCTTTCTTTCAGTGGATTGTCCTGTTTGTGAGGTTGCTATTCCAGAGCAATATATAAACAAACATCTGGATAGCTGCTTGACAAGAGAAGAGAAGAAGGACAGCCTCAGAAGGTAAGAAACAACTCTAAGAACTTTTATATGCATGTAGCCATTTTTCTGCACTGCTGAAATAAGAAATATTAGTTGATGAATTATAATACAGTGGATTGTGTTTTTCTTGGTTACCCGCTGTATAGATCACTCTAAAATCACTGTATAAATATGATAGTGGTGATTTTCCTCTCTCAAGAAAGTATGTGGATTGCCAGCAGAACTCCTTTTTGGCTTTTAGTGGCAAGAAAACACTGGACAATGTTTTAAAGAACTCAACACAGGGAGTAAAACTTAGTCTGTACATTATTCTTGTCGCGTTTCTGCTCACTAGCATTAAAATTCTATTCAGATAACACTCACTACTATTTTTCACTTGGTGAATGAATTGCTTACCTCAATTCAGATGGGCCACAAGACAGTTGTTTCACCAGCTGTCAAGTTAAAAAATAAAAATTACACCTTACTCTGCTCACTGTGGTTCTTTTCAAGTTGCCCCAGTCAAGGTTGTTTCTTTGAGATCTCAATTTCCGTAAGATTAATGCATGCCTTTGACTTTATTCCTCCGCCCTAGAATTTGTGACGGTCGCCACATTCACATCAGAAGTGTAGATTTCAGTTTATTTTACTTACTAGCATAAATTTAGGCCATTATTATTTCTAACTGATCAGACTTAGGAACTGTGAGGGATGTTTGCTGCATGTGGTTTTACTGCATGTTTGTATTTCCAACTCCTCTGAACCTTGAATTAGAAAGTAAATTTATGTTAAAGCTCTTATTTTGCCCAGTCATTCTTAGAGTGTGATCTATAAGCTAAAGGGCTTTTGAAGATGAATAAATGGTAAATTAATACTGAAATCTGATGTTACATTTTAATTTTCATTTGGGATGTTTTCAGTGTTTTCTCTGTTCTTAATGAATGGAAATAAAAGGCAGATCTTTCTTTGGTGTCAAGCCCGTGTCCCTAACAGAATTTTAAATTTTGCTTACTCTATCTAGACTGCTTGGATCTTAAAGTATCACGCAAGATACTTCTCCTTAGGGACTGGCTATTATGTATTAAATGCTGGCTTTTTGTCAATGTACTTATTTTACGGCAGTGTTGTTTGGGTTTCAGTAACAGCACATCTCTAGTTCTTTTCTGAGGAATTTTAGCTCTGTTTATTCTCAAATTAGGAGCACATGGCATGCTATGTTAACAGTTGAGCAGTGTTTCAGCGGAACTGATAATTTAGTCCCCAAAACCTGCACAGGAGTAATTAGAACAGGTAATTGTATGTTCACAAAGAACACCACATTTCTCAACGATGGGGAAAAAAACCTCACCAACATTAAGATTCGAAACTGTTGTGAGTTGTTTTCATGTAGCTGTCTGCTCGCAAATCTGTCATCACTCTTGTAAGTCATGCTGCTTGTGAATTACAATACATACAAAGCTTTTTCAGGACTTTCAAAGGTTTAATTATTCAATGAAAATTTTTATATTTCCCAAAAGAATCTGAAAAGAGTCTTTTTCCGAGAAGTGTGTTGTGGTAATGCATCTTTTTTTGCCAGCTAGGCTACAGCGCCTATCTGAGAGTAAATGAATTAATGACAATTTTTGTGTAAGCCTTTTTTATTATTTTTTTTTTAGCTTTGAAATTTATTTTCAATGTGATAAGTTGAAAATGCTGAATACAGTTTTCAAATAAGTCTCTTGCTTTCACAATGGAAAGCTGATAACTTCTCTGTAATTCAGAGCAGTGCAGCTGAACTTTATTTTGCTGCAGGAAGAAAAGTGTCTCTAAATGCTGTTCTTCTATAACTAATAAATTATTTAAGTTGAAGATGAGCGAGGCAGTGGATGGATTTTGGTACCTTTGTTGGCTCGTTTGAGTGTATTTCACTAGGAGGTGTAGGGAAGACTGAGCTAATTTGTGCAGAAGGAAAATGTTCTGCTAATTTTAGGTGACAAAAGTTGTAGTAGGACTTGAATTTTCTATGGCATTTTCCTGTAATTAAGAGGTTTTCCCTAGTTATGCCAGGAACGTTGAGTTCTTCTGACATAAGGCAGTGTGAAGGAGTAAATTTTGGTTTTAGATGTTGCTCATCTGAGAGCACTATTAATTCCCTTTAATGTCACTTTCTGTATTACCAAATTACCCTTCTGTTAGATGGGAACTACAGATTTGCTTTCAGGTGCATGACTGTATCTTTTTCAAAGTAATTTTCCTAGAAAACTGAAAAATCTCCTAATTCAAGTTTTGGCTTGCAGTTTTAATGCTTTTAAAACTTCATCAACCGATTTAGGTAAGACAAGGCCAGTACTTAGGTGGAAAACCTGTGTTTCAGCAGTCTGAATCCAGTACACTTCCTTTTGAGTTCAGAGTGAATGGAGGCTTGAGCCTGATGAAGACGAACAATACTGTGTTTGCTGATGTGATTTCGAAGCCTTTGCTGTAGATACTAAAAATGGAGCTGCAGTACTTGTTACATGAGCAGTGTTTGTATTATTTCCTAAAGAAAATCAGACTAGACCTATTGCTTTCTGCATGTTTGAAATTTTCTTTGTGGTAGATGGAAAAAGTGTTCTGGCTTCCTCGAGCTGTTGCTGTTGCATCTGTGATACCCTGTGTAATTGGTTGTGTGCCTGTCATGGCTGAAATTACTCTTTCAGGTTTTTCTTACCCCGAGTGGGTGAAATACCCTGTAAAAATGTGTGTCAGTATTTTGATTTTCATAGGAGTATTAATTAAAAACAGTTTGTTTCCTTTTCCTTTTGCAGTTCTGCTCACAAAAGGAAGCCTATGTCTAAAGTTGTTTACAACTTGCTCTCTGATCGTGATTTGAAGAAGAAACTAAAGGAACATGGTCTGTCTACCCACGGGACTCGACAACAGCTCATTAAAAGACACCAAGAATTTGTGCACATGTATAATGCTCAATGTGATTCTCTAAATCCCAAATCAGGTAAGTTAGAAATTCTAGGAAAGTTGTTACCATTGCAAACTATTTGTATGCATTTCTCCTTCTCTTAATTCTCAGGGTAGGCATAAGGCTGGTTTGAATATTTGGGCAAACTGGAGCTGGAAGAATTTATCTTATATAAATAAAGATTAATGCAAAAAAAGGAAATTTAATGAAAACCAGAAATGTGTTGCTATACTCTGCAAGTATCCAGCAAGGATGTAAATTTGTGTCGAAATTCTTTGATACTTCCTGGCTTACTAACCCTGTTCTGAAAAATGTTCTCTGTTTTTATTGACTTTGCTTTTTAACGAATGCCTCCAAATTAGACTCCGAGGCTTTTAGTAAAAAAATTGGAAATACCTGAGGTTCGTAGTAAGTGAAGGGATTATTAATTTATCTTTTGCTCTGAATTTGTTCTCTTTCTCCTATACTCTGAGACTTTTATATTTTTATTGGATTTAATTTCAAAATCTCCTTTTGGAGATGATAGGTAGAGGTAGAATGAATTAATAAGAAAGTGTTAATGTTTTGCTGGAGTTTATATCAATTTAGGTGTTTCGCAGCAATTTGTACAATTAAACTCAGACTATATATAGCATTGAACAGCTGTATGGGATAAGGAGAATATTGTGTTTTAGTCTCTAATGTGAGTGCCAGATACACTTCTTTCAACAGCAGTCTATTGTTTGCATGTGCTCAGTCTGGATGCTTGGAAAATGCCAGGGCTGGAACCGGGAGGATGAGATCCCAGTGGGGTATTTGTGCTGCCTAGTTTTGTGTGGCCATTTTTTAAATTTTGAATAGCACGTATGAGCTGGAGGGAGAATTGTCCCAGCTCATCTTGTTATATTCTATTTTATACAAGATGAAAACATGCATCTTTTTTATAGATGTCATTTGTCATCTCTCAATTCAATTCTGCAAGTGATACAAGTAACAGCACAACTACACTGGCATGTGTGGGTGAGAGATAGACATCAGATTTATAGTTATTCTTTATTTGATTAGAAGCTTATAGCAAACAGTCCTTTTAAAGGAATTTCTAACAGGATCATGTTCTGATACTACTCTCCTGGGAGCTGCACAGCTGTTAGTGTCCTGGAAATTCTCATCTAGCTGGTATTGTATTTTCTGCACTGGTTTCAGGATGTAGCTTGCTGTCTGCTAGGTCTGTAGCGTAGGTCAGTCCTGCTGCTGGCAAGAGCTGGTCTCAGTTACTTCAGAGGTAGAGAGATGAGAAATATTGTTTCTCACCCTCAGTTTGATCTCTTTAATCTTCATGTTTACAGAGAGACTTAAGTCCGGAAGCACAAGCTCACTATTTATTCCAGAAATTGTAAACAATTCTGAATATTTTTGTGTGTATTGAAGGGCTCAGAAACTATTTGGACCAGTTAAATTTTTGGTCTTGCTGGCAGCGGGGCTGTCGGGAACTGAATGTGCGGGCAGGGCAGGGCAGCGCAGGGCATTGAGCTGGGTGCTGAGGAGCTGCTCGTGCAGAGCTGGGTTCAGCATCTCTGTGGGTCAGACAGCATGCATACCGCTGCAGGCGCACAGCGAAACTTTACAGCTAAACTTCTCATTTGCTGTTTGTTCCTTATGTATAACGTGATACTTTGGGGCCGAGAGTGAGAAGTACCCTTTGAGAAGGCTGCCAAATTTAAACACAGTAAAAACCACTTCATTTTTCAGTTATCACTTAACAAGTTTGACAGTATAGGGGAGTATTTATTTCAAGTGAATATTAAAAGCTCATATGTTAACTGCATGCACACGTGGTTTTATGTGTGATCAGACAGTTGGAAATACTGAATATCCACAACTTCTACTGTGGCATTTCAAAAATAAAGTATGTTTTTGGTGTTCACCTCCTTTATTAAACAGGCAGTACCACCAGCTGTGGTGCTTTTTGAAAAATAAAGTCAGTCACTGAGGACTATAAATATGAATTTAGCAGCCAAACTTTAGGCTTCTGCTTTTTGAAATCTTGATTTTCCCTTGCCAGCTCTTGGCTTGGATTGTGGGAGCAAGTGTATGAGAAAAGCGAGTTTGCAACCAACACTATTTGCTTTTTCATTTTGCTCCTTTAACCGTTTTAAGAACTTGACTAAGAAGGTTAAGTGCCTAAGTGATTTAGGTGCCAAGTGTCACCGCTTAGTTTGTGCCTAAGAACTTTGGAAAATAAACAGATGCTTTCAAAATTTGTTCTCTAGGACTTCAGAAAGTTTCTGGGATGAGGACCGGCACACAGTTAAGATCGTGTTTGACTTCAGCAACGATAGCGGTTTAGGAAGTTTGTTGTTTAAGTCTGCAAGAACAGTGCTGGCATCAGAATTTCACTCATGCTATGATTTACGTTAACGTTGGAAATTTACGTTAACGTTGGAAATTTACGTTAACGTTGGAAATTTACGTTAACGTTGGAAATTTAATTAAATGCTCTCAAGGCTTCTTTCTGAGTTCCCTCAGCAGCAGGAGCAGACATAAAGCTGCTGTAGGTCATGGAGGTAGGCTGTTGTCTTATGGCTAAACAGCAGCGGAGCAGTTTTGAAGTAAAGTGAGGAGTGGGCTGGTCAGGAGCTGTGGGTGCTCCGGATGAGGGCGAAGGAAGGGTCGCAGGGTTGGGCGTGCACTGCTGCCCTTACGTGTGAGAAGTGGATGCTGGTTCGACTGGAGCCTCATGTCTGCTCAAGGCGTGCTAGAACTGATGCTGTGCAGAACAGGTGGTTCTCTGTTACCCTTTAAAGTGCTGGGAGGTACTTGGCTGTCAGAGCGATTCTTCACTTGATGCTTATGAAGTAGCACCAAGTCGCTGCCTGCGTTGTTCATTCAAGCTAGCTAAATGAAGAGTTTCAGTGTGCTGCAGTGTACTTTTAGCTAGTCTGCCCTAAATACTGCAAAACTTCTATTGAGTTCTGGCTCAACACCTATTTATAAAGGGTGAATTATTAAACTAGCACTTAAGATGCAGACATGCATTTTCAGCGGTGGCAGTGAACCTAAGGTCGCTATATAATACTAATAGCTGAGCTTCTGAGGAAGCACAGGTGCCAAATTCCTGGGTTTTGCTTAAACCAGTTTTGAACCGGTTTTATTCCTTCACAGCCTAATAAGCTGCTTGTTCTCTGCCTACTTTACTGTCTAGTGAAAGTGTTTGTTTTAATAAATACCCATAGCTACCTAGTAGCTCTGTGAAAATGGTAAGTGCAGAAACAGATTTGTAAATGTCAAAATAAACCTGCATTGCTGTAGTTCTAGTTAAAACGTTAGCAAACACAGTTATGTCTGTTTATATGCTTTTGAGGTGTCTGACTTAATCGTTAGAGTAGGTTGTAATTCATCTTTGGAGTATGGGTTTTGGATATAAGCCTGCAGACAGTTCTGTGTTGCCTTGGAAGGTAGTCCTTGGAGGTAAAAGTAAGATAAACAGTAGATGTCATTATTTTCTCTTCCGTTTAAATATACATTATAAAATGGAAACTCTTTTTTATAAAAGATATGCCTGTGTGCCACAGAAACACTATAGTATGCTAATATGGTTTGAAAAGACTGCATTTTCCCATGAATTTAATGCAAAGGAAATGAGAGCATCGGCCCAGGAGGTGGCTGAGAGCCAGCTGCCGGCAAGCACCGCGGGGCTGCTGCAAGGCGCCTCGGCCAAGGCCCACGGCGCCCGGCCCTGCCTCCTGGTCCCGAGTCTCGGGCACTACCTCTGCTGCTTGGCCGCTGCAGATGGGAGCAGTTCCTCTGCATGAGCAAACACCCGCTGAGCAGTGGTGTAAAACCATGCCACTTGGATTTGCTGGGGATTGGAGTCTGAGTTTTCACTGTTGGCGAGCTAATGCCAGTTTGTCTCCTTGTGATTTTAATTCGTGGTAGTTTTGTTCAGTGCTGTTACATCTTTTTATTTAACAGCTCCTGTTTTAGTGAACTCTTTCTTGTATTTTCAAACAGTTGCAGAGGTTGTTAAAGAGCTGGAAAAGAACGAGAAGATTCGGGTTCAGCTTGAATTTAATAAAACTGGTGAAAATGTAAGCTAATTATCTTTGTTCTCAAAGGGGGGATGGCTAGGAGAAATTGCAGAGTGGGCACTGAACATGTTTGTCTATCACTTTACTACGGGAATTCCCAGGTTGCATGTTGGAATTTGTGTATACTGTCTTATAATCAACATGATCTTCTCATAACCACTCATTTGTCATGGGCAGTTCTTCGCGTACTGCTGATGTTTCTATGTCCAAACCATTTAAGTAGGAGCATCTTTTTGATTGCAATAAAAATTCTTGAGAAATGTTCTCCTTGGTCATATTGGAGGATTCTGACCCTCCATGGCAGTGTGGGGAATATATTGCTTCCTAGAATTCTCTAGGATTTAGCTAGCAAATTCCTTGCTTCCATATCAGCAATAGTGCCTGTTCTTTTCCCATGACATATGATACTTTTGTGACTTTTGGAGCATGTTTGTTGCACAGTATTAGGAAATATTTTTATGGTCCACACATGCTGGGCGTTATATGGGGTGGCTTGGCTTAGTCCTGTTGACTTTGTGAAGGCAAAGCAAGACAGCATGTGTACGTACTTTAAATATATATTACTGTCTGTGAATGAGATAGTAAGAGGTGGTGGGGGAAAAACAGATGGCTGATCCTTCTACCAGTTTTAAGTCTCTACTTTTAAAGTATGCAGCTTTATCATCCTTTTGTTTCAGTAAATAAACATTTGTGTGATTTCTGTAGAGCTTGACCTTCACAAAGGACCAGACAGAGGAAGAAATAGATGAGATCCACACTGATTATCGTAAGTAATATGCAAGTTTCACTTCATTTTGCTTTTAAATTCCCCTTCTTTTCCTTTGTACTAAAATATACTCACAAAAGTGATGCTTTTCATGTGTGTGTGCTTCCCCCGCCCCCCATTTAATAAATCAAAGCTGGAAGTTCTCAGTCTCTGTTAAGCACTGATGTTTGACGAAACTCACTGCCAGGGCTGGATAAGATTGAGATGGAAGCTGATTGCCTCCGTAGCAGATCTCTGTTTGTGCACTTTCTACTTACCTCATTAATGGTCCTCTTATGTTTGTTGGACATACAGAATAGCAGAGTTTTTCTGTCTCCTGTGCTGGGTGTGCGATGCGTAGTTGTACGATTTCACAGGGAACCCTCAGGTGGAAAGCAGGACCAGAACTTCTCTGAAAGGACTCCCTGAGACCCCAGCAGTGCTGGGCGTGCGTGCCGGCCATATCCCGTCGAGCTGCCTGGGCTGCTGGCTGTCATGTGGAGGGGGAGCTCTGTTTCAGTGTCCTGCTATGTGTGAGATTCTCCATGCAATTCTTATGATGCTGGTTTTGAACAGAAGTGCAGTTGTGACTGCGGTGAAAGCTGATTGTACTTTGCTTGTGAGATTTCACCCTTCCTTGCCCTGGATTTTTTGGCATGTTCTGTGATAATAATCTGAATTACTCAGAGGTTCGTGTAAATTGATTAATTAGTTTGCCAGTCCTATATTTCATTAAAACTTGGGCTTGCAGCATATGAATCTGCGTGTATTAAGTCACTCGCTGATTGTTAAACAAGCAAACAAAATAACCCAAGCCTGTGAACAACGAGATGCACTCCTGAGTATTTTTATACATACAGAATTTTCTCAGCTTCAGGTTTGATATTGTTTTCTCCCTTTTTGAGGTTCTGGGCACTGTATGATTTCTGCTCTGCAGGCAGCTCTGCTGGCTGCGAGCCCTCCAGGAGCACCAGCCTGGCTCAGGCATTGCTGGACCACTCCAGAGGGAGGCATCTCTGCCGACAAGGAGTGTGTGGACCTGGCAAGGTGGGGTGAATGCTGGCTGTCTTGGCCCTGTACTCACCAGCATACCCAGTAATGCAGATACTGAGTTTTTCCATTACTCAGGATATTCCCTCCTCCCCTCTACTCTTAACGATTGGACACTGGCTTTATTTAAAATGTGCCTGCATTCTGGGTGGTTGTTGGTCTTCCCGAGTCCTCTAACTTATCCTGTAGCAGATAAGTTTGTATAAATTTACTCTTTCTATATGTTATTTTTCTAGGTTTGCTGTCCAGTGCGGAGTGATATTAACTGACAAGCAATGTAACCACAGTAGTTTATATTTAATATGGCATTTCCAAAATACTTTATGGCTGCATGTTTCTTCAACCGTGTGTTTTTTTACACTTCTACAGTTGTCAAACAAAGGGGCCCTTACTGCTAAAAAGTATGTTTTAACTGAGCCAAAAATGCTTTTTCCGTATTTTATTTGTATACTGTGATCCTCAAATTATCCAGGGTTTCAGTGCTCCTTGCATTCGCTCCCTTCCTTCATACCCCTGTCCGCAAGCACTCGCGCATTCCTGTCTCCTTCCTGCATCCTCTTCTACTTTCCCCTCCTGTCCAGCTCTGTGATTTTGAAGTGATCTTTTAAAAAGAATACTCTCCTCATTTGCTGACCTCTTCCCCTCTATCCTGTGCCGGCAACTGGGATTCAGTGCAAACTGGGTGATTTTTTTTTTTTCTGTTTTTGTTGTTACTGTTTGTTTCATTTTTTACAGTGAGTCCCCTCTGTTTGTGCAAGAGGCTGGTGCCTGTGTTGGTTATTAAATCTGCTTCTGCCCTGACAGAATAACAGCATTTGTTTTGGGACGTGTAACTGGAATAAATATTTAAAGGAAAGAAGAGAAGAGACAAAAAATAAGAAAAATATCACAGGGAGAGCTCTAGTTCAATGATACAATTTTGTTTGGGTTTTTTGGTGTGTTTTCTGGGTTTTTTTGGTGTGTTTGTTTTTCAACAGAGAACTGATTCCTGCTTAACTTGACCCTGGGAAAGCACAGTATTTTAAACTGTCTTTCTCCTTACTGTGTGCTTAAAGTTGAGAATAGTGTTTTCTCTCTCCATGGAACCATCCAACCATCTTTATGGTTAGTTTAGAAGCAAACGTTCTTGTGAGAGTTAAAGATTGCGGGACTTGCATCCTGTTGTAGTAATTTAGTACAGAAATGGCTAATGTAGACTGATTTTTACAGATGATTTCCTGACCCTTCTGCGTGTGTTTGTACATCAGGTTTTAAATAGCATTACTTTGTACTTAGCTCCCTAGTGGTGTTTTATTATTCCCAATTTCTTTCCTGTTGTTTCCCACTCATTTCGCTTCACCTGTGCTCTGCTTGCACACTCAAACATGGTAGTTAGCCCTGTAATGCTGAAACAATAGTCAATGAACACTGAACTTCTCTGCTTTCAGCCACAGAGGAGCAAAGCGATGAAGGGACAGCTTGTTCTGATTATACTTAAGGGTGTATTTAAATCTGCAATATGGTCATATTTCCTGTGTTTCCTTGCGTTGCTTCAGGCATATCAATTATTCCATAATGCAGCTAGATTTAGCCTTGTTGATTTTAGTTGGGTTTCTGTGAAGGCTAAATAAGGCCCTAAATCTTTAGCAAATTTTTCCCTTGCTTTTTGTTTCTGTTCCTGAGAGTATATATTTTTTTAAGTGTAATGCACTGTTTGTGGTTTTGAATATTAAGCGTTCTTCTCTAATTCCAAGTAACTGGTTAATAATTACTCTCTTGCCATGCAGAAATCTCTAGCAATACAATGCAGCAAAAAATAAAAAGTAAAGTAATTTAAAAAGTATTAATCACAAATTGGGTATTTTCCCTCACAAGGCTTTAGTATCTCTGTAAAGAACAAATCCAAAGTTCAGGAGGGCCCCCAGAGCAGAGCAAATGCCTTGTAACTAGCCGTTAGTGCTCTGCTCGTTAGCGTTCTGCTAGACGTGGACAGTGAGTCTGAACAAAAGCTGTCCGAGGAAGGTACCTGAATTCAGTCAGCTGTAAGCGTGTTCACCCCGATCCTTATCCCCGCAGACGGGGAATGTTTGGGGGTGGCAGGGCTGGCATGGAGTAACCCAGGAGCGAAGGGCTGCTGAGGGCATGTGCCACTCCGGTGCGGTGCCCGCACAGCTCTTTGTAGCGGGGTGCTGTCACCAGAGAACTGAGCCTATGCTAGAAACCCACTTAACTCGCTTGTTTTAGATTTTGGATGTGCACAAATTCCTTGTAAAGCTGGATCCCGGGTTGCGTTCGCGTTGCAACCTTGCCAACAGTTGTACTGCATGACTGGGGTGGGGTGTGGAAACTGCCAGTTCTGCGCCAGGCTGCTGCGTGCTGCTGGCGGTGGCCACAGGGGACTGGCACTGCCGGTCCTTCCTTTTATTGTCTCAATCTGTGGTACATGTTTTAGAACAAGAAGATATTAAATGCCATCTTAATTTTCCAAAACCAGGTATTTTATTGAGTTTATATTGTTAAAAGGGTATGGTTCGAAATTATCAAGATCACCAAGTGAATAAATCAGCCTCAGGCAGCTTAATTGAACATTTAAAAGTCCTAAAACAAAAAAAGTGAGAGAGGAAAAAAGATTAAAAAAATATTTTAATGGGAACATATGGCTTTAAAATTAATAAAAAGTGATGACCGAAGAGGTAAATGTTAACTAGTGTCAGCAAATTATTTCTCATAAAAGCAATAGGGAAGAAATCATAAGCATGAAAAAAGAATTGTACATTAAAATAAGAGGACTGTTAGAGATTAAAAGAACTTTCATCAAATGCCTTTTTTTCACTGTAGCACAGGTGGACTTTAAAAAGCTTTATTATACAGTGAAGGTGTTTTCCTTTTGATTTACAACATTTGCACCCTAGGTCCCTATTTCATAGCTGAATTAATGAATTAATTAACTCTGGCATAAGTTCTGAATAAAAAAACCCAACCATATACTTTTTGTTCCGTATTTCGATATGACACACAACACAGTGGAGCTATGTAACAGCCTTGTTGAAAAGTAAGATAAACCAGCTGTGATTAAAACCCTTTTTTTTTTCTTCTTACGTTCTTCACAATTTCCTATGCTCTTGGCAAATTGAAAATTACACTGTTAGTATTTTTTTTGCTTTTTTTGTGTGAAGTGTTTTTGAAATACCAGTTAATATTTTGGCTTGATGAACCTGAGGCTGGTTCTAGCTGGAAGCTCTGCTTGAGCAGCCGCCAGAGTCTGTGCCTGGGAGGTGCAATTAAATACACTGTCCCCTGCAGTAGCTTCCGTCTGCTCCTCGGGAACTCGGTGATACCCTCAACCTGGTGTCAACCTCATTCTGCTTTTTTCATGGTCAGGCCTTTATTTAAAGAGTTAAAAAAAATCTACAGGGGAAAAAGTACATTTGTTCAAAAAATTTTATTCTGTCGCTCTTTCTTTTTATAAATCTTTTAACTTGCAATGTTATTCAGAGGCCTACCGATTTTTGGTTTGTGTTTTAAATACTTGTAATTATATCTGCGGTTGTTTTATTATTGAAGTGCCTGTAGTTTTATGAAATGTGCATGGTATGTTGTTTCAGCACAGTGGTGATTTACAGTGTATCCGAATAGTGCCTTGCTTTGCCAGGACATTTCTTTTTTAGTTGAGAAGCTTTGTAGTTACACCATAAAACAAAACAACAAAAAATAGTACTACTGGAAAAACTGAATCGCCAAAGGAATTACGTAATGAATGTGCAGCGGCTCAAACACAAGCATCTGGACAAGAACTTTCTTTTTATTAAAGGAGTTGTTGACCTTATGTGGCGTTTTCAGCTACGCAGGGAGAGGGAGTTGGTTTTAAATCTGTTTCCTTCTGTGCAGCAGAACTTGATATGATTTTATCTTGGCTTTTCCCCCCTCCTGTCACTGCAGCAGGACGTACATCTGGGTTAGGTGCAGCGATGACTTGAACGTGCCGTACCCCATGCAGTGCTCAGCAAGGGGTGTCCATTCCTTGAGGTGCTGGACCACCCTGTCTCCACCGCCGCACGCGTCCTGGGCTGGTGTCGGGTGCCCTGGTCATGCCGAGCGGGATGCCGAGGCCAAGCGGTGCTGTGAGAAGATGTGTCGTGGTTGAGGAGGAGGTCTGGGCTGTTCACGGGGGAAGCCAGACCCCACCATCGACCCAGGACCGGGAGGGATGGGGGAGTGTGGGGAGCAGGAAGGGAAGAAGATGGAGAGCCACTGGTGCATGCAGAGGAGCGTGGGGTGATGGGGAGATGTGGGTTGGAAACCCGGGGACTGCCCGCGCTGCCCCCGCAGCTGTGGGGAAGGTCGGGGTTGTTCCTGCCTCTCCCCCTCCCTACCCCACGGAGGAAAAAGAAGGTAATTCAGAGACTGATTTGAAAAAAGAAAACAAAAGAAACACAAAGCAGAAAAGTTATGAGGGAGTTCTGTGTTTCAGCTGGGCTCGAAGTTGATTTCTAAGTACCGCGGTTCACCAGGACATTTGCTTTGCTGTCATGAGTTAGTGCTCTCGGGACTTGTGTGTGAGGCTTGAGCGTGCACCCCCAGTGCAAGGGGGTGCTGGGGGGGTTGGCTGCACGCGGCAGGACAGGCCAGGTCTGCAGTGCCAGCAGGCTGGGCGGCAGGTGGCCCGGTTTGCCCATCACTAGCCCTCGGCTCTCGTTTGTCCTGAGGATTCCCGTTCGCTTTTCTGCCCATCCTCTGTGCTGGGGTTTGTCTTAGTCTTTCCTGCAAGTGTAACTTGGGCAGCGTGTGGCTTTTACAGAGCAGAGACTTTGAACAACATGCAGTTCTGTGTGTGCAAAGAGAGAAAAAAGGCTGCGTGTGCGCAGTGGTGTGTGTGAGACAAGGTGCACTCTTGTCTCAGGAGCTGCTTTATTTAGTCTGTCGCTATATTGCGATTGCTGGGAAACTTCCCTTGCAGATGGCGTGCACGCGCTGCCAGCCTTCCGCTGTCGGCAGAGGAGGGAGCGTGGTGGTCCCCTGCCGCTGCGCAGAGTCCTGCTCCCTGCAAGGATGGATCGGAAAATACTCTGGCTGGGAGCTGGGATTTTGTTGCATGTGGGACCTCTGAAGTCTCCACGAGCTGTTTGTCCGGACACTGTTGGGAGAGGCAGTACGGAGCCCAGAGGAAGGGTTGTGGGTGCTTCACCTTCTCATGCTGTTACAAATGGTTGCTTTGCCCCGGGGACATTACGGATGTACATCGAGCCTTCCTTCCTCTGACACAGAAAACATTTTGAATGCTTTTTCTGTAGGCTAAAAATTAGGCTAAAGGTTTTAGCTGCAATACTTTATTTGTCTCAAAAGGACAAATCTGTTTCTGAGAGTGACTTTTTGTTGAATGTCCTTCCATATAAAGGAAATTCATGTTTGCTGCCTTCACTGTAACACATCAATATAAGGCCATGTGTATGGACTGATAGGCTTTCATGCTGTGCTAACTGTGGGTGGCTGCACCAAACATGCTGTTTCAGTAGAAGTTGGTGCATTCTGTAGGGAAAAACACCGTGTTCCCTTCATACCCAGCGAGGGTTAGGTAATCCGCATCGTCTGTCTGAGGAGACCGGGTATTTTCCCAGCCTCTGAGTAAAGAATTTGAAGTATCTAGATTAAAAAACAACGTTGCTTTGACTGAATATCAGAGGATTGCTTAAAGCATACTAAGTGATTGAAAGTGCAAAGAGTGTGCCAAAGAGCAATTAACTGTGATTTAGAGAATCTGGATTAAAACACTATAATAAGCGTGACACAAAGGCTTTCGACATTGCTTTACTGCAGAAGTGGGGGGGAAAACGCAAGGCAACATTAAAGCAATTTGCAGACTAGGCGTGAGATTTTACTCTTTCTCTCTAGCAGTGTGCTCCTTGCAGGACTACTTAGAATGAAACCGCAGGACTACCTAGAATGAAACCATATGACTAAGAGCATCGTGGAGATGCTTCTTGAACTCTGACAGGCTTGGTGCCGTGGCTACTATATTAAACGTTGTCACAATGGTAGTTGCAATGCTTAACAAGTTTAGGGTAAAAAAAGACGTAATATAAAGAAGAAACAAGCACAGTTCTTCTGTGCAAAAATGAAGTTTTCATCTGTGCAAGTGTTCTTGACTACTGGGTAACTCTGTAAAAGCATAGACACAGATTTGGATCGTTAATAGAATATGGAACATATTGCAGTGACGAGTTGGCTTTCATTTGCTGTAACAAAAATGTTTTTAGTTCAGTATTTTGTGTTCGTTTCTGTTCACATCCTTTTTACTTTTTATGGCGTACATTAAGAGTCCTGTGGCAATGATCAGTAATACACTGTTACATTTCAGGAAACAAACACAGAAGTGAATTTCAATTTTTGGTGGATCAAGTAAATAATCGGTGGAAGAAAAGTGGTAAGAAGAAAACAGAAAGTGCTCAAAACAAAGAAGAAATCAGTGTCAAAGAATTGCCAGCGGCCACAGGTTAGTAATGTTGCTTAATATAGTCCTCCTCTTCAAGCCGCAGTAATAAGTGGGGGGTTTCCCAAAGAAATGTTCTTTCCTCCCATTGTTCTTCTCCTACTGTCCTTAAGGGGGAAAAGCAGCGTAAAAATCAAACAGACCCTAAAAAGATTGACTGCCATTGATTTTAGTGTGATACATAAGCATGACCCGTAATAAATATAAGATTTGCTTGATTTTAGTGGGATTGCGTATAGATGTGCTTCATTTCGGTGCCTGTTTGAATTAGCTGGTTGAAATGGGATCTTAGGTTCCAATCCAAATCTACTGAAGTTGCCGAGAGTGGGCATCTGACAATCTGTGTCCTTGAAATAAAGGTGATCATGGGTATTGCTTGCTGGGTTTCAGCTTTTCTGTATCATTAATACGATAGGGAGTTGGTAACTGGGAACTCCAAAGACGTTTGTGTGGATTGGAACAAGTATTTATTTGTCCTGAGGTTGAAGCAATAAAAAACAACTTCTTTTAGACTGTTTATACAGTATGTTGCCTCTCTTTTTTTAATTTGCTTCATTATGTGTTTCTATACTTCAACACAGTGAAAAGTGGGAACGCACAACTGCAGTTACTCAGTCCTTTATGAGTTAGGAACAACATCCAGCACATGTTTGTTATCCTCACTACCCACAAGATCAAAGAAATACTCATGTGTGCTTTTAACTAGTTCCCTACTAGCTTGTTCAGTTTCGTTTGGTTTATGTTACTGGTTGCTTTGGCAGTGCACATACATCTTTGAATGCGTGATTTAGAAGAGCATTCCTCAACCTAATATAACTTGTGGAGTTATAATCTATTCAAGATACTGAATTTTGGAGAGAATGCCATTGACCAGAATTGGATGCGCTGTTGTCTGTATCCTTGGGAAAACATGGCAGTTTAGTTTGCATCAGCTCTCACAAATCCCTGCTCTCTTGAGTCGAGCTGAACTAATCTTTGGCTGTCTCTTGCGCTGTCTCCTCTAGCAGAGCTCTCAAGAATAAAAATAAGTGAAAATACCAACATAATGGTATGAATTTTATTCTTATCGTTTCATGCAGACCTTGATGCAGTGCAAAATCCTTTCCATGTGAAGGGTAAAAATTAAGGAATCTCGGGGATAAAGTTTATCTTGTTTGACATAACTTACAGTGATGTTCCTCTTCTGTAGCAGAGACAGAAGCAATGTGTTATTAGATAATGGATCACAGACTTTGAAATACTAATTTCTAGCTATGCTCTGTGGACAGATTGGCTACTGTGGATTACTGGGTTTCTATCTTCTGTGTAAGCTTTTTCTTTGTGCGCTGGACCGCAGACTTTGAGAAGCTGAAGTAAGGCCATATAGTTTTTCCAAAAGAGTGCTCAGGTAGAAAATAACTTATATCAGGTGTATCAACCTGTATCGTGTTGACCTAAGTATATGATACCACCTCGTCTGGTTCTGACAAACCTGCAAAATATTCACTATGCTTTTTGTGCACTGAGCATTCAATAATCTTTGACATTTCAGTTTCTAGTTTTATGCCAAACATCTGCACCTGGTTGACTGTTTGTAAACCATCTAAAAAACAAAACAAAGAATATTTATGGGTGAAGGAACAAATGCCTAAAGCCTGTTTTCTGGGTGTTCTTATAAACAGCAATTACCTTTTTATAAAACTGGAGATTATAATATGTGAAAGGAAGAACACCAGCAGTGGTCTGATGACTTGCCATTTGAAAGCATAACTGCTGAGAAGAGCAAAGGCTTTGTGTGCATTCCTTACCCACTTTATTCAGGTTCTCATGGAAGTAGTGGAATTGTACAGAATTAAAACATACTTTCTTTTTAAAAAACCCAAACCCTTCATATCTCCCATTGTCCTCTACTGTAGTATTGGTTGATGTAACTTAAACCTCTCTGAAAACTCCCTCTGTTTTTGGTGGTTTTAATCATCCCTTCCTGTTTTACATCGTCTTGTTTTGTGTCTTTAAACTCAATGTTTGATTTCCAGCCTTTATATTTTATAACTTTTAAAACATAGGTTTTTGCTTTGCCTAAGGGGAAGGGTGGTAAGAATTTGATAAATATTTGTGATACACCTCTTCTGGGTTGCCTTATTGCACAGGGTCTTTTGCTATTTTTAACCTGTTAATTTCAGAGTTATGTTTCATTAGTTGGACAACTGACTCACTGTAATCTGCTGGTTGTTTTCAACAGACAAAAATATGCTCCTGATATTTAATTTTAGCAGAAGGGAAAGGGCAAACTGTAGCCAAATTCAAACATCATGTAGCTCTTCCACACTCTAATTACCGTTCTGTATGGTCATTTCTGTCAAAATCACTTCTGGAGGCGTAGAAAAGTCGAAGTGGTTTGAGCAGGGGTATAGCTTGGTTCACGAGGGTGGACAGAACACTTCTGTGAATGGCCATAATAAGGATGATTAATGAGATGAGTTTCAGTATGGCTCTAATGTCCCATGCAACTTTCTAGTTAAATAACTCATTTGAAAATATTTGTGGGTATGGCATAAGAGTAGTTTATCTTCACATACCGTACTTTCTAGTCTATATTTGCTTTCTCTTTAGAGAGGTAGAAGGTATCTTTTGAGATAACTGTTAATCTTTTTATAGATAGAAACATTTAACACAAAAATAATGGAATGGTTTTACAATTTGTGTCTGATACGTTTTGTCTAGAAATGATTTTTCCTATTAAAAAAAGGAAATGTCAATTATCTAGATTGACATTGTCTTTCTTAAATGCATAAGGAAATAAATCGTAATGCTTCTCTTATTGAAAACAAGCATATTAACTCGATCTGTAAAACTTCAAAGCTATCAAGCTGTCTCATGCAGTGGATGAAGTGAATTGGTAGCAAGAAGCAGAGAACCACGCTGTCTGATTAAGTGTTTGCTAATTTCTGAAATAAAGTTTCATCGTATGAAATGTGACAAATATCCTTACCCTTTATTTCTCTCCTTGTTTGTGTTTGAAACTCATAACAACGTAACGTTCCTGTTTCAGTCTCTGGTTCCTAGAGAGTGGGGTTTTTTTACTGTGCAGGAAAAGAAATTAAACCTTTGAAACTGTGAGAGTTTCGAGAAGCAAGTAAGCGGGAATGAGGTGGTGGTATTTAACTATTTTGAAACTGTTATTTCTTAAAAATCTATCTCTAAGTTGCAAAAATTTAAACAATAGTATTTTGCTTTGTCATTCTTGCTAATCTCTGCCTTTCTTCATGGTAGAACATACAGAAGAGCATCACACAGCTATTGTCCTTGGAAAAGCCCAGATACTCAAAACACAAACTCCTGATGGCCAAAGAAGTGAATCTCATTCCTTGGAGGAAGTCCAGAGATCCGTCTCTCCTGCATTCTCACTGTCATCTGGATCAACAAGCAGGTTAGTGAAGAAGAGTCTCTTCTCGCTGGTTTGTACCAGATTAGATCAAACATGGAAAATCTTTGCCAGTAACCTCGAGCAATATATCTATATCTATCTCCTACTTCACAGGATAGGTTCCTAAACTGTGGTTACTGATTCATTCTCCTCCATGTTTCTGGCTGCTCAGTTCCTCGAGGGATGGAGCTGAAATACATTTAGAATTCACTTAATAGTTTTGTAATGACTTGATGGGTGGGTGACAGGGTAAATGTTCCTTCTGATACAGAAACAGTGAGCTGTGGAACGAGGAGAACGTTTGGTGTTTCTCTTCCACTGCATCATCTTCCCTTCTGTTTGAGGTTTTATTCAGAGAGGTCCAAAAATTGATATAGCCTGAGTCTGTTAATAGCTTTTTAAGTATTGCTGTGAGAAACAGAATTTAAATGACCCATTATTTGCAGTCAGTGGGTGGTAGGATGCCACTGAACCTTGAAGTCCTGGCAGCCGTTCACTTTCTTCAGGCATTTAGTTTTGCTTCCTGAATTTGCCTTATTTGTTTTCAGAAAATGAAGGATCAAGGAAGGCTTTATAAATATTGTTAGATTTTATGCTTTTGATAGTTCGATGATAATTTTATTGGAAGGAGACTCAGCTGTTTTTGCTGATAAGATCTATCTAGTTTTTGAAGGTAGAGTTTGTATCTGTTGAAGATATTTACTTCATGGATCATAATTTGCTATCTACTACTGATCAATTGTCAAAGATGACAACGATGAATACTTAGATAAATATCCTATTGCAATACTGATTGCTGTGGCCCCAGTTTCTGGAGGAGAGGTGAAAAAGTCATTGAAAACAAATACAGAATAACTGGTTTTTGATATGCGTCTAAAAGCAGGAGAGCTAATCTTTATAATAATCTTGCTGTCTTGTTGGTAACAGAAAGGAGAGGAGAAGGCACCCTTTGGAGGTCTGCGTTACTAGGAAGAAAAAGGCTTCCTATGTTTAGAAGTGGGAGATAATCAGAGGAAGTAGCTGAAGGTCAGGCAGCAGATCAACAGCTGAGCTAGGAGTAACATTTCTTAGTTTTCCACCCACTACACCCATAGTATGTGTCTCTTCCTCCTTGTTTTGCAAATATTAACAATAATGTAGTGCTTGGCTTCATCATCATTTATTAAAAGAACAACTTAGTTGTTGAAAAGTTTAACAGAAACAAATTTTTCTAAATTAATGTTGGTTCACAAAGCGTTTTTGGAAGTCAGCATGGGCATTAAAGATGCTGCCTTTCAGAGAGGTAAATATTAAATGGTGAGTGAAAGCCTAGCAAGACATAGGAAAGAGGAGATCAACTCCAGGGGATTAGAGAGCATCAAATGTTAAATGTCTTTGTTTTTGTATGGTCAGGTTTTGCTGCCTGTTTCCATTTACTTGATCTAAATGGGAGCACATAGAAAATGTTTGTCTGTAAACAGCAATATGCTGGCTGGGCAGACCACTTACGTGGAGGCAGAAAGGGTCTTTGTTGCTGTTTCGAAATATCATTACATTTTTGTTTGGCTTCAAACTTGCATTATATACCAATAAAGACATTCCCCTCCCGGTGGCCTTTCCCCTCTTTAGTGTATGTGTCTTCCTGCCTGAATTGTTACTGTAAAATTGATAAACGTAGCATATCATTGTACTTGCTATTTAATGTGTAACAAACCTATTAAGATTACTGATGTACTAGTTTTATCTAAGTTTTGCAGATTGTCATGCAAATGAAGATAGTTTTTCCTTCCCTGTGATGCAGGTAACTGTTGTCTTGGTAATTTCTTTACTTTTAAAATAGGCTCCAGTGCCCTGGACTCATGATGAGACTTGCACATTGTAATACCCAATATTTGAGTATCTTATTTTCAGGTCTGTGGTCTTCAGAGCAGAATCCACAGATCTCAGTAGGACATGATGAATCAGAGAGGCTGGGCCACTCTCCGGAGATCGTGTAGTCCAACCCTGCGCAGAGGAGGGTCAGCTGGAGCAGGCTGCTCAGGGCCTTGTCCAGTCGGGTTTTGATATATCCAGGGATGGAGACTCCATACCCTCTCTGGGCAACCCGCTGCAGGGTTTGACCGCCCCCATAGTACAAAGGCTTTTTGTTATGTTTTGAGGGAATTTCCTGTGTTTCAGGTTGTGCCCGTTGTCTCTTGTTCCGTCACTGGGTACCACTGAGAATAGACTGTCGTCTTCACTCCCTCTCATCAGGTATTGCTACATATTGTTAAGATTCCCTTGAGCCTTCTCTTCTGGAGGCTAAACAGTCCCACCTCTCTCAGCCTCTCCTCTTAAATCTCAGAAGAATGAAGAGTTAAGAATTAAGGGCTTCAGAATTAGTTTTGTGTGAAGCAGCGTGCTGAGCGGTGAGTTGTAAGAACTTACCAGTGGACAGCACAGGTCAGAGTGTCTTTGAAGTCGGCCGTTGGCAGCGTGCAGATGCCTGGCTTAGCAGTGTTGCCTTGTGATTCACAGCCGGAGCCCTCCTGATTTTAAACACTGAAGCCCTTTTAGAAATGGACCAAGAACTAAGCCCTAAACTGGAGGGGGAGATGTGCCCCCTAAAAGGCCCTTGCAGGCTTGCACTGTTCTGGGTTGTGACCGTCTCTTCTTGAAGCTGCTCCACTCAGGGTCTGTACTGAAAGATGAAGTGGGCCAGGGAAGACAACTCTTCAGCACTCACTTAGGGAAGAAACTGGCCCTGTGGCTTTGTTCCAGAGACTGGTTTTATGTGCCTGAAGCCTCAGCTTTCCAGTTTTCATCTTGGGCCACGGCTGCTCTGCTGCTGACAGGCAGTTCTGGGGAAGCGTGTGGCAGCAAGAACCTGATGTTTGGTTTGTGTAGCGGTGGCAGGCAGGAACCCAGGCAGAGGCTCTCCCCCAGGGCTCATGCAAGGCCAACTCTGGCAGATTTGTACACGATGTCACTTTTGACAGGTGTGCAGATGATAGATGGAGCTGCTTCATCCTCACTGTGCCTGCTGTTGCAGTTGCCCTAGAGCTCTGATTGTTATTTTAGTTCCACAAAGTAAATGCCTTCAGCTTGGCTCTTCATCCAGAATTTAAATGAGGTGTTCCTGTTCTTCCCTATTTTATTTAATTATTTTTTTTATTACAAATTAACCTTTTGGCCTTAAGGACCTTGGAAAATTTGGAATTTTAATCTTACAGAGTGAGTTCTTGGGAGGTATAATGGGCTTGTATTAGCTTATCCAAGGTATCATGAAATCTCTGTTTCACTGCCAATTTGGTGTGTGAATTGATGTTATGAATGATTCTCCCCATGGCCTTTGATGTAAAAGTTAAACTTTTATTCTTTACCTTTTTCTGTCTGCAGGCTTGTATATATCAACTTAAAGTCTGGATGAAAGTATGTCTAAGAGACTGTAAGAAAGTTTGCTAAAGGATATTAGCATGTGGCAGTTACTAATGATCTGAATGTGCTTTCATGAACAAGTTGGCAGATTTTGTTGGAAAGTGTGCATTTGTTTGCATTATGTCTGGCTCAAGGCAGAGTTGTTTATTCCTTCTTTTTATGCATTCAGTCTTTCCAAATGAAATATTTCCATAGACTTCTTGAGTGAGACACAGAATCTCTCAGTTGCACAGACCAGTAGGTATGCATCACAGATATTTGGACCTTCTTCTAAAAAAACATGCTTAATAGCTCCCTGTGGTTTACTCTTAAATTCAGCTCCTGTGGAACAGGAACAGAATTACTAAGAGTCTGCACAGAACTGTTTTTTCAGAATCTCTCTGGGAGTTTCTCTTCACTTTCCTACTTTGTGCATAACCCCTGTTTTGTATGTGTGGTGTGTTTTTTATTTATTTTTCTTTAAATATAGGAGAGTTTGCTTAACCTTAAAAGCTAGCTACTGCACTGGTCAAGAAGTTCAACCAAGTGGTGGGTAGTTTTGTTGTTTGGTTTTTTGTTCTTCCCACCCCCATTAGGTCATGTATTAAACTCAACTGCTTGGCAGTTGGGCTCTGGAGTGTGCTGTAGGGCATTACACACTGTAGTTTCTCATCCTTTACATCCAAACTCCCATTTTTAAACTCTGCTCAAAAAGAGGCAAAACCAGCAATAATAACACTAAGTGCTACACCGCTTAGACACCCACAAGTCTATGGGACCAGATGGGATCCACCCAAGGGTACTGAGGGAGCTGGCGGAAGCGCTCACCAAACCACTTTCCATCATTTACCAGCAGTCCTGGCTAACCGGGGAGGTCCCAGTTGACCGGAGGTTAGCAAATGTGACGCCCATCTTCAAGAAGGGCTGGAAGGAGGATCCGGGGAGCTACAGGCCTCGGTGCTGGGAAAGATTATGGAGCAGATCATATTGAGTGCCATCACGTGGCATGTACAGGACAACCAGGTGATCAGGGCCAGTCAACATGGGTTTATGAAAGGCAGGTCCTGCCTGACTAACCTGGTTCCTTCTATGACAAGGTGACCCGCTTAGTGGATGAGGGAGAGGCTGTGGATGTAGTCTACCTGGACTTTAGTAAAGCCTTTGACACCGTTCCCCACAGCATTCTCCTGGAGAAACTGATTGCTCGTGGCTTGGATGAGTGCAGTCTTCGCTGGCTGGGTGGCCGGGCCCAAAGGGTTGTGGTGAATGGAGTTAAATCCAGTTGGCGGCCGGTCACAAGCGGTGCTCCCCAGGGCTCAGTACTGGGACTGGTCTTGTTTGATATCTTTATCAACGATCTGGATGAGAGGATTGAGTGCACCCTCAGCAAGTCTGCAGATGACATAAAGTTGGGCGGGAGTGTTGATCTGCTGGAGGGTCGGAAGGCTCTGCAGAGGGATCTGGCCAGGCTGGATCAATGGGCTGAGGGCAATTGTGTGAGGTTCAACAAGGCCAAGTGCCGGGTCCTGCACTTGGGTCACAACATGCAATGCTACAGGCTTGGGGACGAGTGGCTGGAAAGCTGCCCGGCGGAAAAGGACCTGGGGGTGTTGGTCGACAGCCGGCTGAATATGAGCCAGCAGTGTGCCCAGGTGGCCAAGAAGGCCAACGGCATCCTGGCCTGTATCAGAAATGGTGTGGCAGCAGGAGTAGGGAGGTGATCGTGCCCCTGTACTCAGCGTTGGTGAGGCCACACCTCGAATGCTGTGTTCAGTTTTGGTCCCCTCACTCCAAGAAGGACATTGAGGTGCTGGAGCGTGTCCAGAGAAGGGTGACGGAGCTGGTGGGGGGTCTGGAGCACAAGTCTGATGAGGAGCGGCTGAGGGAGCTGGGGGTGTTCAGTCTGGAGAAGAGGAGGCTGAGGGGAGACCTCATCGCTCTCTACAACTGCCTGAAAGGGGGTTGTGGGGAGGTGGGTGTTGGTCTCTTCTCCCAAGTGACTAGCGATAGGACAAGAGGAAATGGCCTCAAGTTGCACCAGGGGAGGTTTAGGCTGGATATTAGGAAAAATTTCTTTCCTGAGAGAGTGGTGAAGCACTGGAAGAGGCTGCCCAGGGAGGTGGTGGAGTCACCATCGCTGGGGGTATTTAAAAGATGTATGGATGAGGCGCTTTGGGACATGGTTTAGGGATGGACTTAGCAGGGTTAGGGTTACAGTTGGACTTGATTATCTTACAGGTGTTTTCCAACCTAAATGATTCTATGAATACAGTGAAAGCTTAGCTAAAGTGACACATGATGCCTTGTGATGCATGGAGGGCCGCTCTCATTTGACTGCAATGTTCCTCGTGCCAAACCGTACCTTTCTGAAGAACACTCCGGTGTGTTTTTCTGGTGTTTTTGGGGAAACAAACAAAGGTTACACGGATCACCCCTCTCCAAATACTGATGGGGGGAACACTTATCAAAAAAAATTAAATGTGCTTTTTGTCCTTACTGTTTCTGTTCCTGATACCTACTCTGAAAAAACAGCAGGTCTGATGTGCCGGTGCAATACCCAGGTCTTTGTTTGGCCCTTGGAGACATCTCAGGTTCTGCAGGCTAGCTTTGGACTACAGGTTTCTGGCCTCTCTCTTTCGGTTTGCCAGGTATCAGGGAGGTATAAAAGTGCCAGGTGTATGTTGAGCTGTGGCTTATGTTCCCAGTACACTGCTTCCACATTTCTGGTAATTAAAATGGACCTGAATTATGGCAAGGTTTTCAGAGATTGTAGAAAGTAGGTCTAGTCATATAAACTGCATGAAATAAAGTGATATATTTTGTCACTCTCTGGTTACCGTGGGGTTAATGTTTTGTGCCATATTTATTTCACTACACTTAAAACAAAAAGGAATGATTTAGATTTTGAGGCTTTAAGTAGCATTGTGCTATTGTACCAAGTCATGGTTTTCTGAGGCTTGCATTTTATTTCTGATAATAAGAGGATATCCTTTGACAAGGGTAAATGTTTTTCACATTGAAATGTCAAAACTTGAAATATGTTTGGAAGTCCAAATCTGCATGCTGTGTTGTTATGAAGAGAACACTTCTAAATGGAGGGCTGATATTATGATAGATTAAAAGAAAATTAGGATTTTGAGCAGCGTATAGAATATAACAAAGCAATCTTGGAGAGTTGAAATGTTTGCTCTGTAAAAAGATGCTGCAAGTAAATTAATGATTTTTTACGTTTTCTCCTTCATAAGAACATCTGCCTTCTGTCAATCTGATATCAGTATTTGCTAAGGGAGCAGTTGGTCAATACTAGAAATTCATACACTGTACAAGAATCACTGGTGTACTGATATTATTCAGAAGTTGATACTTCAGTTGAGGAAAATAAAAATTTTACACCTGCTGGAAAAAAGATATAGGCCATGCATGGAGGTTATAGCATTGACCCGAACATGTTTGGTCTTTCCAGAAATTGATGATCCCACCAAGAGAGCAAAATGTGCATATCATAAACACCAAAACAAAGGATTACTTTTAAAGGATAATTTTTCAAAGCTATGAAGTCATACATAAAGCTTTCACAGAACTTTAATACTCCATATAAATAGTCCCATTGCGTTCTTTTACTTTCTGGGACTGAAGCCAAATTTTATGCAACTACTTAAACAATAGGAAAATTAGAAAAGAAACTAGGTGGGACAATGATAAGCCAGTTAATGAACTATGTAGAGGAAATACTCTATTAAAAGTATTTTATATAATGGGGATAATAATCAGTTATTTAAACAAATTATTTCTCTTTAAAACTTCATGTTAGAAGAAAATGTCAGTTCGTGATGACTAGATTGAAAGACTTGCAACAGCAGACAATATATATTGTTGGCCTCATCTGAGATATTAAGGTGTACACTGAAACACAGTGACTCAATTTTGAAATCCTGGTGGAAAAGTGCTATATCTGCAGCTTGCATAAATCTCTCTGCCATTGGAATACACGGGGTGACTGCAGTGTCTGCCAGGTGAGAGTTGTGCCCAAGCAAGGGGCCTCATTTGCAGTAAGTGGGGCTTTTTGGCATTAGGTTTAGGAGCTATTTATCAGGATCCAAGATCTGGATTTAGCTGGTCACTTATTCTTGGATTTATGTGCTTTGCAGGATTTGGGCTTTAATTCATCAGCTAAAGCAGGGGTAGAAATGGGGAGCTGTGCTTCAGTTAGTCTGGAGTTCACTGGATGGCAGCAATCCTCTGAAAACCTCTCAGACATGAGTTTGTCAAAGAGACTGTTGACAGGATGGAACGGCTGAAAAAGATGTCTAAGCTCTTCCCTGGCAGTTGCTTCAGTCCGAGTTTAAAGAAAGCGTTGGCCTGATCCCTAGGCTGGCCCTTGCTGTCACAGCAGAGAAGTATATGAAAATGTGTTGATCGGAGGAATAACTGCCTTTTTCAGTTATTTAGTACATTTTTGACATAATAAATTTTGAACTACTTTGGCTCAGAGATGATGTGTATTACAATGTTAGATAGGAGCATTTTATCTTTGATTTTTGACCTCAAATATGGGTTCATTGTGGAAGGATGATGATACTTCTCTGCTATGTTGTTGATTCATACCTTTCTTCCAAAAAGTGTGCGCCATAACAAATGGCTAAGAACTGTGAGGCATGGTGGACAGAGTCCCAGAGAAGGCATTTCAAACAGTAACAGCTGATGACCTCAGATGTATATGGGGGAAAGTGATTATATGCAGCATGTATGCAGAAGGACATCAGTCCCTAGTCTACAGCCATGGGGTTTGGACATCTTTGAGCCCTGAAAGCAGAAGTGATAGTACACCAGTGCTCGCTAGTGCTTCAGCCCGTGTGATGTCCCAGCTGTGGCCAGACTCCTAAGGAAAGCAGTTAAGATAGATCCAGCAGATCTTTTCCGTTTCTGAAGGCAGAGCCTCAAAGGCATGTTCTCGAGCTGCAGAGGAGGCCACTGAAAGCCAAGAAAGCCTGGGAAGATTAAAGAAAAACAGTGAAACAGTGGAACCTGTGGAAGGTGTAGTATAGACGAGAGCCCTCCGTGGGGAGTCCTGGGGAAGGTTCAAGGCTGGCGAACCTGCTGTCCTCCAAAGATGGAAGATGAAGCCATGCTCCGTGGTGCCAGCGGTGCGTGGTTTGAAGAGGAGGTACTGGGAAGCCAGGGAAAACTTTGTGGTAAACAGTTAATCCTGGATGTTATGCAGGACTTATGGCCACTCCAGCAGCATGCTCATACTATTTATCACAGGCAGGTCAAAGTGGAAGCAGGATTGCAAGGTGGAGAAAAGCATTTTCCCTCACTCCTTGTGACTGGGCATTCACCTTCAAATGACATTGGTAAAGTGAGACAGCCTGTAGCTCATTTCTCATGCCAGCACTGAGGAAAAAAAAATGCACAACACACGTGCCAGAGCGAAGTACATAATGCACAGCAAGATGGACTGATTAAAGGACACTGGCTGTTCACCGTGAAGCCAAGAAGGAACTTAATCTGCCTTAAAATAAATAAATTCAAAGAGACATTTGCTCCTTTCATTTTTAGAACAAGACATGTTATTCACACTTACGTCAGCTTTTTTCTCTCTCGCTATTTTAAGGTGGTGTGTTTATCAAAAAAAAAAAAAAAAAAAGCCGAGGGGGTGGGGAGTAAAATCCAAATGATGGTCAAGAAAGGCATAGTTTACTCTTGGTTGATTAGTTTCTTCTGGGCACTTATAGATAATCCTGCAGAAAAGTGAGGCAGAGTTGGGGAATTGCCCGACTCACTGGAGCTGCACTTTCCTCAGCCCGCAGACATGAATAAGCCCAGGAAATGAAACCTCTTCACACCTTGTCCGTTGCATCTTGAGCAGTTAAGTCTCAGAACTTTAATGGTTTTGCTATAAAAACTTACTCATCTGGAACTGATATGCAAAATCTTAGGATAGAATAATGGCCTTTATGAAAGAAAAGGACAGAAAACCTCTCGTGGGAAATTGTCTTGCATTTGGAGTCTGAATAAAGTCTGAAGATGTGTTTTGCTTTGTCTGGCCCCAGTATAGGTGGGTATCTGTGGTGTATTGAAAAGGCAGAAGATACTGAAGGAATGAGCAAAACTATTTTAAATTCTGTGATCTCTTTGGGCCCCCTCGGCTAAAATTATAGAAACAACATATGTAATGAAGTAGCTGTTTCTTTTTTATTTAATTCACTTTCTTCAGTTTAAGTGAATTCATTCAGTGATAGGAAGAGCTTAGGAGTTTTCTTCAGGGGAAAAAAAAGAATTATTTTAAAATATGAATTCAGTTGGTGGTCAAAATTTCTTTTGCCTAGTTGAAAGTGTTTTTTGATAATTGTTTTTCAACTGTCTGGTATATTTAAGGAGGTTTTTTTTAATTTGAAAACAGTTTTTTTTCCCCTGCATGTGGAAAAAAGGTATCTAATTACTTCAACTCAAAATCAAGCAATTGCTCAGTCTTTGTAAAAGAAATTGATGTTTAAGAGAGACTAGATGCAGAGAAATATTTCATTGAGTGACTGGCTTGGAACAATGGATTGTTTGAAGAAATCTGAAACAAAGGGCTCTTTAGCTACAGCTGGAAGGTTCACAACCCTGCAGCTTGGTTTTGTACAGTTATGTGCATAAATCCTTGGTCTCTCAATGCAATTATAGTGTAAGAGTTGATTTGATTTGCTGGGGGGCTCTGATTACTCTTGAGCTGATAGTCTGTTCACATCTACGTGTATAGGCTAAGGTGGTAACTCGCTCTAGTACATTTTGTGCTCAGTTTTAAAATAATTTGGTAGGCATGGACTGTATTACACATGCAAATTATGAACTTGCATTATTGTTCTCAGCGTTAGCCAAATTTTTTCACTTTTATTGTTTTGCTTGTGGCAAACACAGTTGGTGATAAATGATAATAACACTACATTTTTTGAGGCAAGGAAGTACATCATGTTCAGGCATCAAACCTGTTCTTTTTCTATTTTAGGGGACTGAAAGCACACAAATAGCCCCTTGTCCTGTCCCCCCCTTTTTTTTAAAGTGTAACTGGAACATTGGGATAGGATTTAGAATTATGATAATAACTCTTTCCTTGGGCATCCAGTTTGTGTACCAGTATGAGTTCTTGATGGACTTACAATTTTGAGAGTAAAAAAGCAAAAGCTGGACTTCAAAACTTTCCCCATCCACCATTGTTTTTACAGCGAGTTTTACCGTGTTTTTCATTTGAACACTTCATGTTAGATTTGGTGCTGAAATAAGAAATTTAAACGGTTGTCTGAGCCCAGGCTATGGGAAGAGGCAAGGAGTGCAGTTAATTGTAACGGATCCAGTAGACAATTGCGTTACCAAGACGTAGCCCTATTTAGCTCATGCTTTGAGGAGCAACTGGGAAGATACCGTGACCCTCTTCCTTCCATTGACTGTTTCCCAGGGCTTCCTTGCCTCCACTCGGGCACTCGTGCGGGGGGCTGGGGTTTGGGCTGTGCCTGCTCCTCTTCCAGTTAACTGTGAGCAGTGGTATTGATAATTGGTCCAGGGATAAAACATTTTGCCCTGTAAATGCAGTCACTGCTTTTAATTTCAGGTGACTTTGTTTCTGTATTAAAACTGCTCTGTTGGGTAATGTTTGTAATTCGACAGATTTATTCAGCAGTTCATAGAAGTTCCTGGGGAATCATTGAAGAGTTTCTAAAATTGCACGCAAAACTTTTAAATCCATTTTGTTTCAAAATAATTTTCTCCATATGGCGCCAGTACTTTGTGTATATTTTTGGTATCTTTTTTCCTTTTTATGTTTATGACTAAATGTGCATGTGTTTCTCTAAGCTAATCTGGTGTTGTTTTTCTCCCATGAAATCCTGTTGGTGGTTCTATACTTACCGCCACACTAACATCTGATGAATCTCACTTCAGAGGGGAGAACAGGCAACAGGAGGAGACAAAATGGTAATGGATGAAAGAAATCCTGCCACCTTGTAAAAGTTGCATGCAATTTATTAATTTATTTAAGAAAAGCTTAAAAAAAAAAAAAAAGTATGTTTGCATGTGATTCCCAGTCTCCCAGTGTGTCCTAGGAGCTGGTGTTTTCTACTGCATTACGCTGAGGGTGTGGAGACCTCTGCGGCTGAATCCTAGCTCAATTTAGGGCATGCTCAGATGGTGGAAGTGATGCTCTGTGTTCCTGCTGTGAGGACACCCTGGCTTCTGTCTCTGGGAGAGATCCAGGCTGATGAGAGGGACTGGGGTTAAGCCATGGGCACGGAGAACCCGCAGTGCGGGCTGTGCTGGCGCAGTGGGCAGGGGGACCGGGAGCCACCGAGAGCATGTGCCGGGTCAGGAGAGCCCAGGGTGACAGTGAAAAACTGTATGGCTGAGCAGGAGCAGCCCAGCAATGCGCTGCTCTGCTGCCTGCCTAAAATAGATGCTGTACCCACAGGGCTCTCTGTGAATGATCGGGGTGTGCCCAAATCATTCCTGGTGTGCCCTGAGCCTTGTCAGCTGCCCGATGACATTGTTTGGGTTTAAATGCCTTCTCCTGTTTGAATTATTATCTTCTCTCTAATGATGCAGTATGTTATGAGTATTAAGTGTTCCAGTGAACTTCTGACTCCTGTGAACCAAGTAATGAGCTAAGATGTTCGCCTTCGGTCCTGCACCTGGGGTATGGAAGTGGTGTACAAAATGGTTCTTGCTTTTTAATTTGTAACTCTCCAACAGAGACAGTGCCAAGATAGTCATCTGTACTTCTTGGTAAGGAGTGCTGTTTACCATATATTTGCACAAAGTGGTCTTCGTTCAGCAAAAATGATACTGAAAAGGTACAAGCAGGCAGCAGAGCGTGGTACCTGCACTGGGAGGTGTGCTGGGGCTGAGACAGGCAGCGAGCAGCTTTCACCTTCCGCCCTCCCAGGGACTGGAAATGTGGCTCCACCTTTGAAAAGTGCCCAGTAAAATCACTGCATGGGTCTTCCATACAAAGGCGATGACACCTCTAGTATCGGACATGTTTGTTAAAAGGTTTTTTTGGCAGAAATTCCATTTGTAAACTTCAGCAATTGTCCGTATCATCAGGACTCTGCTAGCCATGCTGGAATCTGTCCTGTGAGAATGAGTATTTCTGGGCTGTTCTCCTTAATGTGTGTTTTGACCAAACATGTAAACGTGCCGATATCTGTGTATGAAGTTGTGACTTTGGGGATGTATTTTTACAATTTAGGTCTGCTGCCTTCTAAAAGACAGGATTAAATTGTAAAAGCTTTAAAGTAAATCCAAGAGAACTGGTATCCAACTGCTGCCCCATGGTTTACACTAAAATCTCCCAACTGTTTGTGTAACATATTGCAGAAATCACATAACAAACTAAGGTACAGAATGTTTGAGCTGCCAGGCATCTTTTGGAAAGATAGTTTCCAGAAAACAATGTTTTCCAACTATTTAGTTGATTTCTGCATCCCTGCAATTTGGCATATACTTGAGAACTTTGCAATAGTTTATATCACCGAGCCTGAATATGCAATAAAAATTATTTATCAATAATTGACCAGACTATTGGGTTCCCTTAACTCAGATTTTATTGAAATTTGACAAAATTTTCTTATTATTTAAAATACAGGCTGAAATAATCTGTGTAGTTGTTTGTTTTTTTTTTTTTAAACTTTGAGCATGTGAAGAGGTCTGACTGATGTCACCAAGTTCATACTTATAGTTAATTAAATACGCGGGGGGGGGGGTATGTAAATGTGCACATATATCTACACAGGCATGGATTGTTCGAATGTTGATGCAATAGTGATAGCTGAATTTAATAACACCCTGATTTAAGTAGCCACTGTGACTACTGTAAAATGCATACAAACGTAGGAAGCAAGATTCTGCTCCATCGTTGTTGAGGGCACGGCTGGTAAGCAACCGTGTCATGTTGGTGCCTGAAGGAGATCCGTTAGACGGGTTCCTTTAGGAGCTGACGTGAACCCCTGATTTCTGCAGTGGGAGCCATTCTTCAGCTTTGCAGGTGGGTGCTTAGCCTCTGGGCCAGTGAGCATTGTATAACTTTTGCTACCAGAGAAGCTTTAGAAATACATTTAAACTTTATATAGGCCTAGGTGTTTAAAAGAAACAAAATAACCATAAAGATGTCATGCATTTATGTGCTTGCTCGTACAAAAGCAGTCTGGGGTGACATTTTGGGCTCTTATTACTGCAACAGCTTGAAGGCTTGCTGAGCACTGACAGGAGTTGCTTGATTCCGTGTTAGCCAGGTTGGTAGCTTATTGCCATAAAACTCATGATGTAGGGTGGGTTTTATTTATTTATTTAGAGTTACCATCTTAAATCCTTTACATTGAAGCTTCTCACCTGTCCAGCACTGGTACTGAGTTTGACCTGTTGTGTTCTGTATTGTAAGTATATAAATACTGACTTAGAAAAGAAATATTTTCCTTGTCATGTTAGAATGTAACATTATGTGTGAAGATGAAAAACTAAATAATCTTTTCAAGCAGGTTTTTTTAAAAAAGAGTTGTGATGCATCTAGTTTGATGCAATCCTTGTTCACCTCAATTTGCATTATCCAAGGCAGACATGCTTTTTTTTTCTTTGTCTAAGAAAAGCATCCATTAAAGTTTTAAATTAATTATTTTAACTAAGAAATAAATAGCTTTATGAGTTACGTCTTTCAATGGTCAGTTGTATTCTTTTCAGAATATGTCATCAAAGCACAGAGCAAACATTTTACTTCAGGGGCAGATAACAGCTGAAGGTTGTTATGACCCCATGTAGCATATGCTTTTGTCTCTCTTCTAGATTGTGCCTTTTCCTCGGAAGGTAGGTGTGACAAGGAAAACTTGCTTCAAGCAGCTCAAAATGAGCCACCTTGATTTGTGTGATGAGTTACTGTGGTGGCTGGCAGAGCACGTTTCACTTGGCTTTTATCTGGATGTGCTGATGGTCTTGGCAGTTTGGATTTTTGTCACTAACAATTTCAAAGTTAAGGTTTTTTCTTTGATGTTGGTTCTTTTTTTTTTTTTTTTTTTTTTTGTTATGTTCAAAATGTAAGCTTACACCTAAGCTTTGAGGTTTGAGGTTGAAAGCACCTTTACTCTTTTACTCTTTGAAATGTTGTACTTCACCCACGGAAGTATTTTGCAAATCCTCTCCAGAGAAACTGTCTGGTGCCTGTGAATATAAAGCTATTGTAGTTACCAACAAGCAGACGTGAACAGAGAGAATGTTCTTGTATGTTAAATAATGAAAATGAGACCCAGTAATAACTCTGAAAATGACGTGAGGCAGAGCCAGAACTTTCTGGACTGTGCTGTTAGCTGAAATTTCTTCTTGTTGGTTGGTTGGTTGAAATTACTTCTCGTTGCCAGTGCTGTGTGGAGGGGTCTGTCTCATCTACAGATACTACTGCCTTTGCTAAGTAGAGCCCTGCTTTGCTGTAGGTGTTGCTAAAATAATTTACATCTGTTTTATTTTCCCCTTCAGCTCCAGTTCAGACATTTTGAGAGATCTGCAAGGGCTTGAGACATGTTCAGCGTCCTCTGACAAGTAAGTAGAATATATGGGTGGAAAAGTCCTTGCGACTGATTTAGGTCAGTAGTTTCCCGTTTGTGGAATCCTATGCATTTTCTGCAGGAGAGGCAAACGTCTCTAAAAAGTCAGCTTCTTGGTGAATCTCCACAGTTGTGGAAGATACAATTTGGTCACTGTTTTTGGATCCTTGGAAAATAAGACCTGGGTGCTCCAAGGATCTGCAGATGACCAGTTGAAAATCGTTGTTCAAAGGTATATTTGAGTATGAACATATATTTAAAAAAAGAAAAAAATAAAAAAAAGAGGGAATGGATTTTTATGGAAAATTAGGGGAATCTGATCTTCTATTGTATTTAAAGTTACATTGTTGTCAGTCTCACCTATATCTCTGTCAATTTGAACATACTGGAATTGCAGCATCTGTTTCGATTTACTTTTGTTCAAAGAGAGAAGAGCACTTTCTTGTTTTTAAAATCTTAACATCTTATGTCTTTAAAGCAAAGGTCTCCATCTATTATATAGTGATAATATTTAAAATTCGGGTCTAGCTGTGCAAGGTGGTGTATAAAGAAATACTAAGAAACCTTCCAAGGGTTCCTGAAGTAATCAAATAAAATATGTGAAGGTGGAGAGGAAATATAGGGACATATGGGGGCCTTGAAGGTGTGCAGTTATAGTGAAATTCTAAATAGCGTAGTGTTAGATCAGATGAAAAGCTCTGTAGTTATTATACAAATAAATAGGAATGAAGACTGGTGGAGCCTGCAAAAGTAGCACAGTTTACCCTTGCAGTTGAAATTGGCTTGATCTGGGATCTCTCTTCAGATATCACGTCCGCTTTGGTAGTTGGTCTTAGGGGCGTGATGCAAACATTGGCATAAAAATGTACCCATTTTTGTGAGTAAAGGTAAAGTTCACCTTTTGAGTATGTAAAGTGGCTGCTCTGGCATGGTGGTGGAGGATGGGGCTGGAAGTCCTACCCCGTGGATGTTGTGGTGCTCCGTGCCGTCAGGGCTCCGCTGCTTTCTGCGAGAGCTCAGGAGCTGGCCAAGAGATAACAGCCATGGAGTGAATAGTTCTGCAACAGCACCAGCATGAAGAATGGTAACAAGAGGTATATATTTTTAAAACAAACTTGCACTTAATGGTGGAACTGTATTTAATTACCATGGGGAACTGTGTACTTCCTCAGTATTTTCTGTAAGAATTCATTGCACCATCTTTTACTGAGGGAGAACTTAAGTTTTGATGATTCTGTGCTTCCTGTGGGAGAATATTTAATATACTTCTCGTGGTATTTTAATTGTCTATGTAATGACTGGAGTATATGGCTTTTATATATTACATCTAGCTTTAATCTTGTAGGTAGTAGCTAGTCTACCATATATGTTAAAAACATCCAGTTTAAAAGTATTTTTGAGAAATTTTGTAAAAGTGAACGGCAAGACTAACAGTCTTCACCTTCCCAGTCCTATTTTTCATATCCTTGGAGACTGCTATCTCCAAACTTGCAGATGGTGGACTATAGTTTCTTGATCAGCAGGCAGTGACTTGCAATTAATTTTGGGGATGGTACAATCGAATTA
This sequence comes from Gavia stellata, assembly GCF_030936135.1. NCBI lineage: Eukaryota > Metazoa > Chordata > Aves > Gaviiformes > Gaviidae > Gavia > Gavia stellata. The sequence goes on along the minus strand of NC_082605.1, from coordinate 24,940,881 downwards.
TTGTCTATTCTTTCTTTTGTGCTCCCTGAACTCCATTCTGAAGATGCCAGTTGGCAGAACTGTTTTCTGCGGTACTGGAGATAATATGCTGTGGCTTAAGGGTTTGGCATCTGTGGCGTCTTGTGTGAGTTGGAAAAACATGTTCCTTAGTGGAAGAAGAAATGGGAATGTCAATAATGAAAACAGTACTAGAGTTCGTTAATGGAGTTTTTCTACCTAGCAGTAATGGATGTTAACATTAGTTATGATACGTATCCATAGCAAAATCATTTGTTCCTTTGATAATTTCCTTCACCTAGGAAACTTCTCGGTCATTTGGTGGGTTTAAGTCAAGTGGTAATAAAGTTTGGCCAGGTTGACAAGTGCAGAAGAATGTTAAGTAAAGCAGATCTGCAACTTTCGTTGAAGTTGTTCTGTTCATTGCAGAACTGTATCCTGAAGGATGCTGCGTGGCACGGTATGTCAAATGAGGGCTTGGCTTTGGCAAACTTACCATGGGAAGGCACAGGCCAGCATACCAAAGAACAGACAGATGGTACATTACATTACCAGCCCAGATTTTTTGAAAGTGGAGTTATGCCAGAAAGATATAATCTCTCGAAACTTTTTTTTTTAAGAGTTAATAATCAGATATTTGCAAAACAAGAGAACCAAGTGATATAGAAACTCCATTTTTGGCTTTGCATTTTAATATACTTCTGAACATAAGGTAGTTACCATTCTGTTGTGGAAGAATGTAGGCATCAAAGCTAGAAACTGGCAGAATATAAAACAGTAAAGCTAGCCTTAAACTAAATGAGATTTCTGCTTCATTCTGTGTCCTAATTTGTTTTTGCAAATTCTCGAAAACAAACAAACAAAAAAAAACAAAAATGGGAGGGAGGGTGCAACTGCTGGTGGATGCTCTTTGTAAAGTGAGACATTAGCAAAATGGAGAGTTTGAATGTTGTTTCTCTTTGCCATACGTTGTGTTATAGTTTAGCCTTCCAGATACTTAAAACTATGGGCTTTGACTTACATTGCTGTCTTGCCTCTGGAGTATATTAAATGTTTGCCAGTGGGTGAGTATTATCAGAAGCAAGGTTTTCCCATGTAGAACAAAACCCTGTAGCTAATGGCCAGTTTGAATTCCTGGACTAGATATGCCTTTTCATTAGCTGTTTGAAGTTTCTCGCTGAAGCTTGAAAGGTGTAGTGATGGTCTGTGCGTAGCTTAGGCTCAAGTGCACGTTTTGTACTGATGAGAATAATTTTACATAGTCCATATTCAGACTTCTACATCTTTTAATACCTGGAAATCCCAAATGACATTATTTGATATTAGGGCATGAAGACTGAACATTTTGAAGTGTTACTGTGTGCTGCCCTACAGAATCTCACTTTCGAGGTAAGCACGTACCCGCCTGTTGGTGACAGGTCTAGTTATGAAACTCGCTGAGCCTCTCTGCAGAGCAAGACCAAGGAAAAGGGTCTTCATTTCGATACGGCTGTGATCGGGGAGAATGCATTTCTTTATACTTTCTTAGTATTTTAGATGCAAATCCTTATTATTGCTTTTACTGTTACATACTAAAAGACAAGCCAATATTGCTCCAGAGTATGATCCTTAAAAGCAGGTTGTTTTTTTAACTGAAATGGAGAAAATTATTTTTCTTTATGTAAATGACTTCTTTTTGTCAAATGTGATTTTAAGTCCTTCTTAAAAATACCTTCTATTTTATGCTTTTCCACAGTTTGGATTTGGGGTTTCTTATGTCTCTGGAAGGGAGAAATTCAAGCTAAAGCTTCAGTGGCAGAAATATGAACAGCCTGCTCTTTGCTCAGCAGTGGAAGCATGGCTCAGTAATGTTAACTTACTTCATTCAAGGAGTTCCTGGGAGCGGCAAAGATCACTGCTTTATACCTCCGCTCCTTACTCCCCAGCGGGAGCAGGGAGCTGGCGTCCTCTGCGGCGTGTCCAGATGATGCGCGGATGCCAGGCAAGTAGGGCACTTGCAGTGGGAAAGTTCCGTTCAGTAGTCCCGTCTGTAACCTGGTATGGTCTCTTGCGGTGCTGTGCTGGGGGGACACGAGCAGCACTGGAGCTTTCCACTGCCTGTTTTGTGACCGTTTTCTTTGTAGTATTTGCCAGTGTTCTTAGCAGGAGAGTTACAGGTTTTGTACAATTTCAGACTGAGGGCCTCTGAAAGGGAATTAGACCATGTAAAACAGGCTTAAAACTCGTGCTCACCCTTTATTTTCCCTGAGCGGATGAAAAAAATGGCAAAAGTGAGATGGAATGGCTGGGTCTCAATTGAAAACTAGAGCTTCGGTTTCTGAAAGCAGCCTTCTCGTCTGTTCAGGTGTTAAGCTGAAGTTGGTCTGGCCGTAACAGCTTCTCTAGGTGCAGTTATGTCTTAGTGAGAGACTCGTGTGAACAGATGAAGTCCTGAACCAGGATATTGTGCCTTTTCCAGTGGGAACAGTGATTTGTTGAGCATTTTCATTTACATGACAGATCCAATAAAGAAGCACTAAGCATTCATATTCTGCATTTTGAATAAATAGTCTATTTTTTAAGGTTTTAATGAAAATTGAGACATTATATGAATTCCCTAGAGTCTTTTTTCATTTCTACTAATTTTCTTGTTTTGACACAAAGAGATTAGAAGACAGTACTCAAAAATAAACCCAAGTATTTGTATATGACATCCTTGCTATTTATTTGTAAAAGTGCACAAATGGAGCAGTGGAGGGATATTTTAGTGGCAGTTTGGAGTATATTTTTAGCAAAATTTCATTCCTTTCCGGAAACTTACTTAAGCACAATTTCAGTGTTCTCTGAGCTTTCAAAAGCATTTTTTTCCTTGCTTGTCTCATCTGTTAAGTAACAAATCCAGTGGCTGTGGAGTAATATAATTGGGATGACATAAGTTCGTATTGCTCTGTTATCTGATGAAATTGAGGCAGCATTTCAGGCTCTCAGTATCCTCTTGGTGAGCACTTACTGAAAGTCTCACGGTCCTCTGATGCAGATGTCAAATAGGTTATTGATGATGCCAACTTAACTGCAGGTTTGGGTCAGTTCCTTGGGCAGTATCAGATCTGAATGCCTAAAAATTAATGTGGGGTTTGATGAAAGGCTTTTATAGTGACTTTGCCGTTCAGTCATAGCTCAGTTTCGCTCCTAAATATGGTTGCAGCTTTTCTGTAGAGCTTTTAATGAAATTCCAAAAATGACACGTGGTGGATATATTTCCTATATGACTTTGTTGTGTGGAGAAAATAAAAAAAAAAAAGGGACAAAAAGGACAATCAGTCATTAATTGTTCACTGTTGCAATTCAAGATCCCTACCTACCTCAAAGTGTAGCTTGGTGTTGTGAGAAACAAGTTCACTTCATCCCTAAGGTAAGGTAGGGTGCTAGAAATGTCATTGCAACGGGTCTATACCTGACTTGACCTGAGATGGGGATAAAAAACTGTGTAGTATGTAGTCAGGATCTTCTCCCTGGACAAGCAAACCTCATTATTACAAAATGCACTCTAAGATATGGGAAGGGATCTGACTTACCAAAATACTAACATTTGCACATTTCTGTAGAAGGTCAACTACGTTTGTTTTGCATTTTTAATATTGGTGGCACTGTGCCATGCGACCAGTGGCTCGAAGTCTAAGAGTACAAAAATGTTCTTATCCTAATTAAAATGAATGTAAACCGTGCAGAGTTTGGAAGACTTTCGAATACTGCCTCAATTCTTAAAAAGAAAACTCTCAGATATGGAAAGCGTATCAAAGATCAGAATGCGTTCATTTTTGTCCTAGTTCAGCGTGTCTTTTCAGACATGCAGTGGAGAGATATTTTTTTCCACATGCTTTTAAAATGTTCAACTCTAAGACAGTTTGGAGTTAAATGCTCCTTTGCTTTTCTGTGGTTAGTTATTAAAATAGGCAAATTCCTTTTTCTTTGGGCAAAGAACATACCTAACTCAGTCAAAATCACCTTTAACTCTTAGTTTTCTGGAGTCTATTTAAGCGGCAGTCCCACATTAGCAAGATACTGTGTATTAACCAGCTTCATTTCAGGAAGACAATCTGTGGCTGACAGTTGGCTCACTGCTTTCAGAGGAACGCGTTTACTTCAGCCCTGTCTGGCTCCACAAACCAAGTCCTTTAGCCATTGCAACCAAGTCTTTTTTTTCCTATGGTCTCTGCCTGCCACTCCCTGAGTTGGATAGGTATACCCAAATCATTGCCTATTTTTCCCCCATGAACCACAATTATTTATTAGTCTATGCTGTTGGCAACTTAATTTTTATTTATAGAATTATTGGCAGACAAGTGGTTTTAAATTCAAGTTCAGAAATAGAGTAAGGTTTTAATCCTTCAAATATAAATTAATTTCCTGATCTTGAGCAAACATCTTTGTGCAGGTGTTAATAGGCGAGGCATAAAAATTTGCATCACATGTGACCTGCTTCTGGAAACAGTTACATATCCGAATAGCTCTGTTGGCTTTGGTGGTTGCTGGCATGTAGGATTATACAAATGCCTAAGACCTTGCAGGTTCATGGCTTGATAAGCATTTAGTATTACACTGACATGGACCCTGCGTTCAGAAATTGCCTTATTAAACAAAACCTCCAGGCAACTATTGCTTGTTTAACCCGTTTTTGTGTCTGCAGATGACAGTATCAGTCTGCTTAGTGATCTTGTGGGGAGAAATGCAAATCTCTGACTCACACTTTTGTGAATGTGATTACATATTCTGTAAGCAAAAGAGATTATTTTTTTTTTAGTGAATTTTGTGTTTTCTCTCGTACCCTTTACACTCCAGGAGAGTGAGTCAAGTCACAGGGTTCAAAAAGTTGCTGCTCCCTAGGAAGGGCCCTCCGCTCCGCACGGAGCAGTGGAGGAGGCTGCCTGCCAAAGGAGCTGTGGCAACAAGATGAGTGCATGTCTGCAGTGCGCAGCCATCGTCCTCCGCTTCTGGAGTGGAGAACGTATAGAGAAAACTAGCTGGAGATTGATTTTTGGAAGACAAAGATAAAATAAATTTTCTGTGTCACATTGGGGTCTGTATTTATGCCTTCTAGAGTAGCTGGGATTGGCAATACCACTTGTTTTTTCCCAGACTTTTAGGATATGTGCGTTCTTGTCAAAAGGTGTTAGCTGACATCTAGCACACTTAGGCTCAGGTCAGGACAAACCCACAGAGGTGTCAGATGAATAAGAAAATATTTTTCTCTCTGAAGTTTTGCAGGTGCAGTCATTTGTATTCCTTGTAACTATAGTAAAAATAATATCAGTCGGAGTTTGGAACCTCAAATGGGCTTTGTTAAATTACAAAGCTTCCAGTCATTTGTCTGGTGTCTCCATAAATCCCGTACTTGCGATGACAGGAAAGGGGCTGCCGGGTCTTTATGTAATGGGTTGAGGTAGATGTCCAGTGGTGAGGATTCCACAGTTTCCTAGTGTTAATTTGCTTAACTATTGCCATCATTAAAAGGGTGGTTATTTCTTTGCTGAAAAGTGAGTGATACATACAGGCCTGGTAAGAAGAGAAGTGGAATTTTTAAGCTTTGGAAGACTATTACCATTTCTCCTCGGTCCTCTGTTTTCCAGAGGAAACATCCAGTTTCTGTAACCTTTCCTTATAAGTTGTGTTCCCTACACCTCTAATCCCTCTAGTCGTTTTTCTTTTCTAGCCTCCTTTAGAGGACAAGGGAGTGATGGGGGGGGAGGCCGGTGTGCCATATACATACTGTTCCAGCTGAGACATTGCTATAGCTGACCCTCTTGGGGGCATTACATGAAAAACAAATGTTTTGGTCTGGTTTGTGCCCCTCTGCCCCCCCTCCCCATATTTCCCCTTTTCAGCCTTTTGGGTATCTTGCATCCTCCACAAGTTCCCCATAGTACAGTGGAACCTCATTAACCAGTGTATTTTTGGATGTTATTACCTTTCTCTCTAGTGAAATGTCAAACTGCTTCAGTGGAGTGATTCCCATGCAGGTATGTGTTCTCTCAGATACGTTACTGGTTGGGTTTTATTCTGTATTGGCATTTGAGGTGCAAAGTGGTCACCAGTCCTGGTACTGGGTGCAGATTCTGTCTCTTTGACCAACTTAAACTGTTGCTTACCAAGAATTCGTTATTTGTGTATTTCTGAAAGGCTCGATAAGTATGAAAACTGTGATGAAGTACGTACTGACAGTGACACTGAGGTGTCCCGATGGTATCTGGCTAGAGTGGTGTGACGTTTGGGTGTTCGAGTGAGTTGCAGAGGTGGTGCAGCTGTGTCGCTGTTTGTACCTTGCAGCCTTTTCGGGCTCCAGTATTACACAGGCATCCTATTTAAGTGCTCTCCGAACTTACATAAGCGGCTATAAATCATGTGAGCAGTCCTAGATAAGACAAAGGGCATAGTATTTGCAGGGTGGGTCTTTAGATTGACTTTAATCGGTTGGAATAGATTTCTGTGACCAGTATCTTCTCTGGCTTAGTGGTAGTTACAAAGCTTTAGATTACTAAAAGTTGTAATTAACTTCCCCATTTTTTTCAGTTTCCTTTTTTTTTTATTTTTTATTGGCATGGAAAATAATTGATTAATTCCTCATTTAATTAAATGTTAATTTTCTGGTAATGTTTGCATCCTATCTTAAATTCAGCAAAACAAAGGTAGAAAATGTGAGCTACTTCATTATAGAACAAAATCTGGATGCAATAAAAGGATGGTAGAAAGTGATAGCTGTAAGGTCATCTATAAAGTGGATGAAATACTTATAAATAGTTGCAGGATTGTAGAAGTATTTATGGAAGTGAAAGTAAAATCAGTTGTCCTCAAGCACTTTAAAGTCAAATAAATATAATTATTTTGTCAGTGGGATATTTGGTATGAGATGAAGGCTGCTACAGAGAGTTTACTTTGCCATCATAAGCTACAAGGACATTTGGAAATACTTTGAGATAATATCCTCTGGCTTCAAATAGGTAATCAAGTTTAGGGTTTTATTTACTGGAGGAGGGAGAATACTGATCCAAGACAGAGAACAGTGCTATGCAAAGCAAACGTAAAACAGTACAAATGAATGCAACGCTGATTTTCATTCTGCAGCTTCAGAACATGCCATACAAACCCATCGGGTTTAGGATACTTGGCTGCGAGTGCCTGGGCTGTCATCTGCCTCCGCTGCGCACACCAGCACTGTCGTTGCCTGGCGTGCCTGCGAGTGCTCCCTGTGGTCCGGCTCCTTCCTCAGAACACACGGCAGTGAAGAGATCATTATATTAATGACTGCTTATCATGACATAGCTATCCGAGTTCTGCAGAGCATCATTTAGTATGCTTTTCTGTGCCATAACCGAGTCCTTGTGAAGGCGCTATCGCACAGTGCTGTGGAAGGCAGCACAGCAGGGTTAGTCACTGTCGAACCCGCGCTCTGCAGTGCACGCAGCATCCCTGTGAAGAAAATGCAAAACAACACCGAGAAGTTTGAAGGGCAACAGTGAATAGCAAATTAGATGAGCCCCTAAACAGTCTTTCTCTATATTAATTATATAATCATATTTGAAATCATTTACCGAATCTCAAGAATTACTTCTTACCAGTTTTCTGTCAACCTATAGGCAGAATATTTCAAGCTAGACCTCAACAATTCATTAGTAAGTAACCAGTGCAATTCTTCCCAAACTGTGACAGTGTGCCAATTGTATCTGACAAGAAGGTCTCAGATAAAAAAATAAAAATTGATAAGAACCCCCCCTTTATCACAGGCTTTTCAGTGTATATATTTTTTGCTCTTTATAGCCAAATAACGTCTGGGCAAGTGCAGAAATTAATTTTACAGTTTTTAATTTTAGTGTTTAATGTATTTTTAGCTTTTAATGCAGTTAATTTTTGGAGAAGACCCCTTACGTTGTTTTGTCAGGCTAGTCTCGCTATCGGGAAGGCGAACAGCATCCTGGCCTGTATCAGAAGCAGTGTGGGCAGCAGGAGTAGGGAGGTGATGGTGCCCCTGTACTCAGCGCTGGTGAGGCCACACCTCGAATACTGTGTTCAGTGTTGGGCCCCTCACTACGAGAAGGATATTGAGGTGCTGGAGCGTGTCCAGAGAAGGGCGATGGAGCTGGTGAGGGGTCTGGAGCACAAGTCTGATGAGGAGCGGGTGAGGGAGCTGGGGGTGTTCAGTCTGGAGAAGAGGAGGTGAGGGGAGACCTCATCGCTCTCTACAACTGCCTGAAAGGGGGTTGTGGGGAGGTGGGTGCTGGTCTCTTCTCCCAAGTGACAAGTGATAGGACGAGAGGAAATGGCCTCAAGTTGCGCCAGGGGAGGTTCAGGCTGGATATTAGGAAAAATGTCTTTCCTGAGAGAGTGGTGAAGCACTGGAAGAGGCTGCCCAGGGAGGTGGTGGAGTCCCCATCACTGGAGGTGTTCAAGGAATGTGGACGTGGCACTGTGGGACATGGTTTAGTGGGCATGGTGGGGTTGGGGTGATGGTTGGACTTGATGGTCTTCCAGGTCTTTTCCAACCTTAGTGATTCTGTGATTCTGTGAAGTGCTTTGCTGACCATTGGGAACTACTTTTATTCACGAATTAATTCGCTAGCTGTGGCCACTGGGAGTGGTACCTCTGGCAGTGTGGGGCCAGGGCGATAGTCTTGTTGGTGGGAAACTCCATGTCAAGGCCATGGCTCCTTGGTACCAAATGGGTGCAGCTGAAAGGCTCCGGCTGGCTTGGAGAACTGTGAGACTGCTCTGTGCCCATGAGCTAGCAATGCGCCCTCGGATGGGAAAAGCAAAGGAGATTAATAGGCAATACACTGCGTCGGACACAGCTCGGGATCCTTCATCCGTCAATGGCCAAAGCCATGTGCTCTGGAGGAGGGTTAGTGTATCACTTCCATGTCCTGTCCCTAAAGAGTGTGCTGCTCCAGTGTCATTCATCAGAAGCTCATTATGACCTAACCGCCAAAGTTAATTATCCTTTGCTCTGTTGTACAACTGTAGAGCTGGATGGAGAGAGGCAAATTCTCCTTGGCCTAGAATGGAAGATATGGCCGACGTACAAGAGTTGGGTATTGCAGATACAAAGAGCAACAGCTTCCCTGGGTTTGGTTGAAGACAGCTGCTTTAGAGCTTAATTTAAAGGAAAAGGGTAATTTGTATCATGGCACTCTTAAAACATCTGTGTATCCATTTATGAATACTGTCATCAGTTAGCCTGTGCATTTTAGTTCGGTGTGGGACTGCCTTTGGCAATGCATTACTGTACTGCGAGGTTTCACAAAACTCAGCCTGAGCATTTGCATTGAATTTAAATAATGCAAAATTGTGAACTGCAGCAGAGAAAAAGGTGGCTTATGTAAAGAGGTTTTGTTAATATCTAATTTCACTAACTTTTAAAACCTTAGCTGCTGCTAGGTTAAAATGAGTGATCCTCTCCACTGAATGAATGCAGGGGATGGAAATCAGGGAGTGCAGGGTGCAGCTGGGAGGGAAAGGCCTTCGCCTTCGGTCTGCATGCATTACAGAAATCACACTGGTAGCGTTTGTAGCGCTGAGGATTGGGGAGGGTTGGGTAGGGTTATGCATGTGCATCGTCTCTTTCTGTGCTCTGCAGGTATGTCCGTTTAATCACACTGCCGTCTCCAGAGGCACAGGCTAAATCTTAGTGTGCTGGGATTCGTGCTGATCTTCCTGGACATGGTTAATGGTCTCAGATGCAGAAATTCTGTTTCCATTGTGGTGCTGAACTGAGCTCTGAAATACGAGTTGTTCCTGTTCATCTCTTTTCATATATATCTTGTGGCAGTCAACAGAGACATGGACTTTGGCATTTGAGAGTTTTCCGTTGTTATTTTCAGTTGTGAATTCCCAGTTTAAGCCAAATGAATAGTCCCTGCAGGATGGATTCATCCTAGCAAATGGTAAAAAAAAGAGTGCATTTGTAAGGAACGTTAGATTAGTAATAGCTATTGATGGATGAGTGATATCTTTCATGTCAACACTATGTGGAATTTTAAGCTCTGAGGCTGAATGATGGAAATTAGCTGCTTAATTTAAATATGGCTTTTTTCTTTAAAATTAACTCTGTGACTAAAAAGAAAACACTTCTTTTGAGTTTCCAGTGGAAAATTCTTTGTCCATAAATGAGAAGAGCATCTGGCAAAGAGCCTGTTTAAAGATGGGAATCCCACGCACTTTCCTTCTTGGGTAACTGTGACCAAAACCACTGGTCCTTTTCCTTGGTGGCTGTGCCACTGAGGATGACTCTGTTTTAAGTTGACCTTTTCTGATACAACATAATCATGGCTTCGTCAGCGCCAGGGGCTCTTCTCATGTATGGACAAGGAATCTGAAAGGTTGCTGCTGCTCCTTCCTCTTCCAAACTGGTCTCTGGTGACGGGAGGAGAGGCACACCACTCCCTTGTCCCTGCGTGCTCAGGGTGAACAGGATGGTTCGTGGGTGCTGTCATCTTTGAACAAGAAGACAGAGCAGTGTATGTCTTCACCCTCACCAGTAACACATACATGTGTGTGTGCCCGCGTACTGCTTACAGCACTTTAATACAGCCTTCAGTATTTGTTGCGTTTAGAGCATCTTCAAAACCATATTTTCTTTTTTTTTTTTTCAGCAGCAGTTTTCTGGGTCTGAAAGTTAACAAAAGAAAGTCGCGTCGGCCCCAAATGGCAGAAAACGATCAACTGCTTCCCAAGACTAAGCGGAAGAAGAGCTAGCACTGCAGTGGTGTGAAGCTTAAAACCGTGCAGAAGGCTTAATGCTGAGAAATACTACTTAGCTTTTTCCAGTTTTCAGTGTATCTGGGTACTTAATAAAATTTTCGCATAACTGTCATTCAAACTGCCTTAAAATAACCAGACTGGTGTGCTGATGTTTTTTGTTTACAGCACTGTGGGCCATCTAACTCTGAGATAGGGCATAAAGTACCGGAGTGCTGCTGGAGACTCGAGCTGTGTTTTCCGCCGCGCGGCAGCGTCGCTGCTGAAGGATGTGGGTCTGCGCGTTGCCGCAGCTCCTGCCCGCATCCCGCAGAAGCTTGCTCTGGCCTCATGGAAGTGATCGTGGGACAGCATTTTGCTTGCGGTCGGGCAGATGCTGATGCTCCAGTTACCTGGCTCAGCTGGGGGAGAGGCGTGGGGGGAGCTGAGGGACAGGGCAGACTTCTGTTCTACAGAAATGTGCTTTTTTTTTTTAATATGTCCATGTAAACAAGTGTCATTATTTCAGTTTAAAGTCATTAAATTTGAAAGAAATTGGAAGGTTGTTGGACATTAAGTATTCTAGCTTTAAAATAAATACTAGCATCAAAAAGTCATTTCTTAGAAGATGATGGAGTTTTGTAATGAAATAAAGCAATGCAAGAAAATTAACCTGAGCAACAAGGTAGATTTTTAACAATACAGCTTGTAAGCAAAATACATACCATGCAAGATATTCAAAGATGTTCTTACTGAGCCCTGAAGCTTTGGTCATAGCCTTTTGTTGGGAACTCTGCAGAGAAAGCACAAAATCTGTTGAAGATCGAGGGTCGTGTGTCTTGACTTTGGGCTATAGCTGTAATTGGGACTGGATGTTTTGCTTTTAAAAATATTCCTCCTCAAACCATGGCAGCAAGCAGTATTTTTGTTTAGAACAGGCTAAATCTGCGGTGAATATGAACTGTAACAACTCCATTGAGGTAAGTAGAGGCAGAGGAAAAACAGGAAGCTGATTTTGTTTGGTTTTTTCTAAAAGCAAACCTTTTGAAAGAGAGTAATTATTGACTTCTGCTTTTATGTCTGCCTTTTAATCATAGTAATTAATAGAAGAGAGATTTAAATTTTGTGCAGTTAACCAGAGAAGTATAAAAATGTTTGGGCACGTAATGGTCAATGTGTCTGACATTCATGGCATGTAGGTCAGTTTAGATCAGGTGCTCAGCATCCTTTGGAGATTTTTGCTTGTTGCGTTTTAATGATATCTGAGTTATCAGCAGTTTGTTTTCCTTAATACGGTAATGATATCCACTGTCATACCCAGAAAACAGCCTCAAAAAACTCTGTCGATACTGTTAGAACATGAAACGTGAGCTCTAGCTGTAAAGAGGAATGTGCCTAGACCTCTAATAAAACTCGTGGCGGTGGCCTTTCTGCTTTGCTCGGTCTACCCCGGTTGTGACTGAGCAGCGTTGGTGCGCTGTAGCTGGGGCGAGTCACAAACCAGCCCGCACTGGGCGGCAGCCGCTGTCCGAGACTGCGCTTTAAACCTGAGACAGCGCTTCTGCAATTGCACCTGTAAGCAGGGGGCCGTAATGCCCTTGACGGGCTGATTCATTGCAGGATGGCCAACTCGCTCAAGGCCAACCTGGAAATCGTAGCCCAGGTGCCACATATCGCGTGAGGTCGTTAACTCTGCTGGGTCGGCAGGAAAATTCGGATCCTGCTGTACTTAACCACCTGGGAGCTTTCCTTTTTAATATAATGAATGGTCTATACACGTGTTGTATCAACAGCAGATACTTCTTGTGTAGCTTTGGAACCAGATGCCACTTGCAGAGTTAAATTTGTAGTGAATGGCAATAACTGCTGGTGTGAGATGAAAATGTATTTCAATACCCAACAAGGGGAAACACTAATTTGTTAAGTAAGTATGGGCTAGAAAGTCCTTAGAAAAAATCCATATAGAAGGTGAATAAAACCGTATGAAATGTGAAGTACGTGCTCCGCCTGTATTAGTGCCGAAAAGACTGGTGCGAGCCCTTGTGAGCGTGGTCCCGGGTGGCTGGAGGCTGGCAAGAGGTTTTGTAACCCTCCGGAGCAGAGCAAGGGGGAAACTGCTGCCAGAGCCGTGGAGGTCCCGGGCAGCAGTGGCACGGTCCTGACCGTCGCGGTGACTTCAGAATGTGTCCCCTGACACTTGAAGAATACGGGGAAAAAGTGTTGCCCTTGAAGCTATGCTCTTTAACGTATAAAAAGCCGTAAGCTTTGGAAATGACGGTTTTCCTGCTGTTCATTCACTCAAATCGTTATTTCTCCAAGCAGAAAGCCAGAGCTTGGGCCCTCTTTGGTGTGTGTTTCGAAGGGTTCCCTTCCTGTCAGCCTGGGCAGAAAGTGAGGAGGCATTAACTTTCCTAACAATGTCTTAATCTGTTGCAAACGCTTTGAATATAAACCCGTCTGTTGTCATTTGCAGTGAACCACGGAGTGACCTGTTGTCTTGGATCTGTGGCGGGCTTCCCCCAAAGAGCTGTTTTCAGTGAAAATGGAAACCAAAATATTTATTGCTTATGCACATCTGCTTTGTTCTTTGCGAATAGAGGCCTTGGATGTTTATTTTTTAATACTGATTTTGGCATTTATTGCTGCCCTTGCTTGCATCGTCAGCGTGGCCGCTGAGCTGGTGCCTGCGGCGTGCTGTACCACGCTGGATGCCAAATCTGAAATTCGCATCTGCGGCTGCGTGCCAGGCTGTTGCCCGTCACCTCTGGGGACCCACAGAGATGGGACAGAGCAAATCCCTGCACTTTCGGTTCGGCTGCCATAGGTTGCATTGGCTTCAGCGGGGGCTAAGGCAGCGGGCGCGCCAGGCAGCCCTCTTCGTAGCCGCTTCTCCAGGGTGGGAATATGTTCCGGGCCACGTTGAACAGCTGCGCGGGGATTGAGGTATGGGGAATCTAAGGAAACGATTCTCAAGGCTATGTAGGCTGTACTGTTTTTATAATTTGTTTTTCTTGTATTTGTTTTCACGTAATTAAGCGACTGAGTCAAGCGTAATGCTCCTGCCCCTTCCTCCCACAAGGCGCGGTGACTCTCCCCGGTGCTGCGCATCGGGAGGACAAGTAGAAAGGAGGAACTCCGAGGATGCACCCTCTCCTTTACTGGAAGAGCAAAATCTTGAGTGGAGAAATGGTACCAAGCACAAACCGTGGCCCTCTCATCCCCACAAATGTCTTAGACCTTCACGTGAAGAGCAAGGCAAGTCGCCAAGGGCTCTGCAGGCACGGGCGGGGTTTTGGAAAGGCTTTGCTGTTCTTTGGGAGCAGCATGGGAACAGAGGCATTGGCGTGTGCAGCACTCTGCCCTCAAAAGTGCCGCAGCAGAATCTGGTGATGCTGGAAACGCCGTGAGATGGGGGGGGAGCGCGCTGAGGGGGCTGGGGAGGGTTGGTGCAGAGCCCGACCCCTCCGCTCCTGGACAGCGAGGGCTGCCCGGCTGGGATTTCCGTCCTGCCTTCGAGAGCTGCGTGGTTTAATAGACGGAATGAAACTAACCCATCCAATCTCCTGCTTGCAATAAGCAGAATTTAATGAGGATTTCACTTTCTTTAGCCATTTTATTTGTCAAAGCTCATTATTCAGGGAGAACACTGAAGGGCAATATTCCTTTCCCTAAGAAAACTTCTTCACTTTCCGGTATAGGCAGCTTTAAATAAATTAATTTAATGATCAGCTAAAATACAATATCATGTTTAAATTCCAGGTTATTAACTTCTGGTGAGTGAGAGACTCCTTTGTGAGATGATCGTCCTGGAAGTCTGATTTTACTTTATTTTTATTTCCTCTGTGAATTCTGTTATTTTAGGTGGGCGTTAGGATGATAAAGCAACGAGAACCGTTTCTGGGCTTCTGTTGACCCGTCCACCACAAAACCAAACCATTTTTTTGCCTCGAGTTAAGGCGCGCGTCCTGGTTTGCATTTACAGCTGACATCTGCGGGTTAGCGCGACACGTCTTGGCCTCCCTTTGCAGTTCGTAAAGTGCCTTCTGGTAACGAAGATCTGGGTGGCATTGCAGACGAAATGCCAGCTTGCGAACACTGAAAACGAGACAGGAGCGTGCTGCCAACGTTTCATTTGGAAATGGGGCTGCTGTGGTTTTGGGAGGGTTTGGATCAGCGTTTGGAGCGACTGCGGAGCTGTTCCAGAGCCGTCGCTTCAGGCGCGCGATGGCTGCGGAGGGCGGCTGCAGCCCGATGCCGCCGGTCCCGGCTGCTGTAGCTGCGTTGGCCGCTGTACATCCACGACGTGTTGCGGTGCTGGCTGTCCAGCCGCCGTGGTGTGTCCAGGATCGCGGTGCGTAATGGGGTACTGAGGTGCAATAACCTGGCTATTGTTTGGGTTTAGTGGGCTCCCAAATACTCCCTTGTTGGTGTTTTTGCTGTTCTGTTTGCAAAAAGCCATTACTAATTTCAGTCTCTGTTTTAGTAAATCACAGCCTGTGTTTGCACTGCGTATTTAGACTGATGTGGAACCAGATATGGCCACATCATACTTTCTGAAAGGTGACCTTTCCATGCACCTATTAGAAAATGCTTGGCTTTTTGCTAGAATACAGCTCAGAAAAAGGAAACCTTGAAACCCAGCCTCCTTCCAAACCAGCTCAAAAGGTGCATTTAAAGAAAAAAAAGAAAAAAAAAAAGGGGGGGGGGGGCAAAAAAGCACCCAAAATATTACTCAAATTTTGACCTTTTTTAAAATGCCATGAAGGTTTTGGCGCCTAAATGCCAGTCATGATACCAGACAGTATAGGCAGGAACACCCTTAGATATGCCCCTGGCTCCGGCACACACCCCAGCGGTGCTGTCTGCTGCCTTTGGCTGCTGGCAGAGACCCTCAGCGCCGAGGGACGGGGACGGGAGGGCGGCTCTGTTTGCTGCCGTGTCTCGCCCGTGCATGTTGCTCTGCAAGGCATCGCGCCCGCGCCCTGCGGTGGGCACGGAGAGCAGCCCTGCTCCTCTCTCGTGGAAATGCCGAACGTCCTCAGGCTCTGGGGAATCCCCCCGATGTCAGTGGCTTCTCTGAAACCGTCTGGGAGCATCATTTATCATCCCCAGCCTCTGGCACGACAGCTACCACACCGAGCGATGTCTCGGGTCCATACCCACAGATGCTGAATAAGCCTCTTGCTCGGGAAGTATTTGCAGGTCTGCACTTAAAAACAAAGGCGCAGACAGGAACACTCCAACGTTTTTGGTACGTGAGCAATTGCTTAGTGAGTCCCAGAGGGCAAGTGCTGCCTAGGTAGGGTGTTGTGCCACAATTAGTTGCATGGGCATCAGGTCTTCTACCAACCTTGTAATTTCTCTAAGAAAAGTGCAGATTTATGCAAGAATGGCATAGATGAGCTGAAAACTGCCATCTTTTTAGGGAGAAGATTAAAGTGTGAGAGTTGTGCTTGATTCGTCACAAAAGGAACTTATTATCCCTGTATTATTTGTTCTGGCTGTTCCTCTAGACACGCAGGGCTGGGTTAGCATCACTGGTGTGAGCGCTGGAAATGGGGCTGCCGCTGCTGAAGGGACCTAACTCTTGGGTGCTGGCTTAAATTCATTAAATCACTGCAATGATACCTTTGCATGAATATTTGGATATCTTCTAAACTACGTGGCCAACGGGTTTGAAACGTTTTACTCTTCGTTTCCCTTTATTCCCCCCTCAAACAGGCTTCATGGAAAGCACAGTTTTGCCGGCTGACGTTGTTTCCATAGCTCAGCCCAGTCTGGGGTACAACAAAATGCTTTGCTAATGAGCACATCATGTTCCAAAGAGGAGCTCCTGGGAACTTCCTCGCCTCTTGGTGGCCAAGGCCTCTGACTCACGTGAAGCGTGCGAGGTGGCCATCCAGAGCTCCTCGTGTTCAGGACGGGTAGTCCTTATTAACGACTTGCCTGGCTATTCAGATAGAATGCTACATCTTGAATTGATCCTGCAGCTCGAAGACCGTACCAAGTGCCGCGCGGCTCCCTTTCTGGAGCGTTTGCACGGCCATAAGTCTGTGCAGGCGGTTTTATTTATGTGCGTGTGTGTGTGTGCCGCACAGGGAGCCTGCCCGTGGCCTGTTGCCGCAGCTCTGGAACTTATCAAGCTGGGATAACTTGATTGTTTGTCTGTAAATACTTCGAATGAGTTTGAAATCTCTCTTTTTAGGGCATCTCTTGCTATAACATATAGACTTGAGTCTCCCTGGAAAATCTCTGCATCCTTCATGGTGCCACTGTTCTATTGCTGGTAATTTTAAAAGCTGAAATACCCAGCAAATAATAGTGCGTCAGTGGCAACGCCGCTAACAGGAAAAATTCTTTGCACAGAATTGTATGAAGGCAGATAGGTGAAGAAAGCTAAACTACAAACCAAAAAAACATCAGGAAGGTTTTAAAAAGTGAAATGGAATTTTCAGACTGTAGGAAGAAAGGCAGGTGGTAGTCATGGCTATCGCTGGGTAACTGCAAAGGTCTCCAGCTGCAGCACAGTCTGCTTGATTTAGTGTATGAAGAAGTAAATAAAGGTACCATTTCTACGCGAGTAACACTATTTATAGGCACATATGAGCACGCACACCCAGAAAGGCCCCAAGGAACCTTCCCCTTAAAGTGGGAGTGTGAGATTAAATGAGCTCCTAATTGACAATTGGTTTCTTAATTTTACCTTATGATTCCTTCTTGCTGCCAGCTCTGTTTGCACGTGTGCTGGCTTCCGACGAACTGCTGGGTGACGCTCTCGATCACGCCATAATTATAAATCCCTTGTACGGTTCTGCACTAAACCAGAGGCAGCGTTTCAGGATTCAGCCTGGGTTGTGGGATCGAACTGGAGTTTTGCATTCACACGCATGGAAGACAGTTGTGGCAAGTGGAGTTCAGGGTGGCATCTGTCGCCTCGATTCCTGCCAAGTGCATGCTTCGCTGTCGCTTCGTACGGGTGAGTGCCGGCAGACCCTTCAATGGGCTTCTGAAGGAAAGCCTCTGTCAGTAAATGAGCCATTTGTAAATGTGTTTCAAATCATTATTTTGATACTCTGTGCAGCCAGTTGGAGATCCCTTCCGAGACGCAGAGAAGCAGGCTGCGCATCTAAAAACAACCCATTGCCGTTTTCACCAAATCCTGAGTACTGCTCCCCTCCAGCATCCACTCTGCCCTGTCCTTTGGGTAAAGGATGAGGTTTAATAGCTGTCTGAAGATGGGTAAATGCAAGGCAAGTTTATATGATGTAAAGGTGCACTTCATGTCACTGTTCTATGCAGCTGACGTGCGCCAGAAGCAGGACATCGCAAAGCCTTCGGGAGCTTCTCCTCCCCGGGTAACCCCGTGTACGTGTGCAAGCGCAGACAGGTATCTGGGGCCGTTCCCTTGCAGGGAGTTGTGTTGTTGGCAATGTTTCTAACCGCTGCTTTGGCACGGCGGAGGAGGTGTGGAAACAGGAAATCCTGGGGGATCCGGCAGGTTGCAGCCCCAGGGGTCAGGGTGCCCGGTGTCTCCCTGGCCGCAGGCGGTGGCCGCGGTGCTGCGGGACAGTGCAAAGGGCCCCGGGACCACCCAGCCGTCCCCTCCGAGGGCAAGCCGGGCTCCCTCCACTGTCGCCCAGCGAGGTAACCGCAGCTTCTCCACCGCGGTCGCCAATGTTCGGGAAGTCATTGCACAGCCAGGGCACTTCAGAGATAAAAGAAAGTATTCCACTTCCCTAGGGGGTTCGATCGCTGGCATGGCCCTTCTTTGTACAGTAACAGAGAGTGCTGCCATCATAAAGAAACTTCATTAAAAATAACGTTTCCCCCAAACGGCACAGAACTGCCTGGCCACCCTCCTGCCTGACCGCTGGAATCTCTGCTTACGTGGTAAATCCTCACAAAAGCCTTTTCAAGTCTTTTTCAAATAATTGCATTATTAAATACTTAATACACCTCCTGATTACAGCTGAGCAAATAATTCACAGTGATTATTTAGGGAGGATCTTTAGGGAGGTTTGACCATGTTTTTTCTCACAGAACTTCCATGTCTACCCCATAAGTAACTAATGGTTATTTATTGTTCATGTTGGTTCACTGGGTTTTTAAATGTTGCATTAGCTTTTGCTGTGATGATCAGCCCTTAGACAGGTACTTGAAATCATTTTGCCATGACACTGAAATGTGAGCTCTGCTTCTGCGCCCAACGAGAGGCACTTCTGCCTGTAAATACTATCAACAGCGAATTTACAAGTTATCTGCTGGAAATACTTGTTTGCTCTCTGTGACTGGTATCCGCTGTTCTCCCTCTTGTGCTCTCCAGAAATAAGAGTGAAAGACCCTGATTGCAGCTGAAGGGATTTCAGCGGAGCCTGAAACGCGGGAGGGATGCTGAGGAACGACCCGCAGGATTTTCCATCTCCTCTCTGCTACGGGTGAGCATCACTGGTGGAGCAGCAGGTGTGGTTAGCGGGGCTTCCCCTGCCCTTGTGCGACAGCATCTGCTCAGCAGGAGGGAGAAAACATGGGAGCAAATGCATCCCAACGCTTGCAAGGATCGGCGTTTTAGAGGGCTGGCAGGGCCCCGTGATGAGCGGCGATAATTACTGCTTTTACATGTCAGGCATCCTCCCAGGCATCAGAAGAGCTGCATGGGGCCTTCGCTGCCACAGACAGCGCAATTTGTAATACAAAGTACTGAAAATTACAGCAAAAAGGCCAATTTACAGTACCTGGGCACAGATCAGAGTTGAAACCACAGCAGGTTGTTTTTACCACAAATAATTTAAACCCTTCAAAGCTGCCATGGCCTTGGGTGTCATTCCTGTGGGTGCTGCTGTCGGGGCACCGGGGTGTTGCAAGACCAATCGGAGCAGGAGGGGCTCGTTCCACCTTCCTCATTCTGCATTCGCGTTAGGGGCGTTCGGAGTGCACAGCTCTGGGGACGCCGTCTGCTAGCGGAGGTGATCGTCCGCTTCCCTGGACCCGCACCCACACCGCTGGCTCCTGCCAAGATCCCGTGCTTTGGTACTCGTGAGGAAGCCGGAGGGATGCTGCCGTGCCGTGGTAGTAACGGGCACCGCTGAGTTGGGGCAAAACCCCCGGTTCATTTTCGGGTGCTCTCTGGCCTCCTGGGTGGTGTCACATGAATCGCTTCCCCGACCTCTACAAATGGGATGGAGATTGTCAGCTCAGTGGATATGCCATCGCCGCTGGGGTCAGAGTCGTGAATGTGTACGGGTTTATTTTCTCGTCAATATGGCAAACATCAGTGCTATAAAGTTGCATAGATTTACTTTGTCCCCCAGCCAGCTGGGTGTGATCTGTTTGTCATAGCGCAGCCTGGTCCCCGCAAGCGAGCGAATGCACTGACCGGGTCCGTCTGGTGCGCGGTGAGAAACGGCTCGCAGGATTGGGGCAGGAGCTGCCGGGGGTCTGTGTCCCAACCCATAAACCGTTACTGAGCATCTCTGCGGGGAGATCTCTCTGTCTCCGTGAGGAAAGCGGGAACTTTGGCAGCAGAGGGGCTGGCAGCGGCAGGGACAGACCAGGAACTGAACGCAAAACCAAGCCACGCTCCGTAAGCACCTGAGGCCACAATGAAGTGCTTAAATAAAAGCAGCAAGATGCAAAACCGGAGTATGCCAGCAGAAATATCTCCGGGGTGTTGTGCTGGTGAACCGATGGGCTGTTCGTGGAGAGCTGCTTCTTACAAAACTTTGTTAGTTATCACCAGTATTTCAGCAATCACATCACCGCATCCAGTGTGGAGTTGGGATTTTTTTTTTTTGGTGACTTTCAGTATTTTTTAGAGCTGCAGGAAAAAAATGCTTGACTGCTTTATTTGGTGCCAGTCATAACAGCAGCTGAACAAAGGGTATTTATTTCAGTGAAGCTCTTAAGGACTGGAAAGGAAATGACTCGCAAGTAATTATAAATAGCTGTAAAACTAAAGACATTTCATAGATTCATTCACTGCTGAGATATGATAGTTTTTCTCAAGAAAATGTCATCTTGTTCCTCAGAAAGATTCCTTACAATACCTCGTCAGTCAGAAGACCTGTGCCGCAGGTACCGCCACAGCCCTCCTTGCGCTGAACCCCGGTGAGGCAGATGGCATTACAGAGGGTCAAGGGGATCGGAGGGCATCACCGCTGCCCCGTTGACAGGGCGGTTCATACACCCTTGGTCCCATTTTGACTTTGGTGGGAGCCCAAAGCCAAGCTGTCGCTGGCGGGAGAAGGAGCTGTGTCCCGGGCGTCTGGGGGATGGCTACCACAAAGGAAATAATTTATTAGCAAATGTGCTCGTAAAGAAGCCACATTGGCAAACCAGACGAGTCTTATTTTCAGCCGAGAAGCAGCTGCGTGGCAGTGACTCACTAGTACTTGGTGGTAGATCCGAGCCACCGAGAGCTCATAAAATCATCACCGAGCGGTTTAATGGCATCGCGGTGCTGCCGGACGCATCTCTGCCTCCCGAGGATGCTGGCGCGGCCGTCCCCACGCCGTGGCTGCCCGGAGCTGCTGGCAGAGCCAGGGCGCAGGCAAGAGCCTCTCCTGCTCCCCGGGGCCAGGTCCCACACAGCGGGGAGACACTGCAGCAGTGAGGAGCCTTTGTTCCCTCTTGCAGTGCCCACAGATGTTTTTCTGTAGGAAACTGGAGCTTCAAGGCATGCCTCCAGCCTTGCAGACTGACCAAAATCAAGAGGTTTTTATTTCGTTTCGTACTTTGTTGTGTTTCCAGCAGAATCCCTCAGCAGCCGAGCACCGACGTGCCCAAGGCTCCGCCGAGCCCTTCCCACCCTCACCGCTTTGGTGCCGATGGGTGATAACGCGCCGGCACAGCGGTCCAGCCCAAGCGGCCGTGCCAGCATCGCTGCTCCCGGGGGGAAAGAGGAAATTTGTTTCTGAGTGAGAGGCGAGTGGAGCAGCGAGGAATTCCCATTCTTTCTCAGCAGTAGTGGCTTCTGCTACCGAATCCCAGCCCGCGGCGGGCTGGCACAACCCAAGGACTCCGCATGGGCAGTCTTTCCCCGGCACTCTGATCCCTCTCCTCCAGAGCCTCCAGTTTGGTTTTTGTGATCCGAAACAGAGGATCTGCCTGAGAAATGGTGTTTTAGAAATATTTGTTACAAAAATCTAATTTACAGCAACTTAAACAAGTCTGTTTTGAATGGCTTTTGCAGGCTTAAATGAAGTTTCAGCATACTAGTGAAATTAGAAAAATACATCTGAACGTATTTATAGATCCAACATATCTTTGAGGTGATCTTTGGGTCTATGAAATAATAACTGATAGTGAGAAATAGTGACTGCTGCATTATGTTTAGCTTAAGATTTAGATTAACAAAAATTCTTAAACATCAAGATGCCTTGCTTTCATTCCCTATGCTTGCAAAGTAAATACTTGCGCAACAGGATTTCTGGTTGAAAAACCTTTGAATGTGGGAATTGTCTTTTCCTGAACCCGTGTGTGCCATCTGAGCACTCAGTGTGTGAAGATAGAAAGTAAGTTTGATTATTAAAACTATTTTGCATCCACTGATCTGTCTTACCTACGATACAGCCACTTCGGTGGCTGTCTGTTCGGCAGGGCGCTGTTTTTTCAATGCTGTTGTTTCTCTGTCATCACAAGACTCGTGCGGTGTCGTGGAACATTCTTTTGTTTCAGAAGTTACTAAAACCCATTTTATTAAATCACAAATATGATTTGGTGACTGGGAAAACACTCCCACATGGGGCCACGTCCATGGGCAGGGGTGGGAAGCACGGAGAGAGCCACAGCCAGTCAGGACCTCGTCTTTGTGTCCTCTCCGAAAGTACAGGGAGCGGAGAAAATTAAAGGCAGCAGTCGGCTGTGCGATGTGCTCGCTGCCTGCTTTCTAGAACAAGAGCAAGTGACTTATGAGACAAAAGAGCTGAGAGCAAATGCACAAGTGAAATGAATGAAAGGAAGCAAAAGCAATGGATGAAAACCCAAACAAATGGGTTTAAAAAAAAATTGAAAAGAATGAAAATAGGGGTGAGATGGCTTGAAAGAAGCAGAACATGAGGACCAGGAGCAGTGAAGACCCGGCTGGGAGACGTGAGCTGGCCGTGGGACGGGGCTGCGGTGGTTTCCAGGGGCTGACCACCGAAATCCTTAAAATGGTTTCAGCAGTTTTTGTGTGTGTCCGTCTGACGTGGTGTCAGGGCAGTGCTGAAGGTGCGGGTTAGGCAGCACTTGGACTGCTGTGAGGGTGTGTTTCTGTACAGATGCATTGTCCATGGGTCACGTCCCCAACGTGGGGACACGTACTTGTTTTGTGGAAGCGTTTGGGAGAACGGCTCCTAATTGGCTACAGTTAATCACACAAGTCCGGCATGGAAATAAATGTCCAGAAAACATATTTGATGGCAATTACAAGGGAAGGATGGAGGTGGTTTCCCTGTGCATGGCAGGACCTTTCCTTTTTCCTTCTCTTGGCTGCTGGAGGGGGGAGCACCCCGACCCACCTTTCCTTCTCCATGCCCTCTGCCACGACCACGCCTAATGGAAGCTCCAGAAAATTTGGTCGTCAGCCGCACTCCTCGTCCTGCGTTAGGTCTCGGTCAGAATAACAAACAGCGTTTAATTTGAGCACACGGAGCAGAGGCTCGCTAGGCCTGTGGTTTGCTATTCTGGGCACGGCTTGGTATTTTGGCTCCAAAGAGACAAAAGGGAGGATTACCGTGGGAAGCGGCTCATAAAACTGGCAAAGCGTTTTCCATCTCGGGCCATAACGGTTGCACCTTGAGGACCTGCTGTCGCTGGGCTGGAGGGCTCCTGGGGAGCACACCGCACGGCCGCGGCTCTCCAGGTGAGCCTGAGGCTGATCCTTTCCCCTGCCCCGTGCCCTCCCGCGGGGACCGAGGATGCTGTCGGGGCAGCTGGGCAGCTGCCGGCACATGGCCCCAGCCGGGGACGCTGCTTCCACCGCGCTCCCGGGATGCCGCTGCCCCGTGCGGCAGGCACAGGAGGGGTGCAGGCACCACCGTACCCCTTCCCCAAGGTGACTGTGTTTTCAAGATGAAACACGAAAGCACGTTTTTAGGCATTTTGCAATGAGCTGAGGACTAGCGGAAGGGCGGACCCGCTGATAGAGGGGAGGCTGAGGTGTGGTCCTTCTTGGGTGGCTCCAGCCCCGTCGCGTTTTTCTGGAGTTGCAGTGCACATCTCTGCGGGAGCGGAGCGGGCTGAGCCCCGGCACAGACCCAGGGAGGGCGATGGAGCCAGAGCAGGGAGCCTGGCCAGGCCGACAGCGGCTCGGGGGGATGCTGCGGGATGTGGCTGTGGAGTGCTGGGGGTCCTGAGGGGCAGAGGACGAGACAGGGGGTGGGAGTCTGTGGGATGGAAAGGTTGTGGCGGTTCTGAACTGCAAAGGACTGATAACTATTTCATTTCTTCTCTCCTGCTAAGGCCCCTCAGCTGGTACCAATTTTCAGTGTGCTGTTGATTTCCAGTAAGGAGCTCATCCCTGCCTCTCCAGGTACGATAAAAATCAATTGACTCCCACTTTGTATGCTCTGGGAAAAGCCTTTCTTTTTCAATCCCTTGCTGGAGTAGCCCTGCAGACAACAGTTTATTTGCAATTCACATTGGATCGTGGCTCACAAAGGCGGATGATTTAGCTAAAGCACAGCTTCTGGACAGTGCTAGTCTAAATGAACCCAAACGTCTCACCATAGTGTGTTTGATCTGAGCACACAGCTACCAAAAGTAAACCCATCTGCATTCTAGGAGAGTCCCCCAGAAGAGAAAATTATTTCTCTGTACTGTAGGTATGTTGCGTAGGTGACTCATAGATATCAGCTCTGCTTTGAACGAAGTTTTGGGTTTCTATCCCAACTTACAAATTCCGCAGTCTCTAGTCTGGAAGCTGCTGCATCGAAGTACCTCTGTGCCAGAATTGCAACATTCCCGTGGGGTCAGGTTTGCAGACTAGGGCGGGAGCCATGTAAAACTCTCTGCAGGCGCTGCCGCTTCCCTTCAGGGTTTGCTCTGTGCTCCCGAGGGTTCGGACCAGGCTGGGGGGCCCCTGCGGCACGCGTGTGCCGGCCCGGCCGCTCTGCTCGCCCGTGGGAGAGCTCCTGGCTCCGGCTGGGGAGGCTGCAGCTTCGGGCTCCGTGGTTCCAGCTCGCGTCACCAGGCTTTGCCGTGGGGAAGGTGCGGTGGCTGTCCCAGGAGAAGGTGTACCCTCGGTGGGGGGGATGCTCCCACCCGGCTTCACCTGCTGTAGCTTGGCTTCTGGTCGCTGGCCATCCGCCACCCGGGGAGGTGGGAGTCCCCGGTCCTGCCTGCCCCGTCCCCGCAGCCGGTGCCGGTCAGCCCCGCAGGGCCTTCCAAAAGGCTGATTCCGCGCCTCTCCTCTTTTTCCCTTAGGCTAGGAATACAGCGTGGCAGCTCCTTTCTTCTGCAAACCGAAGGCGGTGGTGGCACGACCGAAGTGGCCGGGGCTGTCTTCGGTGCCTCAGAACCGCGCCCGGGCAGGTCGTGCGTGGTGCGGGTGCTTGGCACGACCGGGAGGCTCAGAGGGTGAGCTGGATTCCGTACAAGCGATGAGCTGCTTCCAGCCTCCATTCACGTTGACTGGAAGCGCGGATAGAAACCTTGGCAGACCTGTTCCCTCAAACTCCTGCAGATGTTGCGTGTGCGGGGCTGGGGCAGAGGTTTGGGTGAGTCCTCCCACCTCCGCCTCCCCGTCCCCCCTCTCAGCAGAGAGGCTGAAGGAGCGCGACCAGCGAGATGCTGCCGCTGCTGCCGCAGCTCCCGGCGGCAGGGCTCAGCCGTGACAGGGTTTCGGAGCTGCAGGAGGGCGTGGGAGGCGGGAAGATTTTACTGTTGTTGGAAGATGACTGTTCCCCCCCGGCCATTAAAGCCTGTGCACGTGTTAAAATGGCAGTCTCGATCAAAATGTTTAATTTTCTAGAAGATAGTCGCTGGCACGTTTAACGGGCCATAGAGAGCCCCCTGAAAGCCTCTTTGGTCCTGGCGACTCAGCTCCCCCGAAGTGTCTTGCCTGAGTTTGAGCCAAGTTGGGAAAGGGTTCCGTAGAGGGCGAATTTCAGTTTTGCTGCTGCGAGTCGGAGTCAGGAGCAGAAAGAGGAAATTTTCAGCCCCATGAGTCAATTCCTCTCCGCAAATGTCTGCTCCACCAGAGAGCTCGGTGACAAACGATGCCACGCACGGTGGAAGCGGCAGCTTTTACGGCACCGTGAGCCATTCGGCAAGAGAAATGATCTCCCTTGCCATCTCAAACTGCGTTGCAGTTGGTTTATAGCCTTTCTGTAGCAGCAAGTTTAGGCTGGGACTCCCATTTTCAAATGTTCATTTTGCTTTTTTACATGAGGGTCACCTCAGGGCTGGACACTGAACAGCTTACGGGTTTTTAAAGGCTTTTTCAGGATCTTGCAAACGGGTGCCCGGGGAGCAGTCTCCCTGGTCCCTGTGGGCCTAAGGGGATTTTGTGCCCTTTTTCCTCCCACGCCTGGTTCTCCCCTCGCCCGGCTGCGGGGGCCAGCGCCCGGCAGTGCTCACGGCGCCGGGAGCGGGTGGACCCGCGGGACTTCATCATCTATGGGGCAGGGAGCGGGGGCACGCAGCGTAGGGAGCTGCCAGCCTTGGGGGGCTATCGGGGGGGGAGCTGCAGCCCCCCCACCCCGGGGGTGCCCAGTGCCGGGTCTGGGGGTCTGCACGCCTCGCCCAACGTCACTCCCTGCTGCCGGCAGTACTGGCTGCGTGAAAGGCTGGTGCAAGCGAAACCAGCTGCATTATTTTGGAACACCCCGGGACCCCTCGGACTGGAGACGGGCCCGTTCCTGCCGAGGGGCACCCTCACCGCCGGAGTTAGGGCTGCAGTATTTGCAGACAAAGCGGAGAGCAACAGCAGAGGGTTTGGAAAGATTTGTACCACGCAGGGATTTAATCGGTGTTCTCAGGGTTAAATGAACGCTCAGCGACATGCCATAAAATCTTGTACTTGCTCTAATTATTTTCCATCAAAAGAGACCTGCTCTCATTATTCTCCCGCCGAGACTGGACAGGGTCGGGCTGCTGCCGGCCCCTCTCCCTGCCCCTGCAGAGCCCCCTCTGCGTTGGCCGACCCTTGCCCGCAGGGGCCGGGCATCCTCCGAACCGGGGCCGGCCAGTGGAACCACAGGGAGTTGGGGGGGCAGAAGGAGGGAGGGAGAGCCTGATTTCAAATAAACGCAGGTAACGTTTTTTCTAGGTAGGGAAAAAGATAGCGAAAGAATAGTGAAGGACAGCTGATGGGAACTCAGAAAATAAGGAGTCCTTTTTAGTTCTGCAAAACCTGCAAATGCTTCTTTCCAAAGCAAGAGAGAAGCGCTGTGCTGGTGACGGGGCTGCCCGGGGCACGGCCCCTCGCACGGCCATCGGCTCTGCAGGCCCAGCCGAATCCGGGGGGGAATGGTAAATAAATCCCCAGAGAGGGTACCAGAGAGCACCTGAGGGCATTGGAGAGCAGGAGGTGGCGTATAAAAACGTGTATGAGAGCAAGACTAACGGATTGCAAAGAAAGGGTGTTTGGGGTTTTTTTTCCAAGTGGAGTGAACTGAAGTTAATCCCACGAAGGGCGAACTGAGTTACTCTGACTTTTACCAACCAGGGATCTGGCTTATTGTCGTCAGTGGTGAAATGCAGGAGAATGAAATGAATCTGACCGTGAGGAGTAATTACTCAAAAAGAAAAATGAATTGGTGATAATTGCTGCAAAACTGAGGGGCGTTTGTGCACATGCATCCTCTACCTGCTGAGCCCCCAAGGCACCGTGCTCCTGCCCAGCAAAACCGGAGCGTTGGAATAACATCAGCCTTTTTCCCCTTTCTCTTTTAAAAAAGCCTGATGATGCAGGTTGCTGAAGCAACCCAGCACCCTGTGTGCCTGACAAGCAGCATCCCAGCGCGGACGGCAGCACTGCGCCGTGCCGTGGGGCTGTGCCTCCCACCATCCCTCCCCACGGCGTGGGGCACTCGCTTGCTCTGCTCAGCCCTCGGACGTCGGCACGGAACGTGCCCCGGCACCGGGGCTCCGCACGGTTTCCTCCATCCTGTAGCAGCTGCAGGTGCTGATTATTGTTATTGCCCTACTATGCTGCGGCGGGTGTTATATCTGAGTTTAAACTTGCCCCGTTATGTCAGAGAGTCTCTGTGCCCCATGTTTAATCTTTATGCCAACACTCACAGCCTTCTCTAAGGAGGGCTTTGCGCAGAAGAGCCGGTCAGCTGGCTTTCTCCAGCAGCAGAAATCCCCCCTCTGAGGTTTCAGCTCTGACATCCAGGTGCCTGAGTCCTGTGGGGCCAAGAAGTGAGTTAGGAATCAGCTCCAACATGCGCTGTCATTCCTGCCTTGCAGCCAACCGACCCTGAACTGCTTTGGGCTTTAAAATGATTCAGCAGAGATAGATTAACAAAAATAAAGCTTTGTGCTTCCTGATGTAGTCTTGACTCAAAGCAGAGATCCCAGCAAACACGAGTACATCTCATGTGCCTCATTCGGTGCCAGTGTCAGGCAATTAAACAAGCCTGCAAACAAAGATGCAAATCAGATGCATTTGTTTCAGGGTGAGACCACGAGCCTGGGTAGTTACTGCAGCTCATCTGAAGCTTGACGGTGCGTTGGTGAGCCTGAGCATTAAGACGACGTCCCGCCGGCTGGGACATCCCCAGGACACGCACTCCCCCCTGCCAGCCACCGGTGCTGCCAGGTAATGTGGGTCCCGACACGCAAAGCCCTGAGCCAGCCCCACGGGGAGCAAGTGCCTCTGCCTTGCTCTGCCGGTAACTGCTGTCCTGGAAAGACGAGGTTCCTCCTTAGGGGGTTTTTCCACACTGCAGGAGCTTCTAGCAAAACCTGGACCTGCAGGCTTCAGATGCTGGCATGATATTAGTGGTCCTTTAATGCAAATTCAGCTGTTACCGACTCCTTGCCATGCGTCGCTGGGTAAACTGTTAAACCTTTTGTGTTAGAGGAGCAGTAATACTGCAAAGAGCTTTTTCCGAGCAATGGCAAACAAGCCAGGTTGCTGCTGGGTGGCGACTCAGAAAGACATTTGTATGCAGGCATGAAGCAGGTCATCATTCTGTAACATCTTTGATCAGTGAACTGGTGTGGCTGCAGATAATTACATTTCCATTGAAAATAAGCTAAAGAGCCATGCTACCACAATAATTGCTAAGATAATGAAGCAATTACTTGGTGTAATAGAAGAGAGACAGAACAGCTACCACACGTCACATACAGACATAAATCAAACTGGTTTGCTGACAACCTGTTGAGATTCATTTTTTATGTCACTTATTGTTGAAGTCCCCCTTTAAAGTTGGAAATGGTTATCTTTGCTGAAGATAGAGATTTTGTATTCGCTTGCTGTACCTGTTGTAAGCATCTTCACTGACGGACTTACAGACCTCTCAGTTTAAGAAACTGTTTTGGGATCTTTCACAGGCGACTGGTGCATCACCTCCTCCCGTGGCTGTGTCACCTCCTCCCGTGGCTGTGTCACCTCCTCCCACGGTTCTCAGGGGGTGTGAAGCTTTGTGAGACCCTGAGGGCTCGGTCCCGCTGGAGGTGTGCGGCACGTGGGGCAGGGACAGCCAGGTTGCAGAGCCGTGGACCCACGCTCCTGTGTGACGGTGAGCACGAGGAGCAGAGGTAAATGGAGCATCGGCGTGGGGCCTGAGGCAGGGCTTCTCCCTTTTGTCATGAGTTGGGGGTCAGCGGCAAAGGCGGACGATTTTGTTTGTGCGTGTGACAGACCTGAGCGGGGTGTTTGGATGCGTGGAGCGGCTGTGGAGGTGCGGGAGGAGGCTGCGTGGAGCAGACGTCCCTGGAAATACGGAGGCTTAGGAAAAACATGTGGATCTGATGGCCTGGTGCCTCTCGTTCCCGTCCGGACGGAGCGGGGTGCCCGGGCAGGACCCGCGGCCGCTGGCAGGGGCTGTGGCAGCCCTGCCTGCACGCTGCCGGAGGCAGTGCCGGAGCTGGAGCCAGCTCCGGCCGCGAGTGAGCGCTGCCGGGTACGGCCTTTGCCGCCGGTGTCTGCCGGTCCCCTGGGTGCCATAAACGACTCCTCCAGGGCTGTTTGCTGCACATCTCTCACCAGGCCTAAATTCACATAAATGGGATAACGTAAGGGAAAAAACAACAACGCCGAAGGAAACGCAGTGTCCTCACCACGCTGTCCTGTCCCCTCGCTCCCTGGGGCAGCTCCACTCCTCCGTCACCGAGTCAAGGGGCAGCTGGGGAGCAGTCAGGGACTTGTGAACAACCAGGCTGGGGACAAAAGTCACAGCAAAGAGGAGCAAAGGCAGCGTTTAAACGTGGTAACGCGCAGCAAGATGTTGATACACGGAGCAGCGCTTGCTGAGCATCGCTTTGGCTTCAGCAGAGCCGAGCTCCATCTCAGCCCGAATGAGGGTGGTAAAGGCAGAAAAAAACCACAATTATGTTTTTGAAGTGAGTAATCATGAAGTGGGTTACTTCATTCTCTTCTCACCTTTTCACTGGGTTATCCTGAGCGGCGTTAGTCACGTTTTGTAGTCACCCGCAACGAATGCCTTGTGCTGGGCTGGTTATCGCAGGGGGATGCGGGTCCTGGGACCCTCCGCTCCCTGCCCTGCCCCGCTGCGGATCCAGACCCTCCTCAGACATCCCCGGGTCAGGGGATCCCGAGGCAGAGCCCGGCTGCTGGGGCTGGCTGGGGTGATGGGGGATTGCAAGCGGGGCAGAACCCCCCGGTGAGCCTATATTGCTGCTGGCGGCCGGGGCCGGGGGCGACGCTGGGCTATGGGGGGGTCACGACCAGACAGCTTTGGGAATGGCTGCTTTAGGCAGAAAATCCGTTCAGGAGGAAATTAATTTAGTCACGGAGCAGTCCCTCAGGCCAGGGCAGGAGGGCAAAACTTGAGACAAAATAATCACAGACACAGTAAAAATGTACCCCCCCTCCAAACCATCACTGGGAGCCGTGTGAAAAGGCAGCGATTCCTGGGAATGGTGGAGCAGCAACAACGGAGGTCGCCTCTGACGGGGCACGGGCTCCCCGCTTGCTCCCACTGCATCTCCCTCTCCGAAACGCAATAGCCAGGGGTTTAAGCAGGGATTTGGATGGCGGGAGGGTTATCTGCTTTTGCCTTGCAGATGACAGGGAGTTTCTATCAGATTGTTTTTCTCAGGCAGGAATGTCTTTGGAAACAAAAGGAATCGCCACAGACTGTGACACCCATAGCTGTTACCGAAAGCCACTTCCCTGTGAGCCCCTGGTTTCCCACCGGCCGGGCATCCCGGGACGCGGGTTGCAGTGCTCCAGTGCAGGCTGAGCGGGGAAAATGCAAACGCGGCAGCTGAGCCACTTTACACGCTGAGAAGGGTGACAGGGTTATTCTAATATTGCTCTTGGCCCCCAGGAACGTTAGCGTTTTGGAGGAAATAATAAGGAATTCACTTCTCTCTCACTGCGGCTCACCCTCTTCCAGAGCGGACCACATGCCTGCAGCTGGATGGATGTGCTGCAGTCCAATTGTTTTCCGAAAAGCTCTGATTTTGAAAGAGAACTACACTGACGGTCAAATTGTTCCTGTCTTTGTTTTGACGTTCTGTGTCAGAAATAATAGAATAGCAGCTGTGTTTTGTAGATACTTTAGAGTCTAAACAAGATGAAAAATGGTTTCATTTTCTGAAAATTGGTATAGGATCGGGTGATTTGAAGATTTTCCATCTCAACTTTTATCACAGGGGAAAATTCGTTTTCCCAGTTAATGAAAGCTTTATGGGAAGTATTTGCTTTCTTTAACTAATGCTGACTTTTTTTTTTTCATTGATTTTCCAGCTGTAATGTCTGGTTGAATTTTTTACATTTTGGTGGTTCACATTTTTTAAGACAAAAAGGCAATATTTTCTGTGGGAAAAGCCTATTTATTCACCAGTATTATAGTGTGCCTTTCAACGAAGGTCTGAAATGCTTTAGTTAAGTGTAAAGGAGTGAATATTTGACCCGTTTCTTGTGACTGGCTCATGGTGAAAGCCTGTGTTAAATGCAGGTTCCTCTTTAACTGAGCCATCAGGCAGAGAGCTAAAAATCCAAAACATTCATTTGTTTCCTGGGACAAAAAATGGTCTGCAACTGAGGCAGAAACAGTTTACCTGCAGGGAAGGGAATCTGGCAGCCCGCACCGAAGAGAAGAGCTGCAAAAAGGCAAACGTGTGTCTGTGTGTGGATACGGCTCCCTTCTCCCTTCCCGCCCAGCTGAAAGAGCTGAAAGCGATAGGATCACATTAAAATGCTAATGAAGAAACCAGCTGGAGAAATTATAACACAAAAAACCAACATAGCTTGCATTAAATCAAAATTCAACAAACAAAACAAACTCTTATAAAAAAAAGTATTTTGAATCAACGCGTGCCATTCCGCATTGGTCGAAACTGCAGGAAAGCCGGTGTGGGAAGGGGGGGACGGCACCGAGCAAAGGCAACACAGAAACGCCCATCGTAATCCCCAGAGCAGCAACCGTGGGGTACGGGCACCACTAACGCTGCTTTTGGGGAAGGTGAGAGGACGGCGGATGCAATGGGAAAAGCACCAGTTTGGGTGGGGGGAGAGCGTGGCTCTGCTCTGGGTTAGGAAGTCTCTGTCACCTCGGGGAAACTCTCGTCACTGCTCTATAAAATACCGTAACCCCTGGAAAACAACTTCTTCATCTCAGCGGCAGGAAGGGTGTGCGGAAATCATGAGGCTGCCCAGGGGAGAGCAGGAGAGCCTGCTGCAAAAGGGAATTATTTCACAATAGGTTCCCTGTAAATGGAAACCCTAAAAGCGATAGTATGCCTGTGAATCCTGACGGCAAATCTTTGCGATCCCTTAGGTTTCCTAGTCCTGCTGCCGTATTTTGGTGAGTCATCATCCTCCAGAATCCGTATTTTGTTTTCTTCACCGGTTGTTCATGCACAAGCGCTGCCATCGCTCGTAAGCACTGGGGCACGGGGAAAACCTGTCCCCACCGCAGCAGAGAGCAGGTTCACAGCCCGCGGGGCTTTGCCCTGGGAGTGAGCGCAGGTGCTGGCGTTGCTCCGGCTCTCACTGTCGTGGCTGTCTCCGTTTGGAGACTTGCTTTGGAATGTTTGATTCACAGCTAGAAGATGAAGCAACGCAGTGAGTGAAGCTGTGCACGTAGGAAGACTTTTGGGCAAAACTTTTGGCTCCCCCAGCACGGTGACTGGGGGAGAAGGCAGTAGCTGGGCAGTGGTCAGGATCTGCACTGCGGATTTAAACACACGTGGTCTTTTTGTCCCTGGTTCATCTCGTTATTCTGGGTGACTCCCCTTTGGCTGTACATGTCAGGCAGTTACTTTTATACATATGAAGCGGCTTGATGAAATCTCAGTGAAGCATCTTTGTTAATAAGTAATTTTCCATTAAAAATGACAGCAAGAAAAATCTTTTTTGATTCTTTGTCAGCTGTTGGCAGCTGGTCACAGGTACATCTCTCTTGGGCAGCGGAGGCAGATGTGCTTCGAGGCGGTCGGTGGCAATAAGTACATGGGACCTGGCATCCCTAAACCAGCTGGTGATCCCGGTTGATCCACCCCAGCACGGGCAGACGTGGGCACGCCAGGATCTCCAGGTGTGGAATTCGACTGCCCCGGCCAGAGGCTGTTGGGGTGCGCAGGGAGCATGGAGCCAGGCTGGGTTTTGGCTGCTTATGAGCCAGGGATCTGTCGTCCAGCATGTCGGGCTGGCACACCAGTCCCCTCTCATCTCATCACCGAGGGGATCTGGAAATACTCTGGTAATGCTGTGAGCTCAGTGAGCGAGTTGTGTCTGGCTGTGGTTAGAAAGAACCTTTTTTTTAGGTTGGAGTCTGAATCATGTCTCTTTTTATAGCCAGGCGGTCGCGTTGCTGTGATTGCAGCTCCCAGCCCAAGCCCAGCGCCTGCTTGGGTTAACGACCATCGTCACGCAGGGCACAAGAGAACATATTTTGCTTGTTTCCCAGAAAAGCGAGCCACTCTCTGGGGATGCTCTCTGTGCTCTGGCTCTGCTCTCCCAACGGGATCCTGTGAGCAGCCCTTGCTGCCGGCTGGAGACGGGCTCCTACTCGTAGGGCTGCACCAGCCAAGGCGCGTGCCGGGCATCAGCCTGTGCCCGTGCTGTGCCGCAGCCGCACCGCGCTGCGCCCATGCCGGGGGCTGCAGCTTCACCTGCAGATGCCCGAGGAAAGGCAGCAAGGACAACGTATTGCACAGTTGTGTCTTCTAGGGTGCTGCATCCCCATGCCTTGCAACAGCTTTTGAAGTTCAGGAGAATCAGCCTGGGGCTGCAATTGGGTCTTGAAGGCCTGCCACCCCGTGAGTGAGGGTTTCTGTGGCTTGGGTCTGCGTGGCAAATCCACGCACGGCTCTTCCCAGGGTCTGTCACTGCCAGTCAAGCTCCCAGTTTCTGTGTTTTATGGCGGATTGGCCATTCCTCATCCCCTGTGCTCTGGAAAGCCTTTGGCAGGGGACTGCAACATGCTGGGCTCCTGTTTGCACTTAGTGACAATTAATTAATGAGCCAGCTGATTTCCCTTTCCCTTGATAATGGATGACAAATCACATCTTGGGTTTCCGATTTGCTCATTAAGTCCTATGTTTGTTTAGTTTTCTTTCATGCCTATTGAGACATCTTTGGCTGCTCGCTCCTTCTACCAGTGATGTGCTGGATTCACCTGAGGACAACCCCATCATTAACCCTGATGGAAAGGTTCTGATTTAAAAGCCAGCTGAATAATCCTAGATGCATAAGGAAAAATCAGTATAAAAAAAAAATTTACTTCATTTGGACTTACTTTACATACGTGAAAACTGCTGTATATGTAACAGCTCCTCTGCTTAGGGTTTTTAGAAAAATTGCTGGTATCTTGTACTCCATTGTGTTGACTTTTAAAGCAATAGTCACACATGAGAAAATTTAATTTGAGGTTAAAAAAAAAACCCAAACACATAAAACAGAGTGAAAAAATGATGATTACATAGCTTGATCTGTTGCAATGACCATTGTGACTGGACTCGAGTCTTACGAGGAGTGGCTGAGGGAGCTGGGGTTGTTCAGTCTGGAGAAGAGGAGGCTGAGGGGAGACCTCATCGCTCTCTACAATTACCTGAAAGGGGGTTGTGGGGAGGTGGGTGCTGGTCTCTTCTCCCAAGTGACAAGTGATAGGACAAGAGGAAATGGCCTCAAGTTGTGCCAGGGGAGGTTCAGGCTGGTTTAAGGAGAGACCCTTTTGATAGGAGAACGGGTATTTTAGTATTTGAATGCCTTACTCGGGTGCAGAATTTAAGCTAAATCATCACCGCTGCCTGTTGGGCAAGCCTAACACCAGTCATTTTCTGTTCAGAAGAAAGTAAATAATCATGTGTTTTTCACACCGCAGCGGCAGAGGAGTCACTGTGAGCGCTCTGAAGGAGACAACCTGAATTCAGAATGACTCTAACAAATTGGTGAGTTGGCTCAAAATCAACCACCTGAAATTAAATAAAGAGAAAGACAAATTACTAACTTCAGGAAGGAGAAGGTAAACACATTACTGCAAATGGGGAATAATTAGCGAGGCAGAAAAGTTTGTATAAATGTCGCCGGGCTTCATTTTCCTAGTGAAAGCTTGCTGCCCTGGTTAATTATTTGGCCCCACAGACGCATTCCTGGAGCCTGGGCTGGTGGTTGAACGGCAGGTATTCAGCGTGAGAGAAATGGCGTATGAGTCACGGCAGGGGGGTGTGCACCCCACCCCCACCCCCCGACATTTCTAGACATATGCCTACTTATATACTCACACACACTTATATATATACACATGTATATACTTAATTATCTTGAGAAGGACTGCAGTCCCTTTTGTATCACTAAGCACAGATTTCGTTGAAGAAGTGATGAGCACCGAAGTTGATTCACTTTCCT
This sequence comes from Gavia stellata, assembly GCF_030936135.1. Taxonomy (NCBI): domain Eukaryota; kingdom Metazoa; phylum Chordata; class Aves; order Gaviiformes; family Gaviidae; genus Gavia; species Gavia stellata. Next base: position 24,905,207 of record NC_082605.1, on the reverse strand, counting down.
TTATATATATATTAATTGTATAATTTACATATGAATATGTATTAAAATAAGTAGACATATATATTTCATTTTTGTTCTGGCTGCTGTATCTTTGCCGTAACAAGGTAAGATGTTACGCTTAAATAGATATGTGCCTCATTTTAATAGACAAAATTGTTCTTCTGTAGCTCTTTGTGTGCACAGATCGAAGCCTGCAGTACGGGGCCAGTGCTTGCACATCAGGTACTTGGCATTAAATGAATGATTCATACCTCTGTGTATGGAAAGACTTAGTTAATATCTGAGGTGCCAGGAGGTGATGCTCAAAAATATGTCACTTTGTACTCTGGTTTTGGCAGGTGCCGTAAAACTCGTTGCACGTGCATTTTTCTGACTGCTGTTCATCAGCGCCTTGGCTGGCTCAGAAGCTGCGATTGCCCGCGCAGCGTAGCCGTGTCCCCGCGGGTACGGCTGTGCCATCCCGAGCTGGAGTGGCCTGGGGGGACGGCGGCAGGGTACCGGATCTCACTGTGTTTGTTTTGCCTTTTATTTCTCCCTGTTGATGAGTGAGCATTCAGGGCAACTGAAGTAAATAGCATGAAGTTATACAGAAGTACAGTAAAAAACAAACAAAGTAAGTAGTAAAATCATTATATAATATTTTCCAAAAGCTTGAAATCTTTTTGTTAAAAGCCATATGTAGATCTATCTTTCCACCATCCTGTGTTAGGTAGGCCAGCTTGTTAGCCCCAGGGTCTGTGCAGGCTCCATTGATTTTTATGGGCTTTGAGGCTGTAAAGGGATGAAGCGAGAAACATTTTAGCACGAACAATGTCATTCTGGAGCCACGTAGAAAACCCTCAGCAGGCGGGTTCAGTTCCTGCAGGAGGTGCACGGAGGGAGTGTTTATTCCCCTTTGCAGAGCTTATATACGTTGGGCATAACACGTGTAACCCCCTGCCACCCCTCCTCTCTCCCCCAGTGCCAGGATGAAATGCCTCGCAGGGCCTCCAGCCCGGCTGGGGAGGCACCCCGGGCAGTTTTGACGGGGCTCTGAGGCACGGCACCCCGCATCCCGAGGGCTCTGCAGCACAGCAGCGCCTGAGCGACCCGGTGCAGCCGTTACCCCGCGGCTCCCGTCCCCTCCCTGCCCGCGGCGGGTACCGCCGCGCCTGCGCGTGATGGGCAGAAGGTGGGAGCATGTGGCTTTCCCTCCAGAAACCACGGATGTCTACCTTGTGAAGGTCTGCCACAGCCTAAATAGGACTTTCTGAATTATAGGATCAGCCTGGATTATAGGATCAGCGTGATCCATAGCCTGCTCTAGTTTACATAGGTTTAAGCTCATTGATTTGAGTGGAGCATTGCTGCTGTATCCCCGGGGAGAATGGGGCCCCGGAGCGGGAGGTGGCATCCTGCTGCGTTTCTCGGCACTGGGCAAAAAATTGGTGCATCTTCAGAGGCTCTGGTGGGGATTTTTACTTGCAGTGCTGCAGTATTAATGGTAACGGTTATGGAAATGGGTGCTGGTTTAATGCCAAGAAATTCAGGCTCTTTTTCCAAGACTTTATCTATGGAAGTTGAATGAGCATGACTTGGGCTTCTGCACGGCTAGAAGCAGGAGGCCACGGGAGCAGAGGCTGACAGTTTTCAAGAAGTAGAGGATTTCTTTGAAGGAAATTGTTTGAATCCTGTGAACCTTACAGCGACATGATGTAAAAGGATCTTAACACCAAGCTGAATAACCTCAGTGTTCCTAGATAAACAAAAGGAAGGGAAAAGAAGAAATGGTCTTGACACGTGGCATGAACACATGCAAATTCTCGTTTTCTACTGCAAATGCTTTCTAAAGCTTGAGACTGCAGCATCCAAGTTGTTCCTCCCTTCTTCGTTTGTCTGTGTGCAAGCCAGCTTTTCTGGCTCTTCTTCCTCTCCCAGTAATGCTTTGATGATATAGTTTCCAAAACAAAACAACAGTGATCAGAACAGCTCGGTGCAGAGCCCCAGCGACGGGCCAGTCTCTGCGCTAGCAGAGCAGGAATGCTCGAAATGACAATGGGCTTCAGCTGTATTTTTCCATCAGTTTATTTACTACAGTCAATCTGAGGACTAGTTTTTGGGGGTGTTTTTTGTTTTTTTAACTAAGAAGAGAAATAGCATGGCCAAGAGCATGGTTTAGGCAGTCAGATGATGTAACTGCTGGTATGACATTACCTAAGAGTGTGACAGTCTTTTACCTGCATCTTAAAAAGATGTGTAGCACTGTGTTATGTTACCACTGATCAGCGAACTCATTAAATCAACGAATTTGGAATAAGTCTCCGGGACCAAATAATGTTGTGCGTTGCTTGTATTTCCATGTTTTGTCTCCAAAGACTTGTTGCCTTCAGTATGGTACGTTTTGCAATGTTTACTCTCAGTGTGTATTCCTCTGAAAATCAGTACACCAGATGGATAGCTATGTGGGAATTTTATATCATACTTGGGGATTTACTCATGTGCACATTTAAGAAATGCAGAAACTCATCATTTTCCCCACCCTTAGTATATTCCTAAGCCTTATCTAAAGCCCATGACATTCAGCAGCTTTTTATTGAAGCACTAGTACGCCTTTTCCAGGGAGGTGTGTGCATGGGACTGCACATCTCTGTATTTTTAGTGAATTTACCAAAGTTGGGCCTCTTGCAGACTGTGTGCAGGGGGTGAGGACTAGGAAAAAATTCTAGGATAAAGAGAATTTCCCATGCAAAAGCAGCCAGATAAAATATCCTGGCTTTCTAGCTTGCAATGCCTGCTATGGGCCACATCCATACACAAGAGTTCATGAGCATCTGCAACTCCATCTGTAAAACAGTGGCCTGGACTTGAAGTTTTGCCAGACCTCTTGTATCATGGGGACTGTAAAGTTGGGATTCAAGATAGCTATTGGAAAAACAGCTATTTCAGATGCAGCAGTAAACTGAAATGCAATTATATTTAGCTTTATGTAGTGTTTGTGCTTTTGATTATTCCGAAGCATGTATTTTTAAAATAAAATTTTTTCCAACTCTATGGCATCATTGAATTTTTAAAGCTGGAAGGAGCGGGGGGTGACTCAGAAAACCCTTTCATTCTCACAAGATTCTTCGCTTTAAAATCACGTGAAAGTTTGTTTTTTAATTGGAGGGCAGCCGCAGCTTTGCCTGAATAAGGACTGAGGGGTTGCGAGCATCTTCTGCTGCTGTGGGGCCAGCGCAGGGAACGGCACCGGGAACTGGATGTTGTCCCCAGCCACCGACGTCCTGTTCGGCATAGGTGGGACGTTTTTCTACGGCAGTTCCCTTTGCTCTCTTCCCACTATAGACAAAGGGAGTGGCCGTTAAAACCTCATGGCTGGATCCTTCAATCTGACCGCGACTAGACCCCAGCCATGACCGTTCACAGCCTGTAGAGAAGGCCCATGGGGCTGAGCTGTGCGGTACCCCGGCCGTGGGGCGCGGGGCTGCTTCCCCACTGCGGCTGTGCCCGGGGCTGTGCCGGTGCAGCAACGACCTTGTTTTCAGCAAGTGCTTCTTTACTGAGCCCCTCGTGGGATTTTATACTCTGTAATTTATGTGAGAAAACTGACATATGGAAAGGATGATGAAATCTTGTATTTGACTCTCACGCCTCTATGAAGGGAAACCCCCCAGCAGCGGCGTCTGCCAGTAAGACAGTTTCCAGTTGCAAGACCAAAACTGTTCCTCTGCTGTACAGACGCACAGCAGGCAACAGCCCAACGCAATTAACAGTCAAGGGTTTTAATTCCACACAGTGGCAGCGTTATTGTCTTCCCGGGTTGGGAGGCTGAACCTGGTAGCCAGCCCCAGGAGCCGCAGCCACCCGCGGTGGGCCTGATCCCGGCCCCCGCTGCAAGAGGACGCGGTCGCTGTTATCACGGTGGGCTGCGTCCGCACGCACCGGCTGCGCAGTGCAGAGCTGCTGTTCGGTGCCGTCTTTATTTGCTCAAATTAACATTTATAGGCGCAATGAAGTGGACTCCTATGGCAGCTGGCAGCCGCAGGGTGAGTTTATTTTGACTGGACCTAGTGGTTTTCAGAACTGGTTGGAAATTTTCCTTTAACAGAAACTGCGAAAAAGAAAATAAGCAAGGGAAGGTTGAAAAGAAAAAAAGCCTGAGTTTTCTGCCTATTGCACCTTTTGCTCTCTGTGCCCCAAGCACAACTTGAAGATCACCCTCATCAGCTATGCTCATCGCCTGCCAGTGCACCGCGCAGGGCTGGGTGCTGCATGGGGCCAGCGGCACTGGGGAGCTCTGGGAAGGTCAGGAAGGGGGAAGGTTTCCTCCGCGGGAACCTGGACAAGCTCCCGTGCCTCCCGCGCAGGCTTGGGCTCAAAGGGAGGGCTCAAGGTTGGGCAGTTTCCACGCAGGGTGTGGAAGCGGCAGCCCTGGAGAGGTCGGCTGCAGGCTGGAGCACTGCCTGTGGGCAGCGATGGCTGGGCTGCTCTGGGAGCTTGAACCTCTGCTCCTGGAGCGGCTGAAAAGCTTGTTTGTTGGTCTAGTGAAGCGGCTATTTCCTCCAAGAGCCTCGCCCTGGCACTCGTCAGTTAGCGTTGGGGCGCTGTCAAAGGCTAATGGCCAAAACCAGAGCCACGCAGCGGTGAACATGATGGTGCCGGCACAAGCAGCCCGCGGCGGGGGAGCGGGCACCCGCTTGGGGTTTTAAGGGTGTTTCTTACTTTTTAGCAAAGTGCTAATGCTGTGTCAGCCACAATGTCTCCTGTGAGCCCAAGTGACAGGCATGCACATGTCCCAGAGCTGGTTCAAGCCATTTAGCAGTTTTGGGATGCAGGATGAAATAAGCTGGGCAGAGCCCGCTGGGAGCTGGGCTGGGAATGCCATGGGAGGGGGATTTCTGGGAGCACTCGATCCTCGCAGACTGCCTGGCCCATCCGTCAGGTGCGGACCTGAACGAATCCGGTGGGGACTGGGGTGACTTTCATCCCCGCAGGGTCCCTGTGCAACTTCCCAGCACTGTGTCGTGACAGGAACCTGCTTTATGGTTACTGAATTTGTTTTCAACCAAAGAGGTTTCTTTTTTTTCCCCCTCCCCTTTGGTGAATCTTTTGGGCTTACTAAAACAAACATGTTAGCTGCCAAACTATGACAGCCAAAAAACAGGGTCATAGATGAGAAAATACGTGGAAGAGTCAGATGTTGCATAACTGGCGAGGTCGATGCCAAACCCCAGCGAACAATTTCTGTCTCCAAGCTGCCCAGGAGAGGAGAAAAACTTTGTGTGGATGGGGATGCTGCGGTTTCCCTGGGCATGTCTTCATGGCTGGGCAGCGGGAGCGCTTTGGCTGTCTTGGCAAGTGGTAAACCAGTTGAAGCTGCACACAAAGCTCTGACTGAAGCTTGTCCAGCCGCAAATCCAAGGGCAATGGCTGCTGGGGAGGTTTCGGGCTGGGTAGGAGACAGGAGAGGAAAGTGATGGCCATGGGGAGCTGCCTGCGTGCTGAGAGCAGTGTGGGGCCAGGGGCCGCCCCACCACGGCCAGTGGGTGCACGCGCACCCGAGGCACGCAGCAGCATCTGCACCTCTCTCGAAATTCAGTCCCCTCTTTGGATGGGGAGGGGTAACATTGCAGCCCCCTTCCATGAGAAAGCGGAGACCCTCCCTCTCGCTGCTCTCGCTGTGGGGCTTGGCCGTGCCCCATATAACCAGCCCCTGGCCCCCCGCCGCAGCGGCAGCGCTCCCGTCCAGGCTCCACCGCCAGCAAGGCAGGGGAGGACCCTGCCTCTGCAAGTGGGACGTGAGCAAAGAGCCGACACTCCAGCCAAAACGCTTAAAGTAAAACTAATGAAAACCTTCCGTCACTTAGACTTTTAAATCCAACGTTCAGTCCTCAAGGCGTGTGATCCTTCACCTCGACAGTGCGCGGCTCGCTAAGCCCCTGCACTTCTGAATCAAAGCAGACAGAGCGTTAGAAAGAGCAGCCCTGGGAGCAGTTTGGCATTGGCAAGGGGACAAACAGGAGGAATCCTAGGAGAGCTCTTTCACAGCTTAGCATTGATGAGGCACTGTTGAAATAAAACGTATTCTGCAATTACACACCACTCTGAGGCGTTCAGCTGCAGCACGTCTAAGCAACACAATTGGCATGAGGCTCTTTTCTGCATTAGAAGCAGTTCAGTTCTAGTCTGTGAAGAAACTGGTGTCTGTAGTTAGGAAGGACGCCTCATCTGAGGGCAAAGAGGAACAGCGGCTGCTGTGTCTCACCTGAGGCGAGTGTCTCACCAGCGCTGCCGTCCCAGCTGGCTCCCGAAGCAGATTTACCATCTCTCGGTGCCCTGCAAGATGCTAAAGGAGCCGCACAGAAGCCAAGGGCAAACCTCTCCTCGACTCCACTGGAGCCAGGATTTCAGCCACGGTCAGTTCCTCCTACAGAACTCTCCCGAAAAAGGCAGAACCATGAAAAAAAAAAGCATTGCACATGGTGAGTTGTTATCCTCAGCGATTCCCACAGCAGTTTTATTGCCTGAAGGAGGAAGAACGTGAACCCTGGAGGGAAGAACTTGCCAAAGTATTTAACATTTCTACATCTTGCATAGAGCTAAAGGTTCCCAAAAAACTTTAAAAATAACTGCAGAGATGTTTATTCAGGGCCTAAGGCTAGGCTAAGCAGAGTTTGAGATGTGGCTTCCAGGGGAAGGCAGCACAGGGGAACGGGCACCAGCCTGCTGAATTTTGCTCGGGGTTAAGGGGCGGCCGCGGCCGGGCCGGGCGGGTCCCTGCTGAAGCCACCTTTTTGGTCGGAAGGCCTGGGAGTGACTCGGTGGCGGCTGCCGCTGGGCTGAGGGACGGGGAGCTGAGGGGGCAGATGCTCCTCCGAACACTCCCGCCTGCGCTCGTAGGTCCCTGCTTCCCTCGCGGGGCCCGAGCCCGGCAGAAAACAGTGGAATGTGCTGCCGAGCCAGTGGCACCGATGGCAAACGATGTCAAGCATAGCCACTCGTTATTTCTTCTATGGAAGTGGTTTGATAATACTCTACAATAGTCCTCCTGAAAGTAAAAAAGTCTTTGGTGGGGGTTGTTCTAACCGCCCATGCAGGTGCGAGCCTCCTCGTCGCATGAGGCTGTGCTGGCGGGAGCTTTGCCGGGAGCGCCCATGACCGTGCCCGTGCCCGTGCCCGTGCCCGGCCCCTCCGGCCGCCGAGATCCGCCCCCCCGAGGCCCTCGAAACGCCCCGGGCAGAGCGGGCAGCGGCCCCGCGGGGCGCGGAGCCCTGAGCTCGGAAGGGCCCTCCTCACCCTGGCCCGCCGGGCCCTTACGGCGTCCGTCGGAGAAGGGGGGGCCGAGCGGCCGGGGCTCCTTCCCGGGGCCCCGCCGCCGCCCCGCCTGCTCCTCCCCGCGCCGGGGAGGCAGCCCCCGCGGGCCGGGGCTCTGCTTGCGAGGGGGCTCCCCGCCCCTCCGCCCTTCCCAGGCCCAGGCAGGGCGCTGCCCGGCGGGACGCGGCCGGGGAGGCGGCGGCCGGGGGGCTTCGGGCAGCGGGAAGGCCGGCCGGGACCGGCACCGGGGGCGGCAGCCCCGCTCGTACCGGCGCCGCCAGCCGCCGCCCCTCACCGTGGGACCCGCCGGCAGCCCCCCGCTCTGCCGCTCCCTCTCGCGGCGGCCGCTCCGCGCGCAGCCCGCCGCCGGCGGGCAGGACCCGGCCCGGGCCCCCTCCCCGGCGGGCAGGACCCGGCCCCGGCCCCCTCCTCGGCGGGCAGGACCCGGCCCCGGCCCCCTCCCCGGCGGGCAGGACCCGGCCCCGGCCCCCTCCCCGGCGGGCAGGACCCGGCCCCGGCCCCCTCCCCGGCGGGCAGGACCCGGCCCCCGCCCCGCCCCGCCCGAGCGCTGCCCGCCGCGGCTGCCGCCGGCCCGGGGCGGGGGCGAGCGGGGGCTGCCCGCGAGGGGCCGGAGGTAGGAGCGGGGCCCCGGCGCTGCTCCGGGGACCCGCCCGCGACCCCGCCGCGGGGGGAGCGGGGCGGCGGGGTTGGTGGCGGAGCTGCCCGCGGCCCCGGGCGCTGGAGGGCAGAGGGTGCTGAAGCGGGGCTCGGGCGTGGGGCGCAGCAGCTCTGGCGGGGCCGCGGCGGCGCTGGGCGGGCTGCGGGGGGGGCCGGCGCCTCTCTCCGCCGGCCCTCGCCTCTGCCCCGGCCCCCCTCCCGCGCCGCGGTTTTGTCTGGGGGCAGGAGCCTGCCGGAGCGTCGGGTGCCCGGGGAGGGGACAGGGTGGAGCCGCCGGAGAGCCCTCCAGCCGCGGGCCGGGGACAGGGGCAGGGGCGGCCGGGCTGCTCCTGGGAGGGGGCGGAGGCGGAGCAGCGCAGCCCGGGGCGGTGAGCGCCGGGCGGGGAGAGGCGCAGCGGGGACACGGCTGCCTCCAGCGGGGACGCGGTGGTGCGGGAGCTGCCACCCACCCTCTCTGCCGCCAGGCTCTATGTGGGACGGAGCTGGCCATGGAGAAGTTGTACTTTGCGGGGAGCAGCGTGTGGACGATCAACAGCTCTCTGGGGAACGGCAGCCTCCGGCTGGAGAACCAGACCTCCGGGAGGAACAGCACCACGGACCCCCTGAAGAGGAACGAGGACATGGCCAAGGTGGAGGTGACGGTCCTCTGCCTCATCCTGTTCCTCGCCCTGACCGGCAACCTGTGCGTGCTGCTGGCCATCCACACCACCCGGCAGAAGCACTCCCGCATGTACTTCTTCATGAAGCACTTGAGCATTGCTGACCTGGTCGTGGCCATCTTCCAGGTGCTGCCCCAGCTCATCTGGGACATCACCTTCAGGTTTTACGGGCCAGATTTCCTTTGCCGGTTGATCAAGTACTTGCAGGTAGTGGGGATGTTTGCTTCCACCTACATGCTCTTGCTGATGTCCCTGGACCGGTGCTTGGCCATCTGTCAGCCGCTGAGGTCTCTGCACAGGAGGGCGGACCGGGTCTCTGTCCTCCTCACCTGGCTGCTGTGCCTGCTGGTCAGCATCCCTCAGATCCACATATTTTCTCTGAGGGATGTGGGGAATGGGGTTTACGACTGTTGGGCAGATTTCATCCAGCCCTGGGGACCTAAAGCCTACGTCACTTGGATAACCCTCATGGTCTACATCATCCCCGTGTTGATGCTGAGCATCTGCTATGGCTTAATCAGCTTCAAAATCTGGCAGAACGTGAAGCTTAAGACGGCTCACGGGCCCAACGTGGGTCTGAGCTCCAGCTCCTGCAGTGGGACGGCGTTTGCCAGGGTCAGCAGCACCAGGCTCATCTCCAAAGCCAAGATCCGGACAGTCAAAATGACCTTCATCATAGTCTTAGCTTTCATAGTGTGCTGGACTCCCTTTTTCTTTGTGCAGATGTGGTCTGTGTGGGACACGAATGCTCCGCAGGAAGGTATGTCCTCTCCCCTCCCATAGCCCTACGTTTGCATGGACTGCTTAGCTCAGCGGCTGCAGGGACACCGACAGCAGACTCGTGGGCTGTGAGGGACAGCCAGAAACTGCTCTGAGCTGGGTCTCGGGGGGCTGGGGGGGAGACATGAAAAAGTCCTGCACATGGAAAAACCACCCGACAGGCAGCAGCGGCTGTGCCTGAGCTTCCTTGGTGCAGGCGAGGGCTAGCGTAGCCCCCGGCAAACGCAGGGGGGCCGGGCTGTGTGGATGGTGGCTCGGGAGGTTTTCACTGTCCCCAGGTGTGTGAGCTCAGCCCCCCCGGGGCCGCTCTGGGGTCCCCGGTGGTTTGATTGCCCACCCCGGGTGCTGGGGCGTCCCGAGGGCTGCGTGGGAGCTGAGCCCCCACCGGTGCCCAGGGCTGGGGCGACCGCAGGAGAAACCTGCGCAGCGTTAGTGCCCAACTTCTTTTCTTTCACTGTATCATTTTGTCCTCACTCACTTCTTTGCTTTCTACTCTTTTGCCCTCTTTTCCTGCTCCTCTTCTCCCATTTCCATCCACCCCTGGACTGCGCTGCTGTTATTTTCTCTCTGACTGGAGCACAGTTCCTGCAGTAAGCCACTGATTTATGAGCAAAGGCTTTTCCTAAAGGACGTCGTGTCACTGATTTGCCATTTTTTATACTTGGCGCTGGCTGCTCCTGTCGTCACTAAGGTTGCAGACAGAGAAAAATATATTACCCTCCTTGGTCTCTCACGCTTGTAGCTCTGCAAGTCTGTGCTGTCCCCCGGCGGAGGTGGCCGATGGTCCCTCTGCACCCACAGGGAGAACCGTCTGGGAAAGCTTAAAAGAAAAAATCTGTGGGAGCAAGGGCAAAAAAGTGCTTCCAGGCACAAGTCCTCCTTGGACAGGCTGACCCAACTCAACAGCAATGCTGAGTCTGGGGATGTCAAAGACCGATGAGGAGCTGCGACCCCCGCCCGGCTCCCCTGGCAGCCCTGCCGCGGCAAGGGCTTTGCGGCGGAGGGCACGGCTCGCTTACACCGTGCACTCTTCTTTAACCCTATTCCAGCTATACATTGCTCCGTGGAAAACCTGATGTTTCCTGCAGCCTGCGCACATCTCTTCTCCCATAGACCAAAGCTGATAGCCTGGCTCCAGCTCTCCTAACTTGCCTTTATTGCTTCTCTGTGCCCCTTTTATTTCAGGTGGAGAAGTGAAGCACAGCTTTTTAAACCTCCCTTCGGGCTCCAGGCAGCCGTCTCTTGGTTTTCCGCCTGATTTAGGCTGGTTGAAACTTCTAGTTTTCAGATACGCCCTGGGATGAAGCAGCGTCTCTCCCTTTCGCTGTATTTCAAACCTGCAGTCTCCAGGGCTTCCACCTGACTCATCGGCAAACAAACCTCTGCCGCTCCGCTGATTCCTGCGGCGAGGAGCGGGGGGATGGCCGGGGTGTTCACCGATCACACCCTGCGGGCTGCTGTGGGCAAGTTCACCCTGTGCAATTGGCCCCGCGATGCCTTTCCTTTTCTGCTTTGCGTTTACGTAGTGAGAAAAGCTCCAGCCGTGCCGAGTTGTAGCAAACTCCCCTCTCCTTCATGGTTCTGTTGCTCAGGGGCCCGTGTCTGCAGTGAAGGGTGGGAGTTTTGCCAGAGCATTTGCTGGAGGCTTTCATGGCACAGGGAGGCAAAGCCTCGGGTGGGTTATTGTGGATAGCAAGTGCCGGGAGACCCCAGCCCTTCCTCCCAGGCCCACCCTCCTCCTCGCTGGCTGCCCAGAGGCACGACAGGGGTGGCAGGGTCAGACGTCTCTGCAGAAGAAACGGGCTTTGCCTGCTGCGCTCCTGACAGTGTTGCCCTGCATCCCGGATCTCCTTTCTTTGCACTGAGGCTCGGGCTGCCTTGGCCGGGCAGCATCGCGGGGCGCCTGGCAGAGGTGTACTCCGCAGCAGAAAGGGAATTTGGCTGTTGCTCATCTTGCAGGCTTTGCAGTCTGCATGGGCGTAAGTCAGTGAAGGAAGAGAAGCAGGCGGGCAGGGTGCTCACTGCGCAGCCCGGCAGCAGCGGGGCCCCGTCACGGCTGCGACACCGATGGGCTGCACCCCGGGAGGTGACGAGCAGGTGGCAAAGGCTGTGTGATGGAGGGTCGCCTACTTAGAAAATGTTTGGTTTTCTCCACATAGGCTGTCATAAAGAGTGTCCCTGGCAAGGGGAAGTCTGTTTATACCCAGTTGAATCCTAATTAATGCTGAGCAGGCACCCTGCAGTTTTCTGCCTGTGCATTGCATCCCGGAGCATGGTGAGACGCAGGTCTTGGGCGTTAGCAGAGGGATGCACAGCGTTTGGTCTGCTGTGGGTAAAGCTCCCATACTGCTCCCAGCCGATCCCTGGCCCGGAGTGCCTCAGGCCATGCTTTCACCTTCGCAGGGTGCAAAGTCTGCTGCTGTTTGATGTGTGTCAGGGGTAAAAGGTAAGGCTGTAAAGAAAACAAACTGAAGAAGCCCTCCTTTCCTAGTTGGTGAAGTGATAATCCGAGACACTCACCCTACTCTTACTGATCCACTTCAGTATATTTCTACACGGGTCTTCCTCCCTTCATAAAAACAACTTCATTGAAACAAGGCAAGCGAAGTGCGGAAGCTGCCCCCCAGCCCCGCATGGTGCCAGGTGGAGCGGCAGGATGGGGCTGGGTCCCACGCTGCTGCCCACCCGCCTGGCCCCGCTCCCCCTCTCCCCCAGCCACGCTATCGCCCTGCTCCGCACCCCGGCTCCACGGAACGCCAGGGCCCCGCAGCCCCTTTGGCGTCCCTTCCCCATGGAAGGGGGGTCCCTGCCTTGGGGCAGATGAGAGTGCCTAAATGTCAGTGCCGAACGCTTTGGAGCCCTGCTGCGGTGCCGGGCTCGTCGGTCTGCTGCATGCCTGGGGAGGGGCTGGGGCTATCAGCCTGATACCACATACCCGGGCCAGGCAGCGGCCATCCCCATTTTGCTGGCCATGCAAACCTACAGCCTCTGTAAGTGTGGGTTGGAGCTACAGGTTATGATTCAGGTGTCAGCTTAAGCACCAGGGATCCTTCGCAGACCGTTGGTTGGAAGGCTTCTGCTGCACAGACCTTACAGATGATACACATTACGTGTGGCATTTTGACCTTTGAGTCAAAGTTGGCTTATAGCATCTGTGAAGATAATAGTGAGGCTGTGAAGCAGTGTAACTCTGTTATATTGGTCCCTTAATCTTGGGAGCTGGTGCCCTGAAACGTGGGCTGTGAGTGATAGCATCTACCTGTATGTGGGAATTAGTGAGTGGTCCTCATTTCATCTCACTTCTGCAGCAGCCTTCGCAGCAGAGGCCCCGCAGCCCTTCCCCGGGCGCAGCCTCCTGCCTCTGCCGAGCCCTCCCGACGGCGCAACATCCCCAGCCCCGCTGCGGGGCACGTTCAGAGCCTGGGCAGAGGGAGCGTCCCCGAGGGGCAGAGCTTGCTCTTTGCAGCTCCTCTCGGGGATCTCCAGCAGTCCTGCCAGAGAGGGGAGAGGTCCACGCTTAAGACCTGCCATGCAGTAAGCTCCGTGAAGTTCAATTTATCTCCCGCAGAGAGAGAAGAGCTGAGTCAGCCATGGCTGGATTTTTTTTAAGTGGATAGAAATGCTATGATGTATTTCAGGTCTTGCGCTTAGGATTTGTAAACCATTCCCCATAGATTTCTTTTAGCGTATGCTTGAAATTAAAAGCGGTTGGACCAGACATCACTAGAGCAGGAATTGTGTATGAGTTGGCTAAAGATGAATTTGGAAACTAATACTCATTATTCTAGTTTAAAAAACTGTGAGTGGATTTTTGCAGAGGCAGAAAGGGACCAGAAACAGCCAAACCCACACAGGCACCCTTACTGCTGGCACCTCCCCTGAGAGCACATGGAGATGAGAAGTTGGGCTGAAAACATGGGGAGCAGAATAAAAGCTCTGCCCCCCCACCCCCACCCCCCCGCCCGCAGCCGCTTCATGGAGGTGCTGCCCCGCGGGGGGCCAAGGCTGCCCCTCCTTGTCCCGGCTGCCATGGCGGGTGCGAGTCCCACCGTCCCCTTCTCACCAGGAGGCACCGACCTGACCTCTCAGGTGGGACAGTCGGGTACTTTGTGCGCTGGGAATGGAGAGCAGCAGCAGGAGACTTGACGTCCTGGCACCACACCGCAACCATCGCCTCCTGTCCCCAACATCACGCTTGCAGCCAGGAGCCATTGCCAGGCTCCCGGGCTTCATTACTGAAATGGGAATGGCTGTCATTTCCCCTGGCAGAGCATCGTATGTGAAAAATTAATTCGGGGAAAGAAAAATGCCACCGCTCCCCAGGGCTGGGAGAGCACTGGCCAAAGGCACGGATGGGGCCGGGCTGGCAGGCACTGTTCTCTCAGCTGGATTTTGGTGGTGGGGACAGCCCAGGAGCAGGGGACACCCCGGGGCTGGGGGGGAACGTGGCTTCCCCACAGCTCGAGCAGATGAAAGCTGCTAGTCGGCCCCAAATTGGCCACTGGTGGGGAAAAATGAGCTACTCGGCTCTTTTTGTTCCAGGTCCTCCTCTTTGCCATGGCAACTCCAAGAGGCCGCGCTCCCTCCTGCCCGCTTTGGACACAGTAAAGGCAAATTGTGCAGATGATGCTGGGGGCAGCTCTGCCTCTTGGCGAGGCATTTCTAGGGTAATGCCGAGCAGGCAGCAGCGCAGAAGCTGAGTGGGGGAAAAGCAGCTCTTCTGGGGGGAAAAACCTAAAACCAAGTTGCTTAAACCCAGACTTGCTCCCCCCTTTTTTGTTCGCCAGCTCTTCTTCACTCTCGTGCTGACCGTGGTGTTCCTGCAGGCAGGGCAGCCCACCCCTGGCACGGGAGGAGGCGTTGTGGTGCTGGCAGAGTGCGGGGCTCTCGGCAGAGCCCACCGCAGCGTGTGCCCAGCGCCCACCTCCCCAGGGTGGTGTTCTCGCCGCCCGCACCGTGCCCTGACACTGCCGTGCTTTCTGCCTTGCAGCCTCCCCCTTCATCATCGCCATGCTCCTGGCCAGCCTCAACAGCTGCTGCAACCCCTGGATCTACATGCTGTACACGGGGCACCTCTTCCACGACCTGGTGCGGCGCTTCCTCTGCTGCTCCACGCGCTACCTGAAGTCGCGGCCGGCGTGCGACCTGAGTGTCGGCAAGAAGAGCAACTCCTCCTCCTTCGTCCTCAGCTGCAAGAGCACGAGCCAGAGGAGCTTCACGCATCCATCCACGACGTGAGGGCATCGCCAGCCAGGACCTCGCTCCACCGCCATGCTGCCTCCAGCGCTTCTCTGTGAAAAGCTGGGATTTGGACAAGCAAGGGGGTTTCTATATAAATAGGTGTATATATGTCTGTGTGCGTGTAAGCATGTACAGCGGTCATTATTTAACTGAGGCGGGAGCAGGGGAGGACTTCTGTGGTCCAAGTTTCAGTGCTGCCTGGGAGTGAGTGCCACGAACCTGCTTCTGAGCCCCCATCCACTGACATGGGTGGCTTTTAGATACCACCGGGAGGGACGGGTTTTGCCCCGAATGATCCTGCGCTGCTGGGGCAGGTGCGCTACGTGCCCGTCGGATGCAAGGGGCTGCAGCACAGGGTGATAGGTGCCACCCCGGGCACACGGGCGTCAGGCACCCGGCCCCACCTCTGCCTGCAGCAGGAATCCCACGGGATGGCAGCGCCCGGCTGGGAGAGAGCCGCAGGCACTGCGCTCTCAACGCGGGTGTGCTTGCTTCGCTTGAAGTGCTGTGGGGCAGAGGCAGCCCCATCCCTGCATCCCTGCTCGGTGCCAGCCCTGCTTCCCCCAGCCCGGCCCTGCTCGTGCAACTGCCAGGACAGAGCAGGGCAGTCCCGCCGCCACGGGCTGCGGAGGCAGTGGGGACAGGGCTGGGGACAAACTCCCGGGGGACAACGCTAACGCCCGGGTGTCCCTACCCCACCAGCTCTGCTCCGTGCGCCGTGTGAGGCTGCGCAGACGGGTCAGCAGGAGCCGGGGGAGTGGACACGACGGCAGGGCCAGGGAACCTGTGCAATAACACGTTTGCTGAGTGTGCACAAAAGCTTCTCTGAAGGCAGGTGTGTGGGATTACAGCTGCACTCCATGGGGTTTAATGGAAAAAATCCCATCGAGTCCCCCAAGGCCAAGCTTTTGCTTTGGGTTTACCGCAGATAGCATTTAGTCTTTTACACCAATGCAATTTTCTTGCTTTGTAACGCACAAGGTCATGCTGATAGCATGGATTTTTTATTGTTAAGAAATACCTGTAAATAAAGTTTTCTGACTGTGTCTTGATGGAAAGCGGGAGGGGAAGTGCAGAAGGAGCACTAGGTGATTGAAAGAAGTGAAGGAAACCAATGGGAAACAACGCTTTAAACACAAGACCCAAGTACACTCAGCGTAACAGTGCTTTTGTTTATAGAGTAGCGCACCAAGCACTGAAGATCTGCACACCACTTTATTCCGTAGCATGAAGCTAGCTGTGGCACAGCCTTGGACAGCTGGGGTGGAGTGCAGCTCTGGCTGAAGGCGGCGGGAGCTTTCCCACGAATTCGGTGGGATCCGGTGGCTGCGGACGGATGCTCCTGCCTCTGCTCGCGCCGCCTCCCGAGCTGCAGCTGGCAGGGAGATGTGCAGAAGCAAGGCCTGCATGCGGTCAAAGGGTAATGTGTTGGGAATGAATATGAAAAATGCATTTAAATGTGTACTTTATTTTTTCACTGTCATCAACAGGTACATTTTCACCTTTCATGTCCTGGCATTCCCTTGTTTTTTTCCTAGTAGCTTCAAGTGAGCGCTCAGCACATTTGCTGAATACAACCCAGCAGATTCAGTCTCAGCATATTTTACCAGACTGGTTTGAATCCCTAGGAAAGCATACAGCATTTTCCTCCCGTGTTCATCTTCTTTCTCCTTGAGAGTAATCATCTCCTGCGCAAAACAAGGAGGGGGCTTCCCATTTTATCGTGAACCCGGGGGCCTGGTGCATCCTCCATCCGCGAGGAAGGAAACGCAATGTGGCGATAGATTTCACCGGGACCGATGCGCAGAGCAGGGAGGAAGCTTTGGGAGAGGCAGGGCATTGCCTTGTGAGCCCTGGGTGCAATTACTGGCTGCGGTGCCGGGGTCAGGCAGGGCCGTGCCCCTCCGTGTGGGGACACTGCGATCGCCAGCCGAGTGATGCTGCAGGCCACGGCCGAGCTCCCGTGCTGTCCCCAGGCTGCAGTGAAATGGGGACAGGGAGAGGAGCTCCAGCTTTGTCGCAGTGGAAGGATATTGAACGCGCTGCTGAAGAACTTTTCATAAGGGTCAAAAGCAAAACAGAGGTGCTGACAAGTGAGCGGCGTGTGCTCCACGTGTGGGGAGCCCATAGATCACTGCAGTGGGGAGATCAGAATTTTGGGGGTTTTTTGGGTTCAGGCTGTGAACTACTAGAACAAAAAAAAAATTAAAAAGAATATAATCCCAGTATGGTTTTTAATTACTTTTATTCCCACAAAAAGCTTTAAAAAATGCTCATAATAGAGTGTTTTTGGAGACTTTTTTCCCCTACCAATATCTAAATATCTTTCTTTTTGTACCACTCCATCCATCTTGAGGCCAGGTGATGCTAGAGCATGGGTGCTCTACTGCTGTGGAATACTGGAAGTCCACAATCCCAAGCCATTGGAAGAGCACCAGTAGAAAATCTGGCTCTTTCTTGTTCTTGGCATGGCACTAGAAGAGAGGTTGGCTCCAAGTCTTTGTCGGAAGCCAAAGGAAAAAAGCACATGAATACAATTGAGAATAACCTCTGAACAGCAAGACCTCCTGGGCCCTGATTCAGCAAAGCACTTAAGGCCAGAGCCCATCAAGCGGTTACGTGCCTCCAAGTTAAGGTACGGCTTCATGGAAGATGGACTAAACAGATTAATTGACAATACAAGGGAGGAAATAGCTCCAAATTGGACTTTTTTCCTCATCCTCGTGTTTTCACTGGAGCGGCTTGGAGTGGGCAGCATCCTGGAAGGAGGCTCCTTCCTCCACTCCCCTCCACACATCTGGGCGAGCCCCGCGGGTGCTATGGGAGGGGGACTGGCCGGAGGGAAGGGCGCGAGGCAGGCCGTTGGACATGGGTCTCCTCCCTTGGGGCAGAGCCTGAGGGGTTCGCACGGTCCTGCGACCCTGGCGCCGGGACGGCAGCTAAAGCAGTGCCGGGCACGGAGCAGCGGCACAGCCCTTGCAGTGTAAGGTAAGCACGCTGCTGTAGGTTAGAGCTTGCCCAGCATCAAACAAGCAAGCACGTAGTAAGTATCCTCCCTGAGAAACAAGCCAAAGCTTTACGTAAAGCCAAGATTGTCAATTCTCGAGTGAAGTTATCAAAAGCCGTTTGTTCTCGTTGCTCCCCGTGGTGCCGCCCGGCTGCCCCCTCTGCAGCCCCGGCGCTCCCGGGCGATGCGCAGGGCAGCTGCCCACCTGTGCTCTACTGCCGTTGAATCCTGACCACAAAGCGTGACGATGCCCCGTAATTAAGTAGTGAGTGTCAGGCTGCCACGAGTGGTTTTGCAATTGCCGGTGGCCCAGGCCCAGCACATACTCCCAGGAGGCAAACACAGTGTTTCATGCACTAATTGATCTGGTTTTCAAAGCTTTGCTGAAATGCAAACACACATGAAAAAAGAAAAGTTTGCTTTCACTATTCTATCCATAAAACTTTTGTGTGGCGTATTTTAATACAGAAGCTTCCACAACAACAATTATTTGCAGCAAATAATAATAATTCATATGCAAGTATTTGTCTTAGTGTCACGCTAGACCCGAGGGATGGAGACGCAGGCGGGGTTTGGTCGGTTGTCCAGCAGCATCTCTGCACCGTCACTTCTCACTCTGCTGCTGCAGGTCGTGGCCCAGGGCTGTGGTCCAGGAGATGCTGCGGTCCCTCCCGCAGGAGCAGGGTGTGATGCTGGGGGTCCTGGAGGGCAGAGGGCTCTCCCTGGGCTGCTCGCCCAGCCTCCATGGGCTTCTCTTCTCTTAAAGCTGCTGGCTTTGGGATGGAGTAAGGGGCAGCCCGGTGTGCCTCTGTCTGCAGGGAGCATCCCTGACAGCCAGCTCTGCCGCGGGGCCCTGCTGCGCTGCGCAGGTCCCTGGGCACGGGTGTGCGTGTGCCCGCGGGCAGGGCACGCTGCAGGAGCCAGGGAAACCTGCGCAGAGGGGCGGTCGTGCGAGGGCGGGTTGGGGCGGCTGTAGGGACCTAGATCTCCTTCCGGAGAGCGACTCTGATGTTGCTGCAGATCTTGGAGAGTGCCTCAAAGAGCGGGTCGCAGAAGGTGTGGATGCAGAGGGAGTAGATTCGGCTGACACACTGGATCTCTATCAGGTAGCTCTTGATGCAGGGCACCACTGCCCAGATGTGGCAGAAGGAGATGAGGGCGAAGAGGAAGCCCCAGATGACTGCCAGGGGGATGCCCAGGATGGCAGAGAGCAGCCGGTAGCACCAGTACTTGCTGACGGTGAAGGTGGTGTAGCTGGTTTTCCAGACACCGTCAAAGCTGTATGTTCCCACAGGCTCAGCTATCACGTCCTCAAAATCCACCTGGGAGGAGAGAAGACGGAGGTAAAGGGGGTTTGGGGGGGTTAGCAAGGGCTCCAGTGCAAGGATGAGGATCCGCTGCAACGTGGGAGGAGAGCCCGAATGGAGGGGGCTGGGGAGAGCCAGGGCCGTGCTGGGGACACACGCACGGATCCCCTGTACCCCCCCGCGCGAGGACAAACCCCGGTGCGGCAGGAGGGCCGCTGCAAGGGCAGGAGATGGCGTGGGGCTCCCGGCGCTGCCCGGCCTCAGCCCGTGGGCACGCGGCACGCAGGCTCAACCCGCGGCACGAAAGCCCAGGCTCGGCTGCTCCGGACACGCTCCCCGCTCCCAGATCCCGAGCTGTGGACGGTGCTGCCAGGTGCCGGGGCCAGGCGTCAGTCCTCGGAACGGGAGCTGTGCGTGGGAGTGTTTACTCCGGAGGAGGCCAGAGCCCGTTCCTACCCTTTTTTAGCATTCAGGGACGTGGGCTGCCTGCTCGGCAAGAGGGTGGTTTGTGCTAATAAAAATCCAACAGCCCTCTTGATTTACGATTTATTTATTTATATCTGTGGCGGCAAGGTGCTCAATTCTGTCTGTCTGCGTTCTGTCCGAAGAGGGAGAGAGATCGGCTTGGCCATGCCCTTACAGGGATAGTGCTGTTACATACAGGCATCAGAGTGTCTCTGAATGACAAGTACTCTTAAAAGCCTCTGAACTACGCATAGAGATCTCATTGTGGTATAACTCATTTTTAGGGGATGCATGAGCCAAGCTATTTGTCTTGAAAAAGAGCATTGCCTTTCCTTGGGAAGCTAATGTGTCTGTTTATACATTTATGTTAAATTGCAATATCCGTTCTGGTTTTGGAAGCAGTTTGATCATAAAATCATTCTGCATCATCTTTAATTTCCTGGAGCGGGGAGGAGGTACTGGGAGAAATACTGTCGCGGATTGGGAATCAGCAGCCAGGTTAGCTGGTCCTGGAGCGCCTGTCAGCAGCTCCCGGGAAAGCGCTGCCGCCCGGGTGGGCTGGGAGCCGAGCAGCAGGTCGCTGCACAGCTGCCCCAGTGCCTGATGAGCTAATCAGGGATCAATTAACGAAGGGAGCAGCAGGCTATAAAAGGAGAGTCTCTGCCTCACTGCTGCTTTTGCTAACAGTGTACCTGAAGTGGGTCTGGAGGAGCAGTAGGGGCAGAGGCTGAATCCTGAGCTGAGCCCGGACACGGCCCCAAGGCAGGTACTGCTCCCTTGCTCTATTGCTTTTCCTGGCAGGAGGCTTTTAAAGCTCTGCAAAGCCTCTGCGGCTGGTGCCGCTACTGTAACGTGGTCTCAGATTCCGGCTGTTGCACTGTAATGCTCAGGAGGGGTTTACCTGTGGCCAGGTGAACCCTTCAGCCTCCAAAGCACTCTGCTTCCCTGCTTCCCTCCGCTGGATGCCTCTCTACCTGCTGCGCTTCAAGGGCATGGCGTGCTTTAATGCCCAGGGTGTTTTCGAGTGTGTTGCTGCCCACCGGAGAGTGGGGAGGCTTTGGCTTTCCCTTCGGGATGCTGTTGGACAGCAGGAGGGTGAGTTGTGCTTCCCCCTCCGGGGGCTGGCTCTGCCCTCCCTCCCCAGCCTTATCAGCCTTGCTATTTTTAAGGTGGGAGGAATGCTAGGTAGCTTGAGCAAACGCTCTGAAAACTTCCAAAGCTGATGAAGCAGCAGTGTGGCCATGTAAGTGGGTAAGCTTGAAAACCCTCTTAAAGCTTCTGGGGATCCTGAGTTGGGAAAAGGCAGGGGTGGGGTGGGGGAACGGGGCTGGTATGAGGGGTTAGGGGTGGCCTGGAAGGTGCTGGCATTACCCCCCAGTAGCAGCTGGTGACATCTCCAAGCTGGGGAGCAGGTAGGTGTGCCCCGGAGTGCTGCCTGGCACTGGGGGTGAGCGGGCTGAAGGCTGTCCGGTCCTCGCCGCACCGGCAGCGTGGCCGATGGCAGGGTGGTGCTGCTGTAGCCCGCTGCGCTTCCGAGCCCTGGGCCAAGGCTGTTCAGACGCGCTGGCACGGTGCAGCACAGATGTGGGACGTGCTGCTGGGAATGTGCTGAAGATACCGAGGTGCCTGGTAGCTGTCACGGGCACGGCTCGCTGTGCCTGAAGGATGCCCATCTATGGCTGTCACTGTCAGGGCTCATCTCGGGGGCTTTTAACTTGACCATGCCCACGGTTTTAGCTGTAACAGTAATTTAATGCACAAATGCAATCTTGCATTTCACCAGTACGATCAAGTTCATGGCCCGTTCCAAAGCCTTTGTGAACAGGCTTTGTCCCTTCTGGCATGTCATCCTCTTTGATCTCTCAATACAGTTTTAACAAGACCCTTCCATCTCCTCCTGTTCTCCTTTGGGCCAAAATTATTTATGGCAAAATGCTAACGAAGCTTAGAGCAACCGAGCTCCAGTGGTAAGCGTTCGGGAAAAAGCTTCCCTGTCCAGCTAGACTGAGAACTCCTCTTGATCAAAAATAGACGGAGGAGGCTTGCTGCACCCTCCTGCTGCCATGTGGGAGAAACAGTCTTCTTCCAACTAGGACAACAGGTATCTAAATGCTCTGGTGCTCAGATTGTCAGGTCTTGAAGATTAGCAGTCTTTTTCCAAGGTTCCCTTTAAATCGGTGATATGGGCTGACCCTGTTTTATTTTTGGCTCCTGACTTACTGGTACAAAGGAGGATGTCGCCATAAATTTTCAAGCTACAGCCTGTGAAGTTGGAGAGTGCATTCAAGGAATGGGAAATACTGTGTTAATCAGAGCCATGCACAGCACACGGCCACCCAGCCGGCATCCGGACGCCCCGGCAGCAGGGTTGTGCCTCGTAGCAGGTTATCTCCCTGCAGCCTGCGGTAATGCCGCCTCTTGAGGGACGTATACCAGGGACTTACAGCCCTGGCTGAGGTCAAGCCAAATACAGAATGACAATGCCAATATACTGATTGCATTAAGGAGGCAGCGATGCTTCTAAAAACCAGGGCTGAGAAAATCCTACCTTTACAACATCCTCGTTTATACGCTTTGGGTCTCTGTTCACCAGGTCGATCTCCTTGGTGTGCTGGTCCTTGATGATGATCCTCTCCTCCAGCTCGCTCTGTTCCTCTGCCATGGCTGCTCTGCCGCCAGCTTGGCTCCCGACGGTCACAGAGCGGGGAACTGGGGCTCTGCGGGGGGAGGACCTGGGGGAGGGCAGGGTGTGGAGGCGCTGGCCCCCCCGCCGCCCGCAGCAGCTGCCCTGCGCCCCTGGCAGTGCTCCAGGCTAAAATTAATGGTGCACCTCCTGCGGCTGCCCCGAAGCAGCCCTTAAAGGGGCTTTGCTGGGGACAGCCCCCGCGGTGTCACCTCCGGGGGGGCAGAGCTGCAGGGGGCTGGTGGCCCTCGAGCCGGGGCGAGGGTGGCACGGGGGGTGGGGGTGCAGCCCCCCGGCCCAGCTGCGCAGCTGGGATTCTCGCCTTGCGTGGGGAAGCAGTGCAGGGAAAATGATGTCCAAATTGGAGCAAAAATCCTCAAGAGCCTGAGAGAAATAGCTGTTTATGAGAGAAATAGTTGTTTACGAATCTGTAAACGCAGCGACTCAGAGGAGACAGGAATAGTGTCTATAAATATCGCCCAGAGAAGCTGCGTTGTCCTGGGACAGGCAGTGAGCCTGGGGGTCCCTCCAGGAGCCCAGAAGGTGTCTTATGGTATCAGCTTGGATTCCTTCAATTCCAGCTTTTTCGTACAGAGAAACTCAAGGAAATCCAATTGATTGACCCACAGATCTATAATGGTTGGGGTATCTGCTTTGTGAACACTGGGCACAGTGACATTAACCTATTAATGAAGATTTATTTAACTTGTGCTGTATTTTGGTAATCCTTATTAATCTCTTCAGTGGTCTCTTGGTTTTCGTGAAGATTTGTTTAAAACTAATGGTTTTGTGAAAAACAACAAACAAAACCAGCCACCCACCCAAAGCTTCTGTTAAATCAGTTGAGAGGGAAGGATGCACGGCTCGTTAAGGAGGAGGGATCAGGGTCTGGGAGGTGTCTGCATGACTGCTGGGCATGGAAGCGGCCACTTCGGAGCTCATGTGCTTGGCTGGCAGGGGGGGGATGTTAACTGCAAAAGGCTGCTGCCTTCCAAAAACATCAGTGCCTGTGCAGTGCCGTCCTTATCAAATCCATGTGGCTGGCTGCCTGGAGCTTTCAGCGCTGCAATGGTTTTGTTCCAGCCCTTTGAGTTGATAGAATACAGTGCAAAATGGGATCGTGTTCTTTCATTTGGCCGAGGCGTAGCAGGTCTCTCGGGCGTATTCATTTTTCCTCGAGAACTTGTGATGGTGAGGGCCTGGCTGAGCGTTGCTGCAAGTCGAAGGCTGCCAGACTCCTCTAACTCCTGCTGCCCGCGGTGTTTTTTCAGTATTTTTTCTGTAGTCAGGATGGTACCTTAGTCTGGAAACTGTTTTTCTTGGGATTTCTGCTCTAGTGAAAGCAGATGTGGTGATGCTCTGGGGTGTGACACATCCATGGCTAAAACTGTGGTGACTGCAGCTTGTCAGAGACCTCCCTGACCCCTTCTGTAGGGAAAGAAAGGGCAGAACCGGGGGTGGAAAGTAACCATGCAAACCCATGGGGTTTTGCAAAAGTAAAGGAGGCACCTGCGGAGAAGGGACAAATTCTGTAAAGGTTTGAGTGTTGGGGTTGTGGGTGTAAATCTGGGCAGGTTGCTTCTGGAGAGGAGCACCCATCAGCGACCCTGGCTGCGTTCCTCTGGGTGAAAGCACACTGGAAACCCTTCAGCAGCACCGGTTCCATGTCCCTGGATCTCTCGCCGGCGGGGTGGCTCGGTCTGGCCCCATCCCTTTGCCTGCCCGCAGGGTTAGCCGAGCAGCACAGCACTGGGCGCAGCTGCAGCCTTCAAACGCACCCGGGAGGCAGCGAGCTTCTGCCGGGGGTAAAACGTGCCCAGAGCTGTCGGGTGTGGGAGCACCCAGAGCCTGGCTGGAGACACGCTGCCTGCCGGCCTCTGCCCTTCAGAGGGGTTTTTGGAGCTGTGCTCGGCTGGTGACCCGGCCCTCCGACCGCGGTGCCAGCCCTGCCTCCTCCTCAGCAGCAGCTGGAAGAGCCCAAACCCAGCACGGGCTGGCATTGCAAGTAAAAAATCCTCCATGCTTCAAAGCTTTGGGCACCAGCTTTAAGGGCAGACCTGCTCTGTCACGGCTGAATCCCTCTCTGACAAAGTTTCATAGCATCACTGCTGCGGTGGCTGAGCACTACAAGATAGATCGTGAAGGATGTTTTTGCAAAATAAGCTGTTTTCCCCTCACTCTGAGCTGAAGGAACACATTGCTGGCGTGAGCGGAGGCGGCGTGCGTGAGTAACCATGGTCTGATGGAAGAGCAATACTCACTTGGCCGGGAACCAGTGCTGAATTTAGGAGGCACAGCTGCTCCCGGCAGTGCCGTCCCGACAGACGGAGGAGTACGACACAAGGTATTTGCTCTGCTACATTTCCCTTGACCCATCCCTTGTGGAAGGCTTTACACGGGGAACGGGGGGGTTGGTGGCCTGCCCTCCCTGTGGTCCGGGGGCTCGGCCGGCTGCCCCGAGCCGCAGGGCTGAGCGAGGGGACGGCAGTGCGGTCGTGGGGCGCAGCACGCACGCGCCCCTGCTTTGCTGAGCCTTGCCCCACCTCTCGTATGGGATTTCTAACGGCGTGAGTCACTCGCTGTCTTTGGGCTGGGCTGGCCCTTGCTGTCTGCACCTGGGCATGCAGCTTTGGTGTCCAAGGCGTGGGAGTAGGAAAATGTGAACCCGTGTAGTGGTTACATGCAGTTAGTAAGCGTCTCAAGTAGCAATGAGAGAGAGGAGGAATATTCTGTTGCACTGTAGGTGCTATAAATAAATCTATTTCCGAGTACTTTAAGACTGTGAATGGGACACCATGTAAAAGCTTCTGGTGTGCAGAGGCTGCAGTGGACTAACAGTAATATTACTTTGTTAGTAACTAATGACAACCAGAAGTTTAACTGCTAAGTACGGATGATAAAACAACAGCAGTTTTAGCAAATATTAATGCTCCTCTGGGGATGGATATAGATGAGATACATGGGAAGGATTTGCTGGCTGTGGCTTGTCTTGTGGAGAGCCTCTCCCAACCTGACCACGCAAGAGACTCAGATGGCCTTGAATTTCTTGGCAGTGCCCTTTACTAGTACCAACGCACATTTCAGCTGCACAGCAATAAAGTTGTCGTGCCTTTCAATGTGAAGTCCTGCTTTTGTACAACAAATGCATTCCTCCTTCCAAATCGGGGGCTTCTCCTTGTGGAGGTTTCCTTGCACCGCCGTGCCCAGGCTGCAGGCGAGTCCCAAGCTTTGGCTGGTCCTCTCGTTCTGAGTGCAGCTGCCCTCAGCCAGCCCTTGCCCGTACATCTGTCCAGCTCGGAGTGTGGAGGAAGGGGATTCAGGCTCATGCAAAAGACCGTGCAGATTGAGTGTTCCTGCATGCATGGAGCACAGCTGGATGTTTTAAAACCCAGCTCCCCACCCTGGTGCAGGAATCTGGGGTGTGCCCATTACCAGAGGATGGCTCCTACCCTGTAAATGCAATATTGCTGGTGGCCAGTGCACTGCGAAGCCTCTTTTGTTCAGCTCTTTGCTGCTGTCATGCTTTCTTTGCCGTTCTGTGAGCAGCTCCTCTTGAAGCTTTGTGCAGAGGAGGAGGTGCAACTCGGCTGCTGCTGGGGTCACAGTTTTGGTCTGGAGCTTACCGGAGAATCACAGAATCACTGTGGTTGGAGAAGACCTGTAAGATCACCAAGTCCAACCATCACCCCAACCCCACCATGCCCACTAAACCATGTCCCGCAGTGCCATGTCCACATGTTCCTTGAACACCTCCAGTGATGGAGACTCCACCACCTCCCTGGGCAGCCTCTTCCAGTGCTTCACCACTCTCTCAGGAAAGACTTTTTTCCTAATATCCAGCCTGAACCTCCCCTGGCGCAACTTGAGGCCATTTCCTCTTGTTCTATTCTAGTTACATGGGAGAAGAGACCAGCACCCACCTCCCCACACCCCCCTTTCAGGCAGTTGTAGAGAGCGATAAGGTCTCCCCTCAGCCTCCTCTTCTCCAGACTGAACACCCCCAGCTCCCTCAGCCGCTCCTCATCAGACTTGTGCTCCAGACCCCTCACCAGCTCTGTCGCCCTTCTCTGGACACACTCCAGCACCTCAATGTCCTTCTTCGAGTGAGGGGCCCAAAACTGAACACAGCATTTGAGGTGCAAGTATTCAAGAAGCAGGTCTTGGGCACGTGGATTGGTCCTCCTCGTCCTGAAACCTTCCCAAATTGTCAGGCATTGCTTAGGACATGAAGGAGACTCCACCACTTCTGTTTAGCTTGGAGTGTTTTTCCTCCCCTCTGTGTATGTCAAGACTCTGAAGGCTTTTTTCTCCCAGGAAAATGGAAAGTTACATAGGCAGGACCTTCTCCAAAACAAGTGCCATGAAATGCTTGCTTTGCACCTGATGCTTGGAGCGGGGTGCTGCTCCCTTCACCACTCCTCTGCATGAGCCGGGTGTCTGAGGGTGCCTGTGGCAGTTGAAGCCCAGCTGTACTGAAATTCACATCTTTCATTTTGAGAACACTTAATAGGAAACCTTGTGACAAGTTTCTCTCTGCAGAACCAAATAGTGACCGTTGCCCTCCCAACCAGCCTTATACGTCTGTCTCAAGGGGAGTATTGCTTTTTGTAAACAGATTATCAAAACCTGGGCTGGCTGTGGGCGAGTAGGACTGGTGCCACGATCTTAAAAGCCTTCTAGAGGTCAGATAACCTGCTGCTTGTCCCCAGCAAGTAAAATATATTTCTCTAGAGCAGAGAAGAATAAAGCAGAAATAAAGCCAGTGGAAATCAAAGCTCCTATGAACATAAATAGACCAGAATTGCAGTGAGTAGTAAAGAAGGAGAAGAAATTGGGAGCTTTTGCTATCAAGTCCTCTGAGAGCATGCAGTATGGTGTGGGAGAGAGCAGAGCCAGGTACAAAGTGATGCTGGTAAATTAAGTCTTAGGTTAAAGCAGGAGGAATGACTCAGTACGTAAGTCCTGACCTCAGGGGCTTTTAATCTTTCGGCTCAGTTTAGCATGTCTAACAAGGAAAGCAAAGGAATGAGCATTTCAAGGGAGTGGAAGGTGCTGTCAGATGGGAGTGAGGGTGAGGGATCAGCTCTGCCTTCAGTGCTTGGAGCAGAGCTCTCCTTTCATCTTTTTTTAAAAAGCAAAACAAAACTACCTTTTATGTCTCCTTCCCTCCAGCATCTTTTAGCTCTTCTGACTATCCGTTGCAGGTTAAAGCTCAGTTTTAATGATCTATTCCCTAGTGTTACTTCTCCCTGAAAATGGGATCCTGCAAGGGGTAGTGTTGTGTGATCCTGTCCTTGGTTTCCCTCGCGTACTACCACCGCGATGCTGTAAGTCCGAAGCTAGAGGCTGGGTCTCCTCTGGTGGCAGGAGAAGGCGTGTGCAGGCTTGGTGGTGCTGGGGATGAGTTTCTCTTTGGGCTACAAACAAGTCTGCAAACCTGGTTAACGGATCCGCGAACACCTGATCCTCTCCTTGTCTTCCTTTGCTGGCCTGGGAGAGCAATGAATGAACCATGGGCAATGACTTCGTGCCACGTGAGGTCTGCGCTATGCAGCACCCTGGGGTTCGCGTTTACTATTGAAGTAAACAAGTTGGACCAAAACGCACAGGAGGAACAAAAGCCCCGGTAAGAAAACTGTTTAATGAACACTTTGCTGGTCAGCTTGAGAACACTTGAGGGAATTGTGAGCTTACAAGCGAATGGGATGTGTCTTCTCCATCTGCCTTGAATTCCCTCTTGCTCTGTTCCTGGTCTCTCCCCTCTCACAAGGACTGCAAGCCAGAACTCTCCTTGATCACAAATGGCACCTTGCCCTTTTCCCGCCTGGATCTCCTCTCTATTAGTGTGAGAGAGGAATCCAGTCTTGCTGGAGCTGTTTGTGTCAGAACCCTTGGATGAAAAGCCTGGCCCCTGTAGGACTGGTCCGGAGACCAGCGCCCTGCTTCCCTGCCAGCGGCACGGGGTCTCTTGTGTTTAGGCTAGTCCTTGCTCTTCAGTCCTCGAGTGCTAATGAGTACAGAAGATACAGAGGGTAGGGATTTAATGGCATTACCATTTCAGAGGCAGCTGAAGTAGGTGGTTGACAAATAAAATTTGAGTAGAAGCTCTGTATGTTTAATATCAATTAAAATTAAATTTCACTGAAGAAGTATAGAAAAACAATCTATCATTCAAGTTGTCGTCTTAGTTTGTTTCAATTCAAAGTGTTTTGCCCTTTAAAAGAGAGAGAAAGTCTATGAATATCAAATTCATGCCCCTGTGGATACACAACCACCTAATTCTTTTGCATTCTTGTCTCTGTTGTAAATGCTGGGATAGGAGCTTGAGACCGTCTTCCCAGCAGGATGCAGTGGGCTGTGGATGCTCTGCTGGGCTGGAGAGCGAGTGCTTAGGGCAGGCAGGTGCTGCCACTTCTGTAGACGTGAGCAGGAGGGGACAAGTTTGGGTCACACAGGGCAGAAGCTGGGCTGTCCTGGTGGAAATCTTTTCCTTTATTTGTAGTGGAGTCCCTCAATGGAGAGCTCAGCTGTGACAACACACGTAAACCTGCATTTCATCCTGTGGTCTACAGGCAAGAATTCTTCCTTTTGTCTTTGAGTTATTTATGAGCTTCTTTTTGCTTGGGACATATTTGGCCCGAATCTCCAGGATGCCCAGATGCTGAGGGTGCACCAGCTGCGGTCAGAGCCCTCCCCGATGGCTGAGGGAGTCGGGGCTGCCCTCCACCAGGGACGCAGCAGGTCGGTGGGAGACCTGAGGAGATGGTATTGCATTAGGACACCCCCAGGTACTGAAGAGTTCCTGCTTTTAATGTTGTGTTTAATGATACCAGTGCACTGGGTATCACACGAAACATCTACAACTGCATTTCATGTTACGCAGCTCGTCAGGCACTAATTGAGCTTGTAAGTAACTGCCAGCTATTTCCTAATTCCCTCTTAATCACATTCTTATGGCCGTGGGCAAAGCTACATTTTAAATGTAGAACAAATGACTGTGTCCTGTACCAGATTAGAGGGGAAAAAAGTGCGTTGGATGCTGGAGTAGCTGGGATGCTTCGGCAGAGCCGTCACCCCTCGGCAATGACTTTGCACGCTGTCGCGGGCCGCCTGCAGCCCCGGGTCAGGGCTGGTCCCGTGCTGCGTGCGAATGCCCAAAGCCCGAGCGTTGCCCGGCTACACCCTGCCTGTCCTGGGGACGCGGTGGCCCGGCGCTGCGAGTCCTGGCTGATGGATTGGCGGTGTCACCGAGGCCAAGCAGCGCTGGCCGTGGGCTCCCACAGTGCTGGCGGGGGCCGCAGCCGAAGGGTCTCACCAGCCGCCGCCGAGCCGGGCTCTTTGCGGCACTGCCACCCGACGGTGCCAAGCCTGCTCCGACACAAACCCGCGTCAAGTAACTCATGATGTTGTTCCTCCTCCACTGAAGGCACAGGAGGACAGTTTTGGAGCGGCCCCCTTTCAGCTTGTGTTTGTATCTCCTCTTAATCTCAGCTCTTTTCTCTCACACCAGCACTCCAAATTCCTTTGGATTTTCATTTTAAAATAGCCTTGCTTGGCTTTTCCTTATCAAGTGAGAGGCTTTTCTTGATTTATCACTTGTGACATAACCAATTGGGTAGTCTGGTAATCAGATTTAACTAGTTGGTGTGCTGCTGATTATAACTAGGGTCCAAACTTGCTTTTGTCTATTATTTATCCTGGTGTTACTAGTTTTTTTCTTCAATCAAAAAACATGCAACAGTAGAATAATGCTTTCCCTTTCAGCAATGAGAAACACTGCTCCAAGCTGCAAGATCAGGAGCCAGGTAAAGAGGGAAGGCACTGCCAGCGTAGGGAAGATGGCAGTCATGGCTCAAAGGAGTGTTTTGCATCAAGCTACAGTGAAAGCAGTGGGAAACCAGGCAGTTAAAACCGTCTTGCTGGCAAGAGCAGGGCGCAGGGCAGAGCGGGAGCCCTGGGAGGTGCAGGGATGGCAGGGGGGTTTACCCCAATTATGCTGTTCTGCTCTCCCGACCACATCCTCCCCCAGGAATCCTGTCCTGGGGGGGCACAGGGGCCAGCAGCCCTCTCCATCGGCACCTTTGTCTTTCTGCTGCCCAGCAGTCCCACGGGCAGGCAGGTCGGCGGGATGGGGCCACTGCTGCTCCCAGGTGGCTGCGGTAGCAGAGGTGAGGCTGGCGGCAGATGACGGTGTGTGATGCCCTACTGCTTTATTGCTGTATTTTTAGCAATAGCTAATTTTGCTGTCTGGATTCCCTGCATTGTTTAGTTTTGCTGCGCAGCACCTATTGCCAAAATTATGCAGAGCTCAACCAGAGCTGCAGTTGTAAAAATAAACAAATCCTTCCGTGACAGGCCAGGGCAGCCGTTTCAGCAGGGGCTGGCGGCTGCTGGCATAGAGCAGTGCTCAGGGATGGCAAGGCCAAGTCAAACTCAGGTTTCCAGCTCCATCAGTTGAAGTGGGAAGAGCGTTCGGATGGCGTGTACATAGGAGAGTTGGGGCCGATGCCGCTCGGCTTGTCAGCCTTGACGTGGCGGTGGAGGCTGGCTGTGGTGGCCGGCTCCTGCCCTGGGTGGCCCTGGGGTCCTCTCTCATTCTGCAGCCCTGAGCTGCTGCAGGGCAGAGGAGCCCCTGTTGTGCTGTAAGGACAGACTGTAAATACAGTTTTGGTTCTGCTCCTTCGTGAGCACGTGCCACGCCGTAGCAGAAGGACCACGCTGACTGTCCTGGGCTCAGTGGAGGAGGCTGGGAGAACAGAACTGGAGCCCGACGCCTCGTAGCCTGACCCTGGGTGCAGCAAACCTGTTGCTGTTACAAGGACGGTCTTACTGATGATTTCAGGACTCCACTTTCCTCCTCCAGACTGGCATTATTTTGACAACAGAAGAGATTTGAGAGGACGGAGAGCAAGCGTTTTACCCTCTTTGCGGTCCAAGGGAGATCAGGGGAAAATTCACCCTGGCGCGACGGCACGAGCGTGGGTGACATTGCTAGATGTCTGCCCTGCTCATCTAGGGGGGTTGCTCTGGCATCTGGAAAGCCCTTTGCTTCCCCACAAGGAATGGCTGATGGTTTTTTCCCCTTTCCCAGCCGGGAGGTTTTATGGTGCGCTCTCGTTACATACTCCAGTGCAGCAGAGAGGTAACATGGTTTAAAGACGGGGCTCAGAAGCCCAGTCCTTCTTTGAGAGGAACTAGGCTGATCTGGGCTTTGTCTGAATAAAACACTAGACGAAGAGTTTGTGCGAGGCAGCCTAAGCTGAAGTGCAGAAGGCAATGCCTGTTACCACTCATAAATAAGAAAAGATGCTGCTCTTTGGATGATGTCACCGCAAAGATGTGCAGAGGGATTTTTGCAGTGTTAATCGATATTGCTTGGCTATGGCACATCCAGGAGGCTCCTAATGCCTTCAAATAAAATCCTTTCAAGCCCTGGAAGGGGGGTTAGTCTCTTAATAACTCAGTGCAGAATGTAGATGCCTATTTCTAGCACTGGGAGATTTGCACGTGAAAGGCTTCAGCTGCTCTTCCCTGTTCTCTTCTGACCTATTGTACTCCTCTGCCTGGCAGTGGCTGTCTAAAAGCTAGATACCGGGTGGACTCAGGCTCCAGTGGAACTGCTGACAATGTCCCCCCCAAAAATAGCAATTTTAGAACTAAGGTTGATGGCCAGGTGGTGTTCCTGTGGTGCTGGTGGCAGGGCTCAGGGGGTCCTGCGGGTCGGGTAAGCCCTGAAGGGGCAGTGGGGTTACTTTAAACCAGAAGAAAAGATGACAAGCTTCTGAGCACCTAATATCCTAGCTTAGTGTGCTGACAGCTGCTAAAAAACAGTGCTAAAGACTGGCAAATATAGTACCATGAAAAGAGAGTTTCCCGTCTCCCTCTCCTCCAGGTGAATATTTCATCTATAGCATCACACGTGGCAATGTGGAACTGGAAAAATACTGTCTGCTCCGATAAAGTGTATATATAAAAACCGTGGCCCAGTTCTGTAAAGCCAGAGCGATCTCTCAACCCTTAAAGTCTTTGTTAAACATGAAACAGAATTTCTAGTCCATGAAGGATCGGACTGTCAGGAACACATTGCTGTTTGATTGTGCTCTGGCCCAAGTCACTTTGCTGTTCCCTCCTGGGCTTTAGCAGGGTAATACATATGTTGGGTTTTCTTCGTATAGATACCTCACGTGGACGTCTGGAGCCGGCGCGCGGCTCTCCGGGGACCCTGACCACGGGCTGCAGCCACCGGGACAAATATTGCCACGAAAAGCAGCGGGTGGCTTGCCCAGCGCTGAGCCCGTCCGGCTGCTCCTCGCCCTGACTGCTGCAGGCTCTGCGTCCGGATCTAGCACCGTCGTTCCTATGTGGTTTAAGTTGCTGTTGCCTCTCGCGTTTTAAAGCTGAGCATCTCCTGCTGTCCTGTGAAGGTAAGGACTCTGTGGCAAGAGACCCAGGCATAGACCTTATCCCACCGAGAGCCAGAGTTTTCGGAGCTTTGATATAGTTCATGATTTTCAGTCTGATTTATGGCTTGGGAAGACGGGTTTCAGAGCGGAAATGAAAACTTGGTGGTTATTGCTAGAACTTCATGTCAGTTTTGTTCTAATTTTTGCCTTTGATAAATGATAGCATTACAGGTATTTTCTTCTGAATTTGCCCTTTCATCCATCAGTCTAAATGTGGCGTATGTCCTTGCAGCCTGCCCACGGTCTCGCAACTGAAACAATAATGGCTGATCTGCCCCGAAATCCTCCCTGCGCTGCAGAGGCAGGTACGTGGGGCGAGCAGGCGGGCAGGGGTGGTTTTGGCTGAGGCGGTCGCTGCTCCGGGTGTGCGGGGGCCCTCCGGCTCTCCCCGGGGGAGCGGTGAGTCCGTGTTTGCAGCCGCCCTTGGCTGTGCTGATGGCTCTGCTCTTCCCTGCGCCCTGGCAGTGCTCTAGCGTGGGAGCTGTGCAGGGCAGGTGCTCTGAGAGGCTTTTGTGCCAAAAATGATGATAATTGAGGAATTAACCCCTTCCCGTATTCCTGTGGCAGCGTGTTTGGAGGCTGAGAAGTTCGCGTGGGTGCAGGTGGAGCGGGGACAGGTCAGGACCCCACCGGGCTCTCGCCGTGGCCCCAGGGTTTGAGATGCTCTGTGGGAGCTGGGCTTTGTGGGGTGTTGCTGGGGCTGAAAGGCAAGTGGGCAAAGCCTCTGTGAGTTGTTTTCTGATGGGGAAAGCATGGATGTTTCTGGTGCGACCCCCCTCCAGCTTTGAAGACCGTCTAAAACCCGCTGGCACTTGTATCTTTCCCCTTGGCTGTCGCTGGCAGTGGGATGTTGCTCCAGAAGATGCAGCCAGGGATGCATTTGCATAGCATGGAAAACGGGACTCGGGCTCCAGAACCTGTCCCTGCAGATAATTCCCGGGGCTGCCCCCAAAGTGTGACCGCTGGTTCTGGCTCATGTGAGTTGTGGACTCCTTGGCTGGTCTGAGCACAGGGCACTGCTCCTGCGCTGCCCGTTCCGGGGCTTCGCTTGGCTTTAATGTTGCAGCATCTCCTGGAGAGCTGCACTGATCCCAGGGCTGCTGAGCAGAAGATGGTGCCTTACAGGGCCAAGCTGGATTCTGCTCTGAGGGTGTCTTGGGTACGTTCTTCTCCTCCAGCCCCAGTCAATACAAGGTCCGTTTCCACAAGGAGGTACTGAGTAACACTGAGAGGAAACATTACCTCCATTATTACTTTTTTTGCTGCAAGACCTTAGTTATTGAAAGCAAAATAAACCATGTGTCTTGGACAAATATTATGACATTTCATTATTCACACTAGGCGTGATAAGTGAGTTGTTTTAGGGACCATGGTACATGATTTATTTAGCTTGGATGTGGATATAAATTCAATCTTTGGAGGAAGCATTGTAACTCTGTAGGAATGCAGATGCTCTTGCATCCGCTGGAGCATAGCCAGTACCTAATTTGTGTTGTTTTAATGTAAACGGGGCACCCAAAACCATTTGTAACATGTTATAGGAACCAGGTGATTTCACCAGTGTCTAAGAAGAGCTGGAAAGTGGAAGGCACATATCAGATCTTTAAATGGAGAAGGGAAATTCCATTTAAGGTAAACATTTATTCAGTGCATAAAATTACTGATTACTAGGCTCAGGATAAAAGGGACAAATAGCAGAAATACTCTTTATTGCATTCCATTGCCTGTATCTTACAGACAGCTTTTTGGGATTTCAGCTTGGACTGCCCACAGCCCTCGAACAGAACCTGCAGAGGGGTGTGCCTCCGAGTCGCCTACCGGCAGTTGGGAGGGGAGGCTGCAGCTGGAGCCTCGTCCCTCCTGGTGCGTTGACAGCGCGGAGCAGGGCATTTTCCCCTTGTCCCACTGGTTTTACCTAAGATGCTGGGCTGGGCACGGCTCTCCAGGGAGCCCTCTCTTGCATAGCCTCCTTGCCTCGGTGGGATGGGGGCACAGAGCGTTTGGTGTACCCAGGCTGGATGCAGGGATCCTCGTGATCTGAAGCGTGGCTGCTGAACGTGGTTAGGTACCTGATGGGTTTGTAGGTCCTGAAGCTTCTGTGGCTTATTTTCCGGTGTCTGAGTTTTAATTCTGCTTCAGAGCCTGGGACACTTTCCTAGGTCTCCGAGATGGATAGCTGCTCTATACAGCAAGCTCTGCTCTATTAAAAGCAAGACAAGACGGTGAAGGCTGGAAAAACTAACAGGTTTTTCTTTGCCTTTAAGTATGCAAGAGCCAAATCCTGTGAGGTGCTGGTATATCTGCCATGGTTAAAGCTGCTTGCAGTTGTAACCCCAGCTGGGGTTTGGCCCATGCTGGTGATCTGTGATCCATAAAACTGGATCTGAGTTCCAGTTTTATGCTGGAGTTTTCCCAAGAGTTGACACTGGACTATTTGTATTTTTATGGGTGTTGGCTGACTAGGGCTATTTATGACAGCAGAACTAAATGAATTAATATCCATAGACTTCCCCTGACTATACAATATAGACCATGAATGGTTATGACAGTGTGCCCTTGTTCAAACCGCAGCATGGCAGTTGCTTAGATGTAGCTGGACAGTCTTTGTGCACAAATTTAAGCTTTCAAGAAAAGAGCTCTGCCCTTCTGGGACAAATGGGAGCTTTGCCATTGCCTTCACAGTGCGAGAGCAAGTCTGTGCTGCTCGCAGCATGATGCAGCCCTCAGTGCACACCTTGGAAATTAAGGTGACCCTTCATCCCTTGAGCTATGGTGGCAGCTGGGCTATGGGGATGTATCAA
Organism: Gavia stellata; assembly: GCF_030936135.1. NCBI lineage: Eukaryota > Metazoa > Chordata > Aves > Gaviiformes > Gaviidae > Gavia > Gavia stellata. The sequence goes on along the minus strand of NC_082605.1, from coordinate 24,869,833 downwards.
TGGGCAAGAGACTTCTGGGCTATCGGATCCAGACCTGGACCTGAGAGGCTTTCCAGGCATCACAAAGTGGCTTTGCAGATTGATTTCAAATGTGAAGGACGTCATGGGAAGTGGCACGAACATATGTATTAGAAAACTGTACGAGTGTATGCTGGCACTGCAGCCAGCCTACCACGGTGGCACGGCCCCGCTGAGCAGAGCGGTGCGGGTGGAAATTGCCACCAAGACCCTGCCTGAGCTACGACAGGACTGACCGCCTTTGCGGTGGCAAAGGGTTCAATAAGGCTGGCAGCAGTGAAAGCAAAGGACGGTATAATTGCCTTTACTGTAGTGCTCGGGGCGGGTGTGAGCAGCACAGGAGCACACATTTGGCAGGTTCAAGCCCGAAGTGGGAAAGCTGTTGCTTTGTGGGGATGTCCAGGAGGAGCTGCGACACTTGGATGTGCCCGGGTGGCAGGGATGTGGAGACGTGTCCACCTTGTTCTCGGGCTGCAGATCCGGGGTGGAGGCAGTGCCCCGATGGCCCTGTCTGCACCGGGTGAGGAAGGAGCGGCTGGGGGTGCTTGTGGGGGCTGAAGGAGAAGCTGTGATTGAGCCGCACTGAAATTGAGGCAAAAGATGGCCAAAAATAGCAAGTACAAGCCAATGAATTGACAACAATGTAATAGCTGGAAGGAAAAAGTAGAAGAGGGTATAACAAGATCCCAGCTATGTCAGAATCAAAAGGGGATTGTATTTGGGTTTGTAAATCCCTCATTGGAACTGGTATCCATATGTGGGAGAAAGCGACACTGCTTTTCTCCTTCCATACACTATTTCTGGTGCTCTCTAAAGTCATGCCCAAGGCTCGCTGGTATTTCATGAAGAAAACGCTCAGTCTTTAGGGAAAGCAGTGCCAGAGTCCAGAAAAATAGACACTTTAATAGCCATGTGATTGAATAAATGTTATTCTTTCCCTTGTTTTTATAATAAGAAAAAGAATTTGGTGAGAAAGCTTTATCACTTTAAAGACTGACATCTTCCATCATTTAAGCCATACTTAGATATGGAGGGGGGAAAGGGGACAGTTACACATCCCTGAAGAAAACAAGCAAAGTGTGCTGGAGCCTCCGAAGTGCCACGTTGCAGCTGGTGGAGAGCCTGCAAAGGCAGCTCGAACCCCCGAGCCAGGGCTCCTGTGCCTCGGTTCACCCGGGCTGCAGGGAGACGATGCTATGTCTCCTTGCGGAGAGGGCAGGTGGGTCCCTGTTCTGGCAAAGGTCAGCTCGGTCAGTTGGGATTCAACAATTCATCTTGGCAGTGGAGGTGGAGAGCTGAGAAGTCTGGGGGTGTGCACAGTCACATCCACGGTTGACCTGCCCTTCCTGAAGAAGTGTCAGCAGCAGTAAATGACAAGATCAATCAACTCTGTCCCTTGGTGATAAGAAGTAGCCTGAAGCTGTGCTGTTATTGTTGATTTGGAGCCCTTTCTTGGAAAAAGCCAGAATTATTCATCCTCAGGACACAGTGGTTACAAGCAGAAGGGCAACATTTTCCAACATTTTTTTCCCAGACAAATATAAATACACATGTGAATATTTTGTGTGCTCATGTCTGTTTTGCCGTGTTCTTGGTTGCAAACGTCCTTCCCCCACCTAGGCAGAGCGATCAAAAGTCCCATTTTGACACTTACAGCTTAATTTTTTTCCGGTGATACTGTGCGAATGCTTTGAGGACTGATGCACAGAGAAAGGGATCACTTTGTTTGCATGTCTGTGAGCAGAGCAGAACATCATGGGCTTCGATGTGCTGGGGAAGGGTAGGGTGTTAGGAGGACCGTGTCTGGTGGTGAGAGTCCTCCCTGTTACGGGTTTAGCTTGTGTGGCTGAACGGCAATGGAGGCGTGTGGCACGCTCCGTACAGCTGAATTGGAGCCTTCTCGCCATGCTAAGTGAGGTGAAATGCAGGTACGCGACATGCATCTGAAGTTGCACTTCTGAGGCTTTCTCATTGTACACTGAAGTTATTTTTCTTTGACGACAGATGCAGCTCCTGTTTCGGACAAGGGAGAAACATCTGCTCCACCTGCGAAGGATGAGGGCGGCTGCTGAGCTGCATCGACCTGCAAGTACAAAGAAAAGGCTAACAACAAATGTTAAATCTCGGGTAGGTCTTATATGGGCAGAAAATCCTTCCTTTTCGTGGTAAATACGCGGTCAAATACCCCAGCAAGCAGAGGAGGAGCAGGAGATGTTGGTGTCCCTTAAGGGACTGGGTGAGGTTTTTAAAAGTGCAGTCGTAGCAGAGCTGGGCTGCTCAGATGTGCGATGGCGAGTTCAGGTTTCCAAGGTTTGCTGTAGCTTGCGGACAGCTTGAGGAGAGCTCTGTGCCGGGGCCAGGGCTGTGTGGCTCCTGAGGGTGAATCTCCTTCACTCCCCGAGTTCTCACTCCATGTGCTTCCACCCTGCCCTCCCATTTCTTTTAGTACAACAAGGATATTTGTTACTCACCCTGCCGTTAGAGATGGTCTCAAACAATCCCTGCAGCTCTGGGCAGCTTCAGGTTTCTGGTTTGGGAATCCACATCACACATTTTGCAGTTTGGCTCCGATTTCCAGTTCATAAAGTAGCTGGAGCTGAGGCAAAGCTCCCAGATTGCTCTGTGCTGCTTTGGATTAAACTCTCAGCCATCCTTCTTTTACCGTTATTGCTTTTGAGGCTGTATTTTTTTATCACTTGGTAGTCTTTGTAAAATGGCTGTAAAATGAAAATAATAACCCGCTGAGGCTTTGAGCCTAACACCTGCTAGAAGCAGAGCTGGAATCTGCTGTGCTAGGTCCCGGTTTGCTCTCCAGCACTGCCTGCTTCCAGGTTGTCATTAGGAAGCAGAAACTTATGATGGCAAAGTGTCTACCCTGGAAAATCCAGGAGAGGAGGAGAAAGGTGCTAACCCGGGCTGCTGGGGTTGGTGGTGTGCTCGCAGCAGGAGAACGGTGAAGGAAATCCTCAGTCGGACCCCACTGGGTTTCCTTTCCAAACTGAGGTGGCCACAAGTGTGGCTTTGTTCCTTTAGGAAGAATAATATTTTTGAATATGCGCAAGACCAAAGAGCTGGGTTTACTGACAAGCTCTTCAAGGTGGTTGTTGGGTGGAGATGCTCTGAGACGAGCAGTGCCTGGTAGTGAGACTGTGCTTATGAGTGCTTAAAATAGCATAGCTACAGGTCTGGAGAACAGAACAACTCATGTAGCCTGAGGTGAAGTTTAAAAAGAATTTGAACTGTCAAAAGCAGAAAAGGGCATTTGAAAACATAACACTCTGCTTTCCCAGTTACTTGTGTAACTAAATCAGCTAACCCATGTGTCATCTACAGTCCAATTCTCCTTTTATAGTAAAAACAAATATTGGAGGGACTCGGGGCCAAATGCTGCTTTTTTTTATCAATTTACATTGTTGGCATGGTTTCCAGAGCTGCTGAGCTATCAGATCTTGACCAGAGGCAGGAGAAGTGATGATGGTTTGCACCTTTCAGAGCTGGGCTGCATCACTGCCACCTTCCAGGGAAGACCTTGGGCATCCTCAGCACCGCTGATCCCCAGCCCTCCTTCCTGACCGGTGTGCTCAAATCTTCTACTGGCACCAGCAGCTGATACCCTTGAGCATCCAAAACATCTTTGTTTTCTGCAGGTTTATCCAGTGATGAATTTCCCAAACCCTGTGATGAGCCGAGCTTCCCCGAATGCCGTGGCGCAGCACGGCTCTCAGCTTGCACCCAGGTCTGGTGTGCTGGGGCAGGTGAGCACGGTGCAGCTCTGCGGCGGGTCCATGGGGGAAGAGACCTTACCTGGAGCCCGCATCGCCTCCTTGTCCTTCCCTGCTGGAGTGCTTCAAACAGCCTCTCGGGCAGCAGAGAAAAGGGTTTTGAGCAACGGCTGCATTGTGACTATTGATGTGAAAGGGGAGATTGCTACCTGTCGAGAGCAAACAGACCTTAAACCTTTAATCTGCAAAGCAAAGAAAATTAGTAAGGAGCTAAAAGGGAGAATCAGTGAGCAGGGTGAGACGGCTCTGGCCAAGGCAGCTCCTGGTTTGCAGTTGCGGTGCTGGGGCAGCCGGTGCGGGCAGACGGAGGGGACACCAGGCGCGCGGCTGAGCTGGCGTGCCTTGCTGGGAAGCGGGATGCCAACCCCGCCAAACACCACGAGCTTCAGGCCAGGTATCGCGGCTTGCAGGGAGGGCACTGCCCTGCACTCGCCTCCCTCATTTCCCAGGGAAATGGCATATCTCACAGTCATCGTTTGTGCACAAAACGAGGAAAACATAAAGCCCTGTACACATTGCTTTAGAGGTCTGCTGCAGGTGCTTGTGGGTCTGTCGCCTGAGCTGGGTGTGTTATTCTTGTGGTCTCGGAGACAAATGACCAAGCAAATTCTTCCTACAAAGGAGAAGTACCTGCGGAAAGGGAAACTGTCATGTGCGTGGAGATGAAAATACGGCAAAGTTCCCCTGACGGTGGTTGCTCTGTGTCGTGACTGAGGATCCCTGCTTAGAGCACCATGGGCTGCTCTCCATCAGCTCCCCAGCAGCACGGTGCTCTGGGCTGAGCCGTGGGTCAGGTTCGCTGCCCTGGGCGAGTTGAAGTGCAGTGCGACCCCGAGAGAACAGGGGACTCGGCAGGCGCCTCGCCCCGGTGCTGGATCTCGGAGCTGGGGCTGGAGCACAGGTCACAAACCACTGCCTGCCTCGGCGGGATTTGCTGGGTCTCTGTCCCGGCTTCATCACCAGTGAAAAAGCAAATTTGACCCTGAAGTAAGGTGTTTACCTTTTTTCCACAACCGCTGCTGCGACAGAATACTCTTCTGTATGAGAGTGAGCCTTTGCTTCATTTCTTCAGCATTTATGAGTGAAGGAAGATACGGAGACAGGTCCTAAAACTGTCTTCCCATAGCAATATGCCTGCAAAAACTATGTGATTCCATGAGCCAAAATGGTCCTGGCCTTGTCCCAGGGCCCAGCTGGCTCTACAGTGTTGGATCAGTGGAAACGAAAGCTCTGGGTTTAGGATAGTCACAGTGGATCAAAAGCAGCTCCACTGAGGCTGTGGCTGCACTCCAGTAAAGATGACTACAAATTTCCTTTTGTAGCTTTGTACCCTGTGAGTCTTGATGATAAAATGGCACCATGCGTTAGTTCTTGCCTTGATCCTTCAAAATAGATTATGGGCAGGTTTCTCGCTACTGCTCCGCAAACGGTATGCGGAGCACAGTGCGGCTGCGGTGTCTGACTTGCTGACAGTCGTCGGTAACCTCGGCCCTGGCTTAGATGAAGGTACTGTTCAAACCTTTTTTTAAAAAAGGAAAAACTTTATTATAAAGCTAAAGAAATAGGTGGGAGAGGATGAAGTAAGCCTAGAGTCCTGGTTGTGAAACCCACTGAACTCGGTGGGACACATCCATGGATTTCAGCGATCCTTAAGCCCGGTTTTCCAATGTGACTGTACTTGCTTTGTCGCTGTTGCAGAGCGCCCAGTGCTTGGAGCATGTTTCACCTTCCTTGTGACTGCTGCATGGATATGGCTACAGCTCTTCTTTCTTTAAAAGTGTCATTAATGAGCTATGACATGTTACAAATGAACTGAAGCCGACCACAGTGTTATATCCCTCCTAAAACTAATGATTGGGCATTTTCTACTTGGTTTAGAAAAGAGAAAATAGAGGGGGGGGGAAACAGATGTAAGCACTCCTGACTTTATTTTGGACGGTTTAAATGCAGTGGTGGCTGATGCAGGAGCTCTAGAAAATCTCTTTTGAGTGTGTGCAGAGCAAGGACTGAGAGTTTAAACTTTCTCCTGTGTAGAACCCTTATGAAAGAGTCTTTATTTTTAAAAAGCTTTTGTATAGACTCTTTGAAGTAGGTGAAGGGAATATTTCATAAAGGTGACTGAAGAACAGATGTGCTCCTAGGAGCTTTGAATGAAAACTAAGGGTAATAGATATGCCAGCCTTAAATATTTTATCAAACTGGAATTATTTAAGTGGAATTTTGTTTTGGATCAATAAAGCATGGGAGACCATAGGAGTTGGACATGGGGGATTTTGATGCTATCAAAATATTTCAGACTTTGATTTGGAAATGGTTTTCCACATTGAAGTACAGAGTTTTGTACTTTACATAACATGTAACACAAAGTGAAAAGCCTAAATATTTGACTGACGACTTTTCTGGAATCTAGAGGTGGTTTTGGTTCAGAAAGAAGCCAAACTTTCAAGTCTTTCATTGCGTTTTTCAAAACGGAGGCGAGGACTCGAGGTCGCGCCTGACTCCGGAGGTCAGCAGGTCTTCGCGTCCTCTGCCTCTCGCTCCGCCGTCCCTGCGCAAGGCCACCGGCGTTACCCAACCCTCGGCAGCGGGTGGCTCGGGGCGAGGCAGCGCAGATGCCTTTACGGTCGAGCCCTGCAAAACTTGTAAAACAAGGCGCGTTTCAACATCGTCCTTTGATTTATGCTCTTAGTTACTTTTTCCGCGATTATTTCATGGCGTCGAGATTGCACTGTAGGGAAACAAATTGCTCCGGAGAGCTGAGAGGGGGGGAAAAAAGAAAAGAGGAGTATATGTAGTTTATCATCACAAACACACCGGTGAGGGAAAAAGAGGGTGATCCTCCTGCCAGCAGCGAGCGCGGGGCGGCGGGGGCCCTTCCCGGACCGACAGCACCATCTAGTGAGGGCCTGGCCCCGGTTTTCCTTGGGGAAAGTTGGATCTGGTGGATCTGCCTTCTGAAGGAAAGAGCCAAACTTTGCCGGGGTTCCTCAGGCCAGGTTTCCCCGAGAGCGGGCAGCGGAGCGTCCCAGCTTGGGCGGCGGGAAGCAGGTGGCGAGGCGCCTTGGCTCACTGGGAGGGGACGGAGGGAGGAAGAGGCCGACGGCGGCACCGGGGAACGTGCTGCGCGTGCCGCTGTCAGAAGTGGGCTGGATGTGCGGTGTGCAGGCAGTAAAAGAGAGGCAAGCGATTCTCTGAACGGCAATACTTTCTGTCTTTAAGTTCCACCTTCTGCAGGTGTGTTTGCATGCTGGCGCAGTGGACGCGAGCGCTGGAGTCTGAGCTGCTCTGTTGAAGCAGAGGCGAGTTTACATCTGACTTTGGTGAGGATGGCCCTTGCAGAGGCCCCAGTATCCTGGAGGCACCCTGTTCGCAGAGTGGCAAACACGCCTTTTGGTTCCCTCACCCTCTGCAAGCAGGGCGTAAGCAAGTACGTTTTATGGACCCAAAACCACAGCGGAGCCCGGGGGACTCGCTAACGCAACTTCCTCCGCTGGCGTGGTGCTTCCAGCCCCAAGCACCAACACGGGGCGTTCGTTGCTCAAGCCAATGACAGCTGTGTCCTTGAACAGCGATGGAGAAAGAAGGGTTGATCAGGTGAGACCTTAAGATGTAGGAGTTTATCTCTTGGGAAAAGTGAGCAGCTGAAAATACCAGGGAGAGAACGATGCGGCTTCAACCCGGAGCACAGGCAGGGAGGGTGGCTGTGTTAGAGGGCAACCAGGAGGTTTATTTCAACAAAGAACTCAGGCAACATTTGTTAGTATTTCATATTGGGGCTAAAAATGGAGAAAATACCCTTCCCTTCCTCTTTTGAAAAGCCGGGTGCAGTGGATGTTAGCTGGGAACATTAATAATGTTGCTGCTCTTCACATGGCATTTAAAGATGCTTTCATTCTATGTTGTGTGCTTATGAGTCACTTACAAGGTGTTTTCACCAAGACCTCCTATTTTCATGGATTTTATTGCCTGGGAAAATGAAATCCATTTTGGATTAAATACGACAGATTTATTTTCCTTAAGGTGTGAGAAGAAAGTAGCTCTGTAAAGTGATGGCCATAACTTCAAATATGGTTGTTGAAGGTGGTGTCTGTAAAACACCCGCTTTTGGGGACGGTTATATTTTCACTTGAATGAAAGCGTTGCCCCAATTTTCCATTGCAAACCCACAAAACAATGAGTTTTTGAAGAAGGGATTGGGATTGTGCCTTTTATATGGCACCCAATTTCATAAAAAATAATAATTGTAAAACATAGTTCATATGAAAGCTGCACCTAATAACAATGTTCCTGCAGTGCTGCCCACCCTTCTTAGGGAATGGTGTTGCATTTCTCCTTGAGGGATGCTTAAACACAATACAAACACATGTGTCTGCATACTGGATAAAATCATTCACCTTAACCTTTAAACACTTCTCGTACTTTTGCTTAATAAAATAGTTTAGCATTTCCTCTGTAGGCAGAATTAGTACATTTGCACATGTAGAGCTGATTTATTGTTTATTTAATGCCCCATTGTATTTGTTCTAAAAGCATTTCAGACTTTCTGAGGCTCAGGTGGGTAGTTTGTGAAATGACATAAATCAGTGGATCGCAGCTGAAGCCTGTGTTGACATGATCCTAATCCAGATTAATGCTTCTTGTCTCTCAAATAGTCTCTTTGATCTGTTTTGCAGAAGTTTTTTCCTAGTTAATCAGAATGAAAGGTAAATCAAAACTTCATCCCCAGTTATCTCTTGGTCTTTGCACGCTTGTGTGTTCCTTGCTTGCGCAGAAATCCTTTGCAACGCGGTTCGCCCGGCTGGGTGCACGAAGCACCCGGAATGCCGGAGAATTCCTGCACGTGTTTTTAGCCATCTGAGTAAACATTTTGCCGCTCGCATTGTCAATTCAGCAGCAGCAGATCATCTCCTCTTGCTGGCTCCTGGGCAGCCGCCCTGACTTTGGCATGGGAGAGGAGGATTCGGTTCTTGTCCCCCTGCGCGGGGGTCCCGCCTGCTTCCCAGCCTCGCTCTTCTCTGCTGGGGATCTGGCACCCAGCACAGGTGGAGGAGGACGTTTTAGATAGTCACTGGTTTTGCATGTCCCCTCCAGTAATCCTTGATCATGGCGCTGTAACTCAGGTGGGCTTAATGGATTAGTAGAAAACAGAACAATAAGGACATTTTCCCAAATTAAAAGGAATGGGCAGCTGGGGACAGGGCTGAGTGTTTGTGGGTTTGCTCCCAATAATGGCTGAACCTTTCTGCAGTTCAGGATGGCAGCCGGCATACTGGGTGCCTCAGAACACTGCATGGTAAGAGTTTGTAAGCAGGAAAAAGAGATGGATTAAACATCTATGCAAAGAACAGAAAATTCGAGAATGATTTTGTAAGGCTTCACCACCAAGAGGCAAATCCGAAGGGAACGAAACCTCATTAGTTCCACTGCTCACGGAGATGCATTTGCTTTCCTTCGTTTCCCTTCACCGCAGAACAGATCGTTTTCTCCCAATTTCCTTTGCTGACATTCATTATCCCCTCGCTGGTGCTGCCGCTCTGAAGGAGAGAACAGAGATGGATCTAAAGCTTCCCCGCCCAGCCTGCCTGCCTCCAGAACGGATTTGATGTGTGGTGGTTTATGTATGCAGTTTTCTGAGCAGGCACGAGGAACCCGTGAGCTGTGGGAGCCCAGACCCCCCACCGCCTCCCCCCGACAAGCCAGGTATGGGCAGCGCCGGCAGCTCCGTGGGCGATGGGACTGATGCCGAAGCCTCGTTCCGCAGAGCGGCCGCCCCGGTCAGTCCCGGTGCGCCTGTCGTCAGCTCGAGCTACGGACAGGCTATAGCGTACCGTTGTGCGGGTAAGGGCTGTAGCGTGCTGGTTGGCCGGTGCTGCTGCCTGCCACCGTGTACTGGAAGGCGACATTGTGATATTCCAGTTTTGCAACAGGAGCAAACGACAGAGCATCCTCTCTTCGGTGGTCTGGTTGCCCAAGGGCCGTGTGCCAGGGCTTGCCAGGAAGGGGGGACTGCGTGCAGCCGCCCGTGCCCCCGCAGTCCCCAGCTGCACCCTGGCACGGGGCTGGGGTGCTGCCAGCCCTGCCCGGCCTGAGCTGCAGCAGCTCAGCACGGCTCAGGGGGGCCGAGGGCTGGGCCGGTGTCCAGGCAGGAGGGGACAGAGGGTGCAACGCTGGGAACTGGGAAAAGTCTGCCAACGTGACCCGCAGCAGAGTGAAACACAGAGTTTGGTGGGTGGGTGCTGCAGCTTCTTCTACAAGCGAGAGTTTTTAGAGCTGGCGTTTCTCACCAGCGCAAGGACGTGCCGCTGGCACTGGGCTCTGCCCTGTCACGCTGGAGCAAAGGATGCTGTGGTGCAGAGTGAGCCGGGAGGCAAAGCAGGTCACGAGATATAGCAGTGACTTTATTCCAGATGATTAGAAGGAGTGGGCTGATTCACAGCAGACTGTTTTCTGAGTGAGTTTGATATCAGTGAGAAGATTGCTCACCACCAAAATAACTTAGTTTGGCAACTGATTTTGATAAAAGAGCACTGGGCTGGGCAAACCTGCCTCAAGAAATTCCCCTGGAAGATCATTTTCAGATCCATTCCTTTCTCTCGTCTACCCAATATTTCAAAGCAGCGGATGAGATGAAGAAGCTGGGAAGGCAGCAGCCTGGGACTTGCCTTTGTTCTCTGCTGCGGCTGTGTGCTGCTTTCCAGGCGCCTTCATTTGATCCTGCCTGCCAGCCTGAAACACTGCAGCCCCTCTGTGCAGAAGCACTGGAAAAGACCTCATCATCCGGAGCGTTAAATGCTGTGTCAGATACCACACGTGCTACTCGCAGTGTTCCTGGGGACCCCTCTTCCCTGTAAACCCGTGGCAATTTGTAACTGCGCTTTGGGAGTGTTTCTAGATGCCGCCTCTGTTGAACCCCTCTTTCACACAGGCGTTGCTGCGGCTCCCCATCCCCATCCCGGCGCGGAGCCCTCCGCACCCCCCCAGGCGCTGGTGGACGCGGGGCTCGGCGCAGCCGCAGCCGTGCAGGTACCTGCCGTGGGTGCAGCATCGCGCAGGGACGACGCAGATTGTGAGGGCCAAGGGCAATGGGGAGCGAGAGAGAAAGGTGGGAGAAGAGTAAAGGAGCAAATGACCCTCTCTAGAAGAGGGAACTTGGCTCATCGTCACGACATCAAACGGTAGTCCTGTGAGTCAGTAAATGCCAACAGCGACCTTGCCTTCCGATTGCCTTCCAGGACGTGAATGCTTTCCCACTCTGTCCCCTCCAAAAACCCCAGCGTTTCAAGCAGAAGAGAGGTAAAACGTTTTTTTCATTTGTTTTTGAAATATGTCCAAAGACGTGGCAGGGCTTTTTCTGCCTCCTATGGAAAGCGAAACGATGGCCGCAGAGCCGTGGTGATCCCAGCGCCGGCACCACGGCAGTGCCCCTGCGCAGGAGGAGCTGAGCGGCTTCCTCTGACATTGCCTACTTGCTTATTAAAACCAGACGGTGAGATTAGCCCTTATGCGAAGGGCTGTAATGGGTGATGACAAGCAAATGTGGGTGCTCAAGTGCACTGAATTTTGGTTGCTTAGTGACAGACCTTTAAACCAGCTCTTTGCTGAGACTGGGGGCTTTGCTCTTGGGGAAAATCACAATGATTTAGCCTATAAAAAAAAATCTCCGCATGGACAACCTTAAATGAAGCATGGAAATTGCTAATTAATTTTGACTGGTCTTTTAATGTTTTTTCCCTTGTGATTAAAAAACTTCCAGATCACACCAACTATGCATTTTCAAACTACCTGTTTTTATGCTTTTTTTCCCCAGCATCTTATATGTTTCTGAGGATGAAGCCAAAGATGCCTTCGTACAGTTTGGAGCCAGCAAATGCTGCTATAGGACTGCCCCAGCAAAACACATGGTGGTCCGGAGCCCGACTGCGTTGAACACGTATCGAGTAAGAAGGTGACATTAGTATGCACAACTGTGCAACAGATTTATACGTCAGCCCACTGCACTTCAGATATGTTTTTGAGATGTGTAATATAAAATGAAAATTTCTTGAACTTTCAGCTTGACTTATGTTTCCAATGTAAAAAAAAAAAAGTAATTGCACATCACTTTCTTCAGTAAGCGTAAGGACTCTCTGCAGAGGTCAGCACCTGAGCATGGGCTGTGGTTAGTGGCACGGGGCTCCGGCATTTATCACGGGACTGAACACACGTGCCAGGAGCCCGTGGGGCCGGGGACACAGGACACTTGCTGCCACCCTCCGTGGGACGGGGACAGCCGTGCGCTGGCCTGCACGGAGGCAACCTCTCAGCAAAGCAAGAACCAGTTTTGATTTTTGTTCTTCCCCAGCCACCGCTCTTGCAGTGGGAGGTCGGTGGTTGCACAGGAACTGGTTCCAGTCCCGTGAAGCTTGGTGCACGCTGGTGTCGGTGGGGAGCGGGGCTCAGCCCACAGCTCTGTCCCTTTCCAGCAGGCTCTCTGTCACCATTGATTCTCATTTGGTTTTGCCAGTGCCAGCTGCAAATATTCACAGAGAGCAGGAGCACTCTTCCAGCCAGTGAGCCCTACGGGGTAAGCGGATGGGTGTCCTCAGGCAGCTGACTTCCCTGGGGCCATGCAGGACAGAGCAAAACTGCCCCTCTCCCCCCACTTTGGGCCACTCGGTGAGGTTTTCTCCAAAGAAAAAGTCAAAGGTGTCGTGCATGGGGACTGCACGAGCCAGCGAGCTCTCCCGTCCCTGCACCCAGCCTGCACCCGGGCAGCGAGGGGTGACAGGGGCTTCCTCCTGCCGGGTCTGCTGAATTTGCTGATGTCCAGTCCCTGCGTGTGTCCAGTCTCTGCAGCTTGGTGGTACCTGAAAAGGAAAGCTTTTTCCTAGGAAAGAGCTACAGCCAAAATACAGGCAAGGGGAGCACCAGGCAGCTGGCACGGTTTGCACTCTCCTTTTGCGGGTGATGGAGGCGGCAGTGGCTGTCCTCATTGCCAGGAGAGGAGGCCCTGGGTGCTGAGGGGCATCCAGGCAGGTTGCCCATGTCCCTACCATCTCTTCTTGCCTTGTTCCCCCACCCCAGGCGGGTTTGTGGACTCTCCGGAGACGGCGGTGCCCCCGGGGCCCTGGGACGTGGCCGTGGACCCTCCTCTTCTCTTTGCTGACTGTGAGATGCATCTGCCAGTGCCTTACACCTACAGAGTTCAGGTGAGCTCCCCGTGGCTGCTCTTCTGCAGGGTCTGTCATGGCACAGGGTGCTCCGCAGGGCTGCGGCAGGCTATGACACCGCTGTGGCGTCCCTGATCCGCCTGGAAAACTGCCCTGTGAGGGGCTGCCCCTGGGGTTTGGACTGCGCTCAGTCCAGCCGTGAGGAGCTCCAAGCCTTCGTGGCCTGATCCTGCACCCGCTGCAGCCCATGGCCCCGCTGACCCCCCTGTGGGACCAGAGTCTGGCAGCATCCTGGTATTCCAGCTGCAAATGCCAGAGCACGCATTCATTTTAAACCCACTGGACTATTATATTCAGTTCTGTGGTTTTGGATAAGTATCTGCTACATGTACCTATTTTGAAAGAGTTATTTTTACTCATTAGAACAACCATTTTTTGGTGTACCATTATATTTATTGCTTCTTCCCTTCATGACTTAATGATAAGAAAAGATAACTCTGGTTCTGGCAGGAAGCATTGTTTTCCTGCTTGAACCAATGATAGTTTTTTTAATAGCTTCAGATAAAGGATTAGCACTTGATTTTGGCAAAGGACTGCTTTTACTGCTTGAAATAGTCTGGAGTGTGCATTTTGAATGGGCCAGCTGCCATTAAAAGTTATTTGTACCCACCCAAAAGAACAAAGCCCAACTATTTTTACTCCTGGGATAAAGCAAACAAAATCAGGCAGAAAACCTATCCTAACTGGGGTTTGGGTGAGCACAGCTAGTCTGGAGAGAACGCCTGGCCAGCTCCTCCTGTTCCCACTCAGTGCTGGTTTACTGTGGGCCAGAGCTTCCTTGGGCAGGTATTCCCGCAGACGCCTCTACAGAAGAGACTCTTCCAGCCGGGTACAGTCCTGCTCCTTCCAGCGCCTGTGCCAGATCTGGGCACGCGTGGGGCATGTGGGTTACACGGCAGCCCTCAGCCCTCCCTACCGCGTGCTTTGAGCCTCCTGCTCTTCTTGATCCAAGGTGATCTGCAGAGCGAGGGTACAACGTGCCGGCTTTAAAGGTGTTTGCCAATGAGCAGTGGCAAGGGGTGTCCTGCGCGTCTGCCGGCTCCGTGCCCGGTGGGTGACTGCCCTGCTCCGTCTGCTTGGCTTCCAGGGCTGTCCCAGCTGCTCCGGAGCCGGTCGTGCCCCATGCGGCAGGTGCGGAGGACCTGTACGCTGGCCTGGGATCCTCGCGGGATCGCTCTGGATATCATCTCCACCGTGAGAGAGAACAAAACGTGTATTTTAAAAATAGTTTGAGAAGTGCATGACACCAGCTAACCTCCCTTGTCATCCCCTTTCTTTCTCTGAGCTACGAGATAAGCAAAGAACTTTGTTGTGTGAAGACAACGAGGCAGTATCTCTCCTCCACGTCTCTTGGATGTTGCCTTTGCAAACATTCTCCCAGGTGGAGGGGATATACAAAACTGGGAGTTTAATATGGGATGATGAAACAAGTTTCCTGTGCTTTGAGAGCAGAAAGCTACTGTACATCTCTGACAGTTTCTCAGAACAAAGAGGAAAGTGGAGGGAAGAGACATGTCATTGTACAGCAGTTTAAGAACTTAAGATTATGGGCCTGATTCAAAACCTATAAATCTGGAAAATTTTGTCAGCTGGACTTAGGTCAGACCCCGTCGTCTTTGAGGAAAAACAAGATCCAATTTATACTGAATTGGGTCAAAACTACTAACACCCTAAACTGAAAACCTGGTCACGTGTAAAACCATTCCATATGGCTACTCAGGGATACACAGCGCATTTGGAAACATCAAATTAAAGGCACCTCAATAAAGTTAGAAAGGCAGATAGGCTTTCCCGGGGGTTTTGGACAGAGACAGATTGCTGTGCCGGTGTCCCTTCGTACTGGTTTCACTGAGATGGAAAGATAAAGCAGCAACGTCAGTAGCGAGGTTTTAGTGCTGATGGCTGGAGCAGAGGGTGTCAGGACACGCCTGAAGGTCCATCGTGTGAGTGTGATGCTGAGGTGTTGATAAGGACTAATATGAACCAGTTTCCCACTGAAAGTGCTTCTCTCATATCTGTAAATATTATTTTAGTTAACTGTCCATCTGTGGTCAGCTCAGGTTTTAGTTTTCTAGCACAAATAAGCATCCAGAAAGGTCATCTCAGGTTTTTAGTGCTGGGTTGGGGTGAGAAGCTGTTTTTCAGTTGTTTTGGAGGGGCAGGTGTCTGTGTGAGCAAGAAGGTGATGTCTGGTGGTAAGGGATGGCTCATCTCTGGGGCGAACAGGCAGGGTAGATGGTCACAGCACCTCATACTGGCTGGGCGCATGGTTCTCTGCCGGGCTTCCTCCTGGGAGAGCTGCCGGAATAATCAATCCATGGAATCAGTAATGCCAAAATGCTCACTGGGCTAGTTGGTTTGAAGCAAAGTGTGCCTGAACAGGCGCTGTGATATGACGGGTGATCAGTCACCCTTGTGACAGCATGGGCTTAGTCTTGTTCCTCCTGGAGAGCTGTCTGAGCTCACCCAAATACAGCCTTGGGGCAGCGCGTGCAGGCGAGACCTCATTCTCTGGGTCAAATTATACAGGAGAAATTGCTGGTGACAAGGGCTAGCAGGGTGCTCAGCAGGTCCCCGGAGCCCTGCAGAGCACCAGTTCACGGAGGAGAAGCTCTTGTGCTGCTCGATGCCGGTGTCCGAGTGGCAAACCAGGCAGCCGAGCAGGCAGAGATGGGCCAAGCCGTGCAGGCGGCTGCGGCACGAGCAAATAGGGGATGGCAGGGGGGACCCAGCACCGGGAAGCTGGCTGCAGAGGGTACGGGGTTATAAACGGCCTCTTCCTGCTAACGGAGTTCGTGAACGCCCTGCAGAGCAATGTCGATGGCCTTTGGAGCTATGTTGCCAAGGGCAAGATGCACGCTGCTCTCCACTTCCAGCAGTTAAGCGCTTGACTGGATGTAGGAGGCTTATTGCGAAGGTGAGGCACAAAATTCATGTAGGGGCAGAGGGCTGGCAGGGGAGCTCCTGAACCCCTACATGTAAGTCCCAAATGGATGCGTGTGTGTTCCCTGCACCGGGATAAGTAACAGCCCCTGCTGCGTTCCGCTTATCTGCGTGTGACCACGCGCGCAGCTACTGCTCTCTGGGCCTCTCTAAACGGGTGGTATTCAGAAAATCGACCTCAGCAACTATAAAGGAGAGAATTACATTTTATTAATATTTTTTGTTCTTTGTTTTCTTTCTGCATGTAGCATACCTGTATTTTCTGTGGAGGAAGTGGCAGATACACTAACGATCATGACATTTATAGCGATTGCCCACATTGTAAAGGTATAGGATGGATGAGGTAAGAAAAACTCAAATACCAGTCCAAGCGGCAGCTTGGTTACTAGGATCTCATTATTTCTGTGACAGTGGAGGTGAACAAATAGATGCTATCTGCAAACCCAGCTCAATGAAGAGTACACGGCAGTGTGCGGTGGGTCAAAAGGCCTGTTACTAGCAGAAAATTATAGCACGCGTGCCGAGCTTGTGGCGTGCTTTACAAATACGGAGAAAGTCCCAGGACGTGCTGGCTCGGTAACACGCAGGGTCCTTTGAGAGAGCTGGCTTCACACCCACCCGGTGCAGACTGAAATTAATGGATTATGCCATTTTAATGCCTGGTTTCCCCAGTCAAAAGAAATCTGTAAATCTGTTCTTTCCTCTGCAGAGGCATTCGGTAGGCAAGATGTAGGGACTTTTTCCCCCTTTAGAGTTATGACCTGAGTGCTTAGCTGCCAGCGCTCTGGTTTGCTCAGCTCTCCTCTCCTCCCACCCGTCGCACCGTTGAGCTGCAGTGGGATGCAGGGCTGCAGACTGGGCACGCTTCCCCTGCCACGCCGCTGTGCTTTAAGGCCACTCACACCAACCACCCGAATTCATGTGTTTTTCCTTGCACAGGTGCTTCTCCTGCTGTGGGGAGGGCCGGGTGCCTTGTGCCCGGTGCGACGCGAAGGGCCTCTTGCTCTGCCGCTCGGAGCTGAGCATGACCTGGTCAGTGGGAGCCACGTGAAGCCGAGCTGGGCGGTTGGTCCTGCTGTCACACGGGCGCTGGAGCCTGGCAGCGTGGTGACGTTAGCGGGACAGGCTCGCTGTGTCACGCCTTCAGCTAGAGCGGGGGGGCTGCGCTGGCTCCTGGGGTGCGGGGCTGCCTTGCACCAGGGGATACCATGTCCTGGATCTGAGCAGGCTACTCCTGCTGCTGCTGGTAGTGTTGATGTTCAAGGAAAAGGTGAAGCTTTTATAATTGAGAGGAAAATAAAGTGCATTGTAAGCCAGGCTGCCCGGCTAGGAGCTGGACGTAGCTACGCTTAGCTATGTGATGTGAAGTGACAGTGTTTACATACATGCCTTCAAAACATTCAGAGAGGGGGAAGGTGCAAAGCTGGTAGAATTAGACAGAGAAAAAGTGCTCGGGTCCTGAGCACTCGTGTTTAATAAAAACCACCCAGGATGCTAAACTAGGTCACTTCAGCGCTGTCCTCAGAAGGCATGTCTGTATGTCCTGATGGGCGTTCGGGTGCTGCTTGGCTGGGCTTCACCACTCAAATCTCGCAGCTGCTTTGCCTTCCTCGGTGCAAGTCACACAGGTCCCCACACACACCGTGAGCACGGGGAGGGAGGGTGCCCTGTCCCCCCGCCGGAGCTGGGGGTGCCCGGCTGGGCAGCAGCCTGCGGTCCCCACCTCCCCTGTGCGTGGGAAGATGTCCTCACCCTTGTGCCTGGCAGCAGGCTTCACGGAGGAGGGCAGGTTAAACCCCAGAGAGAAATTTCAGTGTGCAGCCGAATTCTGGATAACAGAGGGTGAAGGGGAATGTCAGGCAGTTGTCCTCAGCGTGCCCCCGCTGCAGCCTGGGCACAGCCTGCGAGCAAGAGGGTGCGGAGCAGCCGAGGGTGGCTGAGAGCTCACCCCACTCTCTCCCCCAGGAAGAACAGTGTCGCTGAATACGTTGTCGACAAGAACCAGGGGTTTCCTCCATCCTGCTTCCAGGAGGTCATGGGGAAGCAGCTCTTCAGTGATGAACACCACTTGGTAATGTGTGCATCAGCACAGCAGCTCTGTTACCTGTCTGGAAACTACAGAACACACGGAGGTAGTTATGAAGTTCCATCTAACCACGAAGTAATTTTCAGATGCAGAAATCAAGTAAATATAAATGGTATAATTTATACAGGAGGGTTTCACTATTAGCGGAAAAACGTAAGAGCAGTTTTCCGGAGGCTGTATAACATGGAGCTGTTCACAGGTCTCACCAGATCCTTGTGGGTGATGGCTTAGAGCCTGCCTGGATGTTAGAAGCACATGCAGGTATGCAGGCTGGTCATTGAGAGGGGCAAACCTGAGCTGCGAACCAGCATTATGAATCTCAACACACAGGGATTTAGAAAGATGTGACTCTGCAGCTCGGGCCGGAGGAGATGGTGTTGCCGAGCCCTTGGTGGTGGTGGGAGCAGGTGAGGGTTGAGCCCCCGGCCAGGACCCACCTTGGGTGCCACACTCCTGCTTTGCCTCCTGGGGCCGAGGGCTGCTAGTGCTCTGAGATACCGCTGTGCACAGCCCTGCAGACCAACCACCGCAGTTCACGTGAGTGAAATGATTGTCTCTAGAGCAAAGCTTGTCCATGAAGCATATGCCAAGGAGGACATAAACTGTCAGCATTCGTCTTTTTGTGATGAAGAGAAATTAAGGCACTGGTGTTGCAACCTTGTGAGAATTTCCCCTTAACTTGTTTAGAAAGTCTGTCGGGTGCTGAAGCACATCCTCTGCCTCTCACCCGCCAGGTGACCCTGCAGAACATCCCCCAGCCCATCGCACGGGGTGCAGAGTCCTGCCTTGCCCTGCATCAAATGCAAGTGTCGGAAGAGACACGGATACTGAGACAGCTAGGGATGCATCCAGGGATTGAGCTTCATGCAGAGGGGCTGCAAGGGGGATCAAATACCGGGGGGAGGACCTCTTATCCCCAAATCCGTGTGTAAAACAGACGTGCCCAATGGTCACACAGCGCAGCAGAGGAACACGGGCCACCATGTGTTAGTTCCCTCTAATCGAGGAGGACTTTGCTTTGGGGTTAAAACCCTCCCAGCTCAAAACATGAGCCTGCACCAAAACCTTGGAAAATGGGCTGACATTTGGTTTTGTTCACCCTGTTGCAGCTGCTTTTCCCGTCCTTCCCCAACACCTCTGTGACCCCAACCCATCCGGTATCACCATTAAATAAAATAGACCTCAAACTGAATCTCATGCACCAATGTGGCTTGGATTGCAGTCAGAGGTAGTTAAAAAATTACCCTTTTTCTTTTTTTTTTTTTTCTTCTTTTTGCAGAAACGTGCTGTTGAGCTAATTCCCCTCACTAGGATTGACTATGAATGGAGAGGGAAGGCACATTCCTTCTATGTCTTCGGTAATGAAAAGCAAGTCTATGCAGGGGGTTACCTGGGAAAATGCTGCTGTGCCATCCTGTGAGTGTGGGTCGGTCCTGCCAGGAGCTGGAGCCGGTAAACTTTCCCGCTGAATGATGAACTCCCAGAGCGGTGGGGGAAGGAAGGGGCTGGAGGAAGGGAACTTGAGTCACCCCTAAAGAGCAATTTGAAACTAAAAGATGAGAGCAGGAGTCAGATTTTTCATTCCAAATATTATTTTTTCCCATTAAAGAAGCACCTAGATTTAAAACAGAAGGGGGACTGCTTTGCAAAGGGATAAAACTATTTAGAAAATGCAGTGTTTTCCTTGAGATTGAGCAAAATTCTGGGGGAGTGACCTTGAGCAAGTTTTTGGTTGGAAAAATTTGCTTTTAATGAAACTTAAACTGATTTTTCTATCTTAGTTGTTTAATAGAAGCAGCAAAAGAACTATGGGAAGTTCATTTCTATGCAGATCTTCAACTTTATTGTTGAGCAGCATAGCAGATCAATAATTATTCATTCTCTTTAGATTAGCCACGTATTCTTTTCCCAGTTTTCCTGTAGTACATACAGTAACTGTCACCTACCAGTACAGCATAAAGGCTCTGCTTTTATCAGCGCAACAGGAAATTGAGGAGCATTTCTTTAGGCCATTCTTCTCCACTGGCATTAATTCTATGGAGAAGGAAGAAATGGCTTAGTGCAAAGCCACTTGGAGTTGATGGTGGAGGATGGATAAAAATGTAAAACCACCTCTTTCTGCCTTAAGGTTTTGCATTGAAATAGTGTATTTAGTTCACTAGATGTTTCTGAAAATCCCAAGTGAGAGATGCATATGCTAAAGTGATGGGACTGTCAGCTTCATCCTGTAATTTCATGGGGTATGAGGAAGCAGAGAATTGTGCCCTAAAATTTCCAGACACACTCACTTGCAGATGTTTCCTGGGACCTCCCTGTTCCACCTCGTGAGAAACCACCCCAAAAACAAGTGGGGGATGAGGGAGTTTGGGGGAGCTGGGCATCCTGAGGACGGCACACGATGATGTGCATCTTGCACAGGAAGAGCAGGGTCTTCGTCCCTTCGGGGCTGATGCAGTAAAACCCCCAAATCTGCCCTTGCTTTGAGATGAAAAAGAAGGATTTCTGAAACCGTAGCATTGTGTGTTTTTTCTCTTTGTAGGTCCTGGATGCAAATTGCCAGACAGACCTACTACTGTTGCCAGGTGCTGAGGCTGCTTGAGAAGACCCTCCCTGGGCTGCCCTTGGGGCCGAAGTGCCCTCCTACCCACCCATGGGCTTTTTGTCGGCTGTCTGCCTAAAATGGGCAGAATTAATTCAGTCTGTGGCTCAGGAAGCATCAGTTCTGCTGCTATCATCTGAGATGCAAACCCAAGCCACCCTGCAGCGCTGAGGATGGTGGGTGGCCGTGGTCCACCCAGCACAGCCCAGCCCATCCCGCTGCTTCCCTGGCTGGGGTCCCACCCCTGCGCCAGCCCCGGCCCCCCCAGCCTGGTGGTAAATAACAGGCAAAATTCCCCCCGTGATTCCCTGTGCCCCCTTTGCAACTGTAGGCATTGGGAATGCATTTCATGGCAGTGCTGCGGATGGACCGCAGCCCCCCCGGGCGGGAGGTGTATTGGCTGCGTGGTGGGGTCTGCTGCAAACGGGGAGGCTGAGCACCGCTGCCTGCTCCGGTGTCACTCCTGCCTGTCACTGGGCCGTTATCAGGCCCTTCATGGCATAGGAGAGCGAGATAGCCAGGGTTACCTGCTGGAGGGCAGGGAGCAGGGCTGCTCAGGTCAGCGTCAGCCCTTTTGGAAACTGAATAAAAGGGATTTCTGGTGCGTGGGGGTTGAAGGTTTGTACGTTTGCACAGGGTCCCTGTGTTTGTTCCCGCTGAGGGTTTGTACGTTCAGTCTTACAAGCACAGAATGGCAGGTGCCCACAGCTCCGTATTCCCTTTTTCAAGCTGAGGAGGTGGTGTCAGCATCCCTGACCCAGCCCTGTTGCGATCCCTTTCCTTCCCATGTTTGTCATGTTTTCCATTAGGCAGAAGCGCAACTTCATTCTTTTTTCAGGGAAGGTTTGAGCTTTCATTAGTAGTTAGGGATGCACTTTGAAAAGACCACGCAGGATGCTAGCTATTCCTGCTGCCGAATTTTATTGATTGAAATCCTGCATGCTGGCAGCAGCGGTAACACGCGTGTCTGTTGGTTTGCTTGTAGCCTTAGTCCAGCGCTGCTGCTTGCTTTCTAGGCCACTGACTGCCTCCAAGCTTTAACAACTCATTTAAAATTTACTGTAACCTTCTGTAAGCGATGCTCGCCTGCCTTTCAGAAACGGCACTGGCAGATACCCTCTGCTCTGATCCTCGGTTATGAGTGCTGGGGGAGTCGACAGCTTGTTCATAGATAGCTACAGCCACATCACATTTCTAATTGCATATGATAATCCCTAAATCCCATTGTTTAATGATGTTAAGCATAACCCATTATCCTATTCCACAGAATCAAGATTTTCCTTTGCTGGTTTTTTGGGGTTTTTTTTGTAGCTTGTTTTTTCCAGTGAAAGGGGACAATTCAGGAACAATGTTATCATGATCCAACAGGCCGTTTAGTACAGCTTTGTTTTCCTTTGTATCATACTATTCACATGCATTTAAGGGTGTGAACGCTCCTAAGCAGTTATGTTTTTGAGCTCTTTAGAATTATTCTGAATAGTTTTTAACTGTTGACATATTTCAGAGTCTCTGATACAATATGCAAAACCAGAAAAGAAGCACTTTCCAAAAGTGTCTCTCCAGCGAAGCACGAAGGCTAGCAGTAAGCACCTAGCCTATCTCTAAATAATGCTTTATAGCTACACAGTCAGTGCAGCCATGATAAGGATGCTTGACAAATGTTTTCCAGGCATTCGACTGGATAGGGGCTGCACTGTGTATGTATGTAGCTGTGATACAGCCAACACGCAGTGGTATACGCTGTACGATGGAGCTGTGTGGTTGCAAGTTCACGCTGGGATGTTGAGCTCTTGGAAGGAAGCGGAGCTCAGTGATGCCGGTCAGCTCAGGGAAGATGACGGCAATGCCTGTACTGGCGTTAGCTCTGCATGCTTCCTTGCTAGAGGGAATTTGTTTTTCTCTCTGTCCCGCTGTTTGTTGTGTGTCCCCCGTGAGAGCTGTGCGGAGGGGCTCTGCTGTGGGTAATGGGTGGGACAGGTACTGAGCTGGGGCATGGGAACGCCCGTGTCTTGACTCACCTACCCCAAGCCCTGTTAAGCTGAATGAGCGGTTCACACTACTAAGCACTAACTGTGTTGGAGGCTGTTGTTGCATAGACTGAACATAATTAAAATTGGCTTGCGTTTGCAGTGTCAATAGCCTTAGCTACATTAATTCTGTCCCCAAATGAAGCTGCCAGTTTCCCCTGTCTAAGTTTGCATCATGCCATAGCGAATGAAAAAACAAATCTCACCTGGCTGTCATCGGAAAAGGCTTCAGCGCTCGGGGCTTGAGGTTCCTGTCCCAGCCCAGCCGCCCTTCTGCGGACTGAGGTGGTTAACCCCCCGGAAGCCCTGGTGCTGTGGAAGGAGGTGGGTTTGTGCAGGTCTCCAGAGCTGCTCTGGAGGGCGGCTCTTCCCCACTGGCCCCTGTCACTCTTCTTTGTATTTTTAAGAAACCGGCTCACCTGCCAGCCCCCGGCTCAGCGCTGGGCTGCAGCAGCCCCTGCAGCACCCTGCTACCGTGATCAACGCTGGCCGTGATACCGCACAGACACGGCGGGAAAGGGCAGAGCCCCTCCAGACACACGCGGCTAATGGGCTTTATTAACATGAAATCCAATTAGGCATCTACTGAGATAGGTTTGGACTTGGAGGGGGAAAGGATAATCCGGTGTTAATAACCACAGCCAGGCCCTCACTCTTCTGCTGCCCCAGCTAGCGCAGGGGCTGGGGGAGCCGCAGCGAGCAGGCGTGCTGCGAAATGTCACTTCTGGCCTCTGCTCGCTCCCCTGGCAGGCTCTGAAGCCCCAGTGGTTGCAACAAGGATCTAAGCTTGCAAGTAGCATGGTGTAGTTGGAGCCTGGAACGTATTTAGGATGCTTAAGCCATTGGTTTAAGCTCTAATGAAAAAAAAGAAATGCTGTTATCAATAGCTGCACAATTTGATTTGGAAGGACCCAAAGGGGCGGCAGCTCTTCCAGCTGCTGCCGTGATGGATCAGCAGCTGCATCTGGGGAGGCCGTGGCAGCCACAGCTGCCTCCAGAAATGGGTGGCGGTGGCAGTGCTTGGCTTGGCCTTGTTAGCTCTGCCCTTGCCAAAACAGAGCTCTCCACTGTTTACTCAGTGCTTTCCACTAGTTGCCCATGGTGCTTAGTGCTTTCAGTTCTGTTTATGTTTTGAGCTAAATACTGGACTAAAACGGCACCCCTCCCCAGCTCACAGGACCCCAGTGTGCTGCTGGTCGCACAGTCGCACCCCTGCAGCATTAACCGAGTTATTTGGACAGCAATTGGGGTGGACAAATCCCTGCAGAGAAGCAAATCCTCCTCCCCCTGCTAGAGGCCACGCACAGAAATACTTGGGCTGAAAGTTCAGGCTCTTGCAGACCATGACGTTGGGTCAGAAGTTGGTCCTTTCAATGAAGAATGCAGCAAACCCTAAGGAAATCACCTACATTCTCAGAGACACTTGTGTGGCACCCCGGCATATTGGTGCAGCAAACCTTCGTGTCTGATTATTCAAGTGGATAGCAGCCTTTTGACCGCAAGAACAGCTATGGGAGGCTCCTAGCGCCTGGTGAGTATGGACAGCTCTTAAAAACAGGCTCTTTTCATAAATTATGATCATCAGCTAACTGGCCAAAGGCTCTTGTTAGCTGGTTTCTGAGGCCACAGTCACCAGCACACAGCGTGACAGCATCACGCTGCTCCCTCTCTGTGCTTAAGGGCTGATGATGGGCTTGGGGAGAGCAAGTGGAGAAAGCATGAATGTGAGGCACCCAAGAGGAAGGTAGGGAAGCTGAGTGTAACTCGGCCACCGTGCAATCATTAGCTCACTGCACAGCTCTTGTGTTCGCCGGGGACTCAGCCTCAGTAATGTACAGGGCTTGCACGGGTATGCACACCAGTCTGGCAGAAGAAAGGCACTGAATGAAGCATTGCTAATGTCTTCCCTAGTGTCTGCACTTAGGTTAGCAGGTATTTAATAACTATACTAGATACTGGAAAAAAGCCAACACCAAGAACTTTGAATATGTGGAATATTCATGCGATGGCCCCGAGGCACCTGGCTGTGTGCAGGCGCACAGGCAGCTCTGGCTCTACAGAGCGAACGCTGCCTTGAGCCCCCGCTCACCGCTGAGCCTGTGGTGAATAGATCTTGTGCCTCATACAACTGGATTTCAACCATACCATGAAGGGGTGTGAAAGATCTTAAAGTCTTTTTACGCCTCTCTAGCTGTGATTTGGTCCTATGTGCAGCCTCCGTGATTTCTGACCATCTTCCTCTCCAGTGGGGCTTCCCTTTGGGAAGCTAGCATGGTGTGCATGGAATGTCTGCACTTTCCTTCCTGGCAAGCTTCTGCTTCGTCCAGCTTTGACATTGATTCAGTAATTCCCAACATCTTCATTGTTTGGCGGAGGGGAGTGGCTCACGGGGGCTGGGTTTCATTGCTGCGAGCGCAGAATTTGCAGAAAACAAGGAATTCCGGAGGAGATTGCTGGGACAGGATCATCTCCGCTCCTAGCCTTTGAAAATGGAACAAGAAATGAATCCAGACGGTAAGTAAAACTAAAAGAAATACATGGCATGCCATGCTGACTAGTTTCTCTACTATTTTTATGCAGTTGTACTTCTTGGTTAAGATATTAATAAACTGTGTTTTCAAGTAATATGTTAAAAATAACTGTTTCCAGAACTGAACCTCTCTTCCACCAAATGTCAGCGTATGCACTCGTCCAGACGGTGTTTGTGGAAGGAGTGGAAAGGGTCAGCACGTTGGTTGTGCCGGGTCTGTGACCTAAAGGTGTTGCTATACCCTTAGGCACAATGCAAAGTCCACTGATTCCAGTGGAACAGGGACTTAATCCTTAAAGGTGTGAACTTAGTCCCTGAATTTTGACTCCTGGGATACTTCCTAGTTTTGCCTTTAAGATGGGATTCTTGGAGTCCGCTATAAACTGCCTGGCGTGGGTTAGAGATTAAACCGGGGTTTGCTATCTTTTAACAAAAAGCTGCTTAATCAAAATATCTGTCATGATGGAGCTTTGATCTTACGCCCTTGACTATATCTTTTTTATTAGATGTTAATATGGTGTCTGAAGAAACTCTAATTATGTGGGGCCCCAGTGAAATATCGCTGTCACTGCTGCTACTGAAAAGTAATTGAGTTCTGAGGTTCCTTAATTTATGAATGAGAAAAGCTTTGATTAGCTTAAGAAGAAATAATGATGCTACAGGAAGTTTCTGTTTAATCAGATGGAAAAAAAACAAAGAAAGTTTGTGGTCCTGGCGGTGCCGCGTGGAGTGCTGACGTCCAGCTCGACCAGCCAGAGCGTGAAGCAGCAGGGGAAGGGATTGATGAGGGCAAGGGCTGCAGGGTAACTGCTAGTGTTTGCCGAAGATTGAGACTCCCCCAAACTTTTGGCTGTGGGTTCCAATCCTAAATGCACTGAAAATGGGGGTCTTCCCGCTGACATCGACGGGCTCTTGCTCAGTGACTGCTTGCCAGCCGCAGTATTTGCTGTCCCCGCGGGCTGCCTGGAGGGGCGTGTGGGGAAAACAGCGTTTGGCCTTGGTTTGTACCTCCCTGGGGCTTGTCCCTCTCTGCAGAGGAACTTCCCCAAACGATAAAATACGGTTACTGCTCCGGCAGGAGGAACCCAACCCTGCTTCCCGCTGTAGAGGTACGTTCATGCCGACTTCCCCTCCTTCAGCGGTTCTGTAAAGCTAACCAGCAGTCATGCTCCACCTGGTACTGAGCCTCGACATCGCCTGCGGGCGCTCAGCCCACAGCACCCTCGGGTGAGAGACGAGGGGTCTTCCAGTTGAGAAATAGGGTTTGACTGCCTATGACTGTTGTGTCTGACTGTTTTAAGTGCATGCATAAAAGCCTGATTTTAGACACCCAAGGAACGTGAATGTTAAGTGCAGATACGCCGTGTGGATCTTGGACAGCTCAGGAAAGCGAACAGAGGTTTCCACCCATGTAGGTCTTCACTCGGCTCGTGGCCTCACACCCACGTTGCAGCTGATCAGACACAGAGGCGGCAGCAGCCCGGCTCTCCTGCCCTGCCGAGCGGGAGAGCTGGCAGCGACCTGGCAGCCGTTAGAGGACAGGGAGTCCTGAGGAAGATGCTCAAAGCTGTTGGTGTCTCTGTGCAGGAAGGGAAGGAACACAGCGGTGCACAAGAGGGTTGCTCATATTTTAACAACTGCAGAGCATCGCCCTATTTGCTTACAAAAAGGCCAAACCTTTTATAACCCGATTTTATAACCTGATTTTCACCAAAGGTGAAATCACGTTTTGATGCCAGCTCGGATGAAGCTAGGGAGAAGCTGGGCTGTGCTGCGGGATCCACGCTGGCGGTGTGCTCGGTGCCCGGGGTTTTAGGGGATGACACGGGTCTGACAAACGGAGCTTCGAGTCTGAGGCTGGAGCTTGCTCTTCTGCTGCTGCATGCCACAGGAATTTTGCCGGCTATTTTGGTGTGTCTAGAGCCAGATCCCGATGATACAGAACAGAACCTGAAATATCAGATGAGTAACAGCCTAAGCTCTGAATTTCCTGGCTTTGGTCAAAGTCAGACTTATTGTTGTTTTAAAATGGAGCTATGTGTTCATGTTTATAGACTATTGTGATTTCCAACAACATCACCATAGCAACAACCGTGCAGTTGATTGATTTACTCCAAATTTAGGATATTTTTAACCTGGTCATTCAGACCATCTCCATTGGACTGGAATTTGGTACTTATACGCTTATCTCCATCTTTTGTTGTAAACAGGTTTTAGTTTAACATTTGCACATTAAAAATAGGCATTCAGGTTCTCTTGGTACTGTGTACAGAAACCCGTTACATTTTGGAATGAAAATAAAGGATTTGTTGTGCTATAATAATTCAAATAAGAACCTGGGAGTTCATGCTTCTGGCATATTTCTCTGCCGCACACTAAGGGAAGGCACTCATGCTCCCTCTGCCCTTCTCCTCCCACGCGAGCCGAGCACGGCACTCTCCCACCCGAGCAGGGCTGCGTGGGTCTTGGTGAGCTGAAGAAAGGGGAGCCCTCACTAAAGGTCTGCAAAG
Source organism: Gavia stellata (assembly GCF_030936135.1). Taxonomy (NCBI): domain Eukaryota; kingdom Metazoa; phylum Chordata; class Aves; order Gaviiformes; family Gaviidae; genus Gavia; species Gavia stellata. Next base: position 24,842,129 of record NC_082605.1, on the reverse strand, counting down.
TCCTTCCAGTTCTTAAAGGTTTGTAGAAGCTGCACTTTCTGAACAAGGAAATTCACAACATTTTCAATCATAGTTGTGTTTCCTTTTCCTTATGAGCACGCAATTGCACACAGCCCTATCAAAACACCAAAACCAACAACCAAGAATGCAACGCTAAAGCAGGGCGGAAGGAACGGCACCTCTCCGACGTGGCACGGAAGAGAAGGCTGGAGTTTTGTCATTACTATGAAGCCCCAGCAGAGACTGGCATGGTCTGTGAACTAATTGACCAGTGAATCCAAAATTGTTTGGGATGCTTTACTTACCGCTTCACGAAGATGTTTCTGGTTGATCTAGACATGACCGAGATAATCCCACTGAAGGCATCTTACTGATTCATTTTTCATGAGGAAGTTCTCCGTAGTGCTTATTGCTCACCATCACTTGGAAATCTGCGTTCCCTCAGCTCAAGGACAGCCTTGTCTTCTCCTGCACAAGGGATGTGACGTTTCAAATGAAGCACGTAGTTTCTTATTTTCATAGGAAGAAACAACGGAGAGATTAATTTAGCCCCCTGGAAGGAAGGAGCATGCTCTCAGAAGGAACGTCTAGTAAATCAAGATGATGGATGACTACCCTCAGCCTCTCTCTGTGCTGGTCAGACCATGCTGTTGCCAGGCTGGCACTTCCTGGCTCCTCTGCATGCTCTTTTCTTGCACAGACTGAATTTTCCTAATCAGCTGCTGCGATATGAAAGGTCACTGGATAAAAGGCTTAATGAAAAGAATTGTTTCTGTGTTAGGCATCAGGAGGACCAGTTGCTACCAGTGGTTATCTTTAGAATGGTACCTAAGGAAACAACCACTGTCTCACGAGCAGAATTGAGTTGGAAACTTTTAGAAAATGCAGTCGCTTAAAGAGCAGAGTCATTGCTGGTCAAGCTAAGGACTGCCGTTTCAAAGGCAGCCAAGAGGTGCTGACCTTCACCTCTGTTCGTGTCCCGTTAAAGATGTAAATGTGTGCAACTTTGAGCTCTTCAGCTCCAACTTCTCACCTGCTTCCCAGGCAATGTCTCTGCGTCTTTGGGAAGTTCCTGGTACCTGTGGCTCCTGCCTGTGAGCTTAACCCAGCCCGGTGTGGGTGTCCATTCCTGCCGCAGGCAATGCTTCCCTGTGGTCTGGGTGCCTGTCCCTCCTGCCGGCGATGCTCACCTGTGGTTTGGGTGGCTGTCCCCGCTGCAGGTGATGCTCCCCCACGGTCTGGGTGCCCGTCCCCGCCGCAGGCGATACTCCCCTGCAGTCTGGGTGCCCATTCCCACTGAAGGTGATGCTCCCCCACGGTCTGGGTGCCTGTCCCCACTGCAGGTGATGCTCCCCCGCGGTCTGGGTGCCTGTCCCCACTGAAGGCGATGCTCCCCCGCGGTCTGGGTGCCCATTCCCACTGAAGGCGATGCTCCCCCGCGGTCTGGGTGCCCGTCCCCGCCGCAGGCGATGCTCCCCTGCGGTCTGGGTGCCTGTCCCACTGAAGGTGATGCTCCCCCGCTGTCTGGGTGCCTGTCCCCACTGAAGGCGATGCTCCCCCGCGGTCTGGGTGCCCGTCCCCACTGAAGGCGATGCTCCCCCGCGGTCTGGGTGCCTGTCCCCGCCGCAGGCGATGCTCCCCTGCGGTCTGGGTGCCTGTCCCCACTGCAGGTGATGCTCCCCCGCGGTCTGGGTGCCTGTCCCCACTGAAGGCGATGCTCCCCCGCGGTCTGGGTGCCTGTCCCACTGAAGGCGATGCTCCCCCGCGGTCTGGGTGCCTGTCCCACTGAAGGCGATGCTCCCCCGCGGTCTGGGTGCCTGTCCCACTGAAGGCGATGCTCCCCCGCGGTCTGGGTGCCCGTCCCCGCCGCAGGCGATGCTCCCCTGCGCTGCCAGCCGAGGGGTGCGGATGCCGCAGGCTGCGGGGCGCAGGTGCTGGCTTCCCCAGCCGGGCCCCTCACCTCCAGGGCTTGCAACGCCCCAGGCCCCGGCTCCCCTGGGCCACGGAGGGAGCTGAGGACCTGCAGGGCCTTGTCACCTACACAGGGTGTCAGTGTTGCTCCACTTCAGCACGGGGACTGGAAAGCAAGACGGTGGGAAAGGACAGCAAGTCCTCTGACTGCAGGTTGGCCTGCGACATCTGTTTGGTCTCTACACGCACCGACCAGCCTCGAGGCTTCCTCACAGACGGATGTTTCCCTGGGCTATAGGTGACCTGGATCTGCACCCAGAGCCGGGACATCCCCTGACGCCTTCTGCCCCCCCGGGACAGCTGGATGACTGCGGGTGGACTGTCCAGGGCAGAGGTACGTGCATGGCACTGACAGTTTGCACTCCTGTAACTCTATTCTCCCGACAGTAAGGAAACAAGAGCAGCTGCCTAAGCCAAGGAGGTGCCAGGCAAGGCGGACAGTCCGTGAAACCCTCCCTCTTGGACGCTACAGCTACCGCAATGGGCACGTGCCTGTCCAGCTCGCAGACTCCTTTGTACCTCCTGAGCTGCTGTTCCTGGCCTGCTTCTCTTGCAGACAGACATGTTTTGGAAAGCAATTGGCTTTGACATCTGGCTGTGCTTCTCCCTGCTTGGAAAGTCATCAAGACCTCTGCTGAGTGGGGAGCTGGGACCGCTGCTCTGCCCTGAGCAAAGCAGCGGGGTCAGTGCCCTGGGCACAGGCATGGGCACGGCTCCCGACTCACCTGGGAGCCGTTCCAGCGCTTCGCTGGGAGGCCGCTGGGGTGAGCTGGGAAGTGGCAACTTCTGGCTGGGGTGTGTGGGGTGTTTGGTGCGAAGCAAACCGCTCACCTGGGAGCGGCTTTAGCTGCTACAGCTGAATCTTCCTGCAGTTGGGAGCAAAACCTGCCTTGGGTTTCAACTGGGCTTGAACTCTTCACTTGCCCTTTTCCGTAGGAGCAAAGTCCCTGCCACCACCTTTGGACCCGCCGGGCGAGCCTGGGGAGCAGAGGAGCAGGCCCCCCTTCATGCAGCACAGGTAAGCAGCTTTGGGGAGAGTGTGTTTCATGCACTTCTCTTGAAGCAGCACGGTGCAGCCCCGGGGCCGGACCTTGCACCTTGAGCCCTTGCACCAGCCCCCCACGCTTTCCAAAGGTGTTAAATCAGATACATAACGGACAGTCAGATGGCTCAGCAAGGGCAGATGGACCCGTCTCAGGCTTGGGCAGTCGCTGTAGGTTTTCTCTCTTACTTACAAAGATGACTGATGAGGATTTTTGAGGAACCAGGACTGAGAACCAGCTTTTAGGCTCATTTTTTCCTATGCTCATCAGTTTTCTCTAGCCCCATTGGCAGGGGAGGTAGGAGTGCTCTGCACTGCCCATGACACCTCCAGGGACCGGCCGGCCCGGCTGCGCGTGGGCAGAGGGGCTGCAGGGTGCCAAGGGGGGCACGGATGTGCTTCATGCACAGGTTAGTCTTTCTGCTGTTGTTTCTATTAACTGAAAATAGAAACCAGCTCAGAGTAACAGGGGTTCTAGGTCTGGAATAATAAAGAGTGCCATTTCTAATCCTGTGAGCTGACAGCGAAGCTGTCGATTTGGAGCTTGCAAAGACATGACGTTTTGAGCTGGCTCTCCTTTCCCCAGCCTGCTGAAGGTGAGGGTTTACACACACATATTTATTTTAGACCAATCTTTAACACTGACCTTACTGATATTGCGTGAAGATACTTTTTTAGACTGCAAATCCATTTTTCTTTTGCAATAAGAAAAAAGCCAGCTGTGATTGTGTAAAAGAGGTGGGTGCTCCTAAATGGGCTCTACTTCATTTTTTTGCAGTAGGTTAAATACACTGAACGTTTCCAGCTAATTCTTTAGGAGAAGTTAAGAGTATTGCCCTGTTCTGTTCCCATTGCCTCCCAGCGTGCCCCCGATGACAGAGGCAGTGGCCAGGCGAGCCCTCCTGCGCTTCGTGGCCTCCCGATGCTGCTACGGGCGCAGAGCGGCAGGAGAGCTGGCCATCCGGCGGCTGCGGCAGCTGGGGACCTACCGAGTGAGTACCTCCAGACCCGGCGTCTTGGGCACCTCTTCTGGGCGGCTGGGATAATTTCCAATTACGTTGTGACACTGGGTCGCGAAGAACCATCCGTTCATTAAATTAAATGGCTTTCATCCTACTTTAAACCCAGACATACAAGTGCTTTCCAAGGAAAGTCTACCTAACAGCTGACTACAGGCTTTTATAGCTGAAAGGTCCATCCTCCTCTACAGCAAAGCACCACCTCGGCAAAGCCCCAGAAGCCTTTCTCTTACAGCCTAGCTTTGGCAAAAGAGCCCTTTCCTTAGCTAAACTGCAGGAACCTGCTCTGCAGCTTGGTATTTTGGGCTCAGGCAAGTACAGAGTGATCTGTAATGCCACGCATCCCCCAGCTGTGAATTTATTCTGGTAATGTTTAATTCCACAGAAAACACGTGGACTTGGTTCCTTATTGTCATTCCTCTCACTGAAAATAGTTATTGTGGATTTGGTGCTTGCCGCGGCTAGTCTCTGGATCTTGAGTTAGTCCTGGTTTGAGGAACTGATGCCCAACAAACCAGAACGGTGGGTTCCGTGCCAGGGTTTGGTGCTGGTGCTGCCTGGGCAGCCGTCCAGGGGGGTGCTGCTGTGCCCACCCTGCTCCCTTTTCTGGGGCTTCTTGGAGGGGATAATGAATGAGCATGGAGGAGCGGGGTGCTGGGAGTGCCCTTTGATAGGTGCTTTGGGGCGGATACTCCTTTACACTACTGTTTGTTCCACTTCTGAGATTATTCAGATTACTCACAAACGTTATATGGGCCTTCCCTAAAAAATAAGCCACAGGATTCTCCAAATAATGGCAAAACTCACTTTTGCTGTGAAAATGGCAACCCGTTTTTCTTGCGCAAGTTGTAGTCAGAGATGGAGGAGTCTGGGAACGCTCCCAAGACCTGTTATTAGCAAGCCACGGTTCAAATTTAAATGCCTGCTTTGTGCAAGTTGTCTTTGTAGTGAGTGCTTGATTTTTCCCTTCTAGTATCGACTGGAGACGTTCAGTGAGTCGAGGTTAAGCGAGTGGGCATTCGAGCCCTTCACCAGTAAGTGATTGCCCCGTATCCCACTGGAATGGCTCTTGTGGGACATGCCCCACACATTGGAGCTGGGGTCTGCAGCGGCACTCGCCGTCCAGGGCTCGCGTGGCTCCGGGAGATGACTTGAGCCTGGTTTAACGTGTGTCAGGTCTATCTGATCCCTTGTGGCCATTTGCACTCTGCAGGGCCCCTGAAGCTGGGGCAAAACGCTTTCCTCCGCAGGCTTAGTTTGCTTTCCTCGCATTGGGGGAGGTTTTGCAGCACGCCCTGGGAGCAGAGGCCATTATGTCCCTGCCTCTGCAGCAGTAATTTCCTACCAAGTGCTGTGTATACTCAAAGCTTGATTCGGGATGGGCATCCGGACACAGTAGAGCTCTTTACCAACCCACTGAGGACTTTGTGGGACCCCTGCCCCTGGTTTTTGGGTGGCAGCGGATCCCAGGTGCCCACACTGGCCCGGGGGGGTCTGATGGGAGGGCTGGGGGGAGACGGGAGCTGTGCCATGCTGGTAGGAGGATGCTCAGCACCTCGGGGTGCCCAGGGCACAGACCATGTAGGGTCGGTCCCTGGTGCGACCCTCACATGGGGATGGGGAGCGATGTTGGCTGGTCCCCAGCAGCACTAGGAGCCGGCCAGCATCCGAGCATGACCCCCAGCAAGGTGGGTAAGACGCCATCCCCTCCTGCAGAGCCTGGAGCGGCCAGAGCCCCCAGGGATGCCCCCCTGGACCCCTGGGATGTGGAGGTCGGGGCCCCCCCACCCTTCCAGGGCCAGACGCGGCGCTGCCGGATGCCCCACTCGGCACTGGTCAGGGTGAGTCCTCGCTCACTGTCGGCTGCTCGCGGGACCCCCTTCCCCGGCTGATGGGCTTGTTGGGGCTCGGGGAGCAGCCCCCAGCCAGGGCAGCGTCCCTTCCCTGGGACCCTCAGCTCCTCGGGACGGTGACAGGCACCTCACTATGGTTCTCATGTTCTTGGGCTTTTTCCTCATTAAATGCTAGGGAAAACAGTCAGAGATCCCTTCTTCCTGGTGTTTTCTTCCTCTAGAAGTTTGAGGACAAATTTTGCTGCAGCCTTTTCAAGAAACTGCACTGGATAATCTTTTCTCTTTTGTTAAAATTTTTTTCAACATTAGCAGAACATTTGTTTGCATGACAGTTCCCATTTAGCTTTTGACAAGCTCTATAGCTCGTCAATTTATTTTACTTTTTAAGTGAAATGATGAATAAAGAAAAAAAATTACTTTCTTTTGCCAGCACTACATAGACATTTGCCTTTGTTAAATAATTATTATTTATGACTCCTTTAATGGTCGTACAGCGCAATTTTATGGTGTTGGATTCCGTCCTGTTAGGACCAGAATTTTATCACTGAATTTTGATGCAGGAAGAGTGCATATGCATAATATGAGATATCCAAACCCCCTGGGCAGCTCTGTGCATGAATAATCTTCTGATTTCAGGACTGTCACAGATGCCGTGGTCACGGCCGGTCCAAGTGCGGGGTGTGCCACGGGGCAGGTCGGGTAAGGAGCTGGGAAACCTTCCATGAGGCAACCTGCATTTCCTGTTCCTCTAAGTTTGGGCTTCATCTGCAAAATTACATTGCATGCTATCTGATTTCTGTACTTACTATGAGGGTTGGAAATCTGAGGGCAAATTCTGTTTTATTCCCCCTTTGCCACCTTGTATCCCAAACCCACTTGTGTTCAGTCCAGTTTCCAGCTGATGTTCTTGGGTCCTGCAGAGATGCTGAATGGGGTTGTCAAAATCTTGCCCAGGTAGCAAAGATACCTTACCCTGTCCTTAGTCGATAGCCTACGTGTTAGAATGGCGAGAGGAAAAGGAGAATTTGCTTCTGCACTGTTGAAATGAGGTCAGATCTTAGGCATGAAATACAGAAAACTGGTTGCTGTCTTTCAGATATGCCCAGTTCTGTATTCGGGGTTTCCGAAGGGAAGAGGAGGCTTAACCCAGGGGTGTGAGTGCTGCTACAAATCTGGCCTCCTGTCTTTATTTGTTCTTCTGCACAGATACTCCCAAAGACAGCCAAAAGATGCATTGTTATTGCACTAAAATTGCCACTTAATTAAAGTTAAACTGATTAAATATGAATACTTAAACAAAAGTCTACTACTAACTACCTTAATAAATAACAGTGGAAAAACACGTGTGTAAGAAAAAAAGACATTTCAACCTAGATCATGTGTCCAGTTTGCATCACTGGTGAGTTTGACTGGAACACCTAATTAATCCAGAGTCACAATTTATGAGCTATTTTCTACATTCTTTCCATTTGCCATGTATGTACTTGGCATATACCTTTCTCTGCAAGCCTGAGTTAGCAATTATTCTGATAACATACATAAAAGCTTTTGATTTATAAACCTGACATGTTTTGATTCTGGCAGACACCACTCATTTTAATTCTTCGGTGTATTGTAGACGAGGTGTGTAACGTGCAAGGGATCCCGACAGAGGCTAAAGCAGCAGAAGAGATGCCAACTTTGTTCAGGTACAGGTCGCAAAAGGTACGATGGGCTCCTCTGCGCGTCAGTTAGTGCGGCGCCGCTCCGAACCTATTGCTTCCCTTAGGCTGAGTTTGCTCACGCAACAGCATGGTTAGTGGAAACCTGTCATCCCAGTCCCACTGTCCTGGTGGAGGTCATCAGCTGAGGATCTGCCCGTAGGAGGAAAATACTGGAAAGTTGGTAGGGGAAAAAAACCCCCTTAATCCAGTACATTTGAGCCAAAATGGCTCCACTTGCCTGCTGCTGGCAGAGGTTACAGTGCGGAGCCGGGGCACGCTCTACATGCCTGTCTGCTGCTTTTTGTTTTCTACCGTGAAGATCACCTAACAGATAAAGCGGTACAGCAGTGGCTTTATTCTCCAGGAAAAATTGGTCAGAAATAGCCTTTCCCTCCTCTGATTTTCAAATGAACTTTCATTTTAACATCTACTATTAATTCTGTGTGGCCCACCCTCAGCATTCAGAAACCAGGCTGGTATCCCAAACTCATGAGATGATAAGCTCTTAAGCTTTTGGAAAATAATAATTTTTTGGCTCTCCTTTCTTCCATATTTTTTACCTTTCTGTTACATGATTGTTGCATTTCCCAGCATCTCTGGGAAACTGGAGAAAGCTTTGGGTTTTCCAATGAAAGCAGTTTGTCAGACCTTCAGGAGCTGCGGCAGAAAAGAGGCTTCGAGTCTCTCCAGGTCCATGCTGTACCTCCCGTCCCGGGTCTCGGTGGGCTCAGCTCGGCTCAGAGCACGGGGAGCGGGTGGTGGGACGGGGCTGGAAGCAGCCGGCCCGGGACGGCAGCAGCGAACTCAGAGCTGCTCTTAGGTCTGGTTCCCGCAGCGCCCGGTTGGGGTTTGGCAGGTCTCACGGCCAGCGCAGCCTGGAGAATTATTACCACCCTCTGTTTTTTCCAAACATGAAACTTAGCAGGCTTAAAAATGATCTTTAAGCGACAAAAAAAGAAGGCACTGTTCTAAAACTGTTTTGTTTATGTGGCTCCATTAAGTTTAGAATAACAGAGCTGGTATCGTGCATAATCATGACAGTCATTTTAAAGCATGAATCCGCTGGGGCTAATGATGGCTAGAAGAGCCTTAATGAATCAGTTGTTAACTGCTGCTAATCTGTGTTGCACTGATGCAATCAAAATGCTCCATGCATAAGCATATGCCTCCTGCATCTGTTAGAAGCACAGGCAGCAGCGTCTTCAAAGTGACGCTTGCCTTCCTACCGTTGTGTGGGGAAATTCTGATTAGCCTTAATTAGATGCACAAATACATTCTTTGACTAATTCCACATTTACAAATAGATTTGAGGCTGGCATTAGTCATTTGTTTTTCCCAGCAAATATGCTATACCCCTTGAGTCGCAGACGGGGGGAAGATGTATGTGCGGTGCACGCGCTGTCGTTGAGTCCTGTACTGCTGACCCAGCTGAGCTACACAAACACGCTGAAACAAATCGCCCTCGGGTCCGTGGGGCTCTGAAAGTGGGCAGTGTTTAAAATCCTAATCCTTTTTGTTGCATCCAAAGGTGCAATACCTGTTCTGGCCGGGGCAGCAAGACCTGCGCGACCTGTCAGGGCGAGAAAAAGCTCCAACATTTCAAGCAGCTGGTGATAACATGGTAAGCAACGCAGGTAGAAGTTCAGAGCCGTTACTTTTATTCCTTATTTTACTGCAAGGCTTGAGAGCTCAGCTGTGCTCCCTCAGGGGCTGCTGAGAGAGTAGTTATTGCCTTTGTCGGGCAGAAACAGGGGCTTAGATGGGCAGCTTTAGTCCTTAACGATGGCAGTCTTGTCCATGGGGCACTGGGAGCTGAAGTGGGTTCACAGGGGTAAAGGTTCAGGCTAGATATTAGGAAAAAGTACTGAGAGAGTAGTGAAACATTGGAATAGGCTGCCCAGGGAGGTGGTAGAGTCACCCTCCCTGGAGGTATTCAAGGAGCGTGTGGATGTGGCATTGTGGGATGTGGCTTGATGGGCATGGTGCTGTGTGGTGTTGGGTGGGTTGGTTTTTGGTGTGTTGTGGTTTGTTTTTTGTGGGTTTTTTTGTTTTTTTTTAAGGTTGGACTTGATGATCTTACAGGTCTTTTCCAACCTTAGTGATTCTGTGATTCTGTGATTCTGTGATTGTGGAAGGTCACACGAACAGTCAGAAATGGAGGTGGAGCGGCTGAACCTCTGCCTGGTAGGAGCTGGCGCAGCCCCGACCCAAAGCCCCCCAGCAATGTGGGGCAGTGGCCGAGCTCCTCTGTCTGGGGCTTCAGTGGCGGCCCGAGGCTGCTGGCTGGGGCGCTGCTCTGGCGCTTCCCACGTGGGAGCTCTAGTGCCAGGAGAACAGAGGGGGCTGAGAAAGATCTTAGCTTGTGAGGTTTAGCTAAAAGCCATTACCTGCCCCGCCGGGTGCTTCCTGAGCACTCTCCTGTTTTTGTACAAAATGCCTTCAATTACCCTGTGTGAAGACCTTCGTTTTTCAAAACAGCATCTCCGTCCATCCTGAGAGACTGGGCATTGCCCCAGCCGTGCCCGTCACGCTGGCGGGGGCTCCCGAGGGGCGCGGGGGCCCCGGGGCTGCACTACCCCAGACAAGCACGGCTCTGCCAGACGAGACCTTCCGCCCCTGCGGTGGCCACCACCAGCCACTCACCGTGCCTGTGCCCTGCAAGGAATAGAGCAAAATGGTTCACTATAATAGGAGCCGTGGCTTTGGAAAGGGAATATAAGACCTCTCCTGCTGCAAGGAGTTAATAGGTGTAGGACGCTCTGAAAGCCGTAAGGCAAGGTGATCACCATGAAGGTCCGATTTCAGGATTATTTATGCAAGAGTCAGCCATGGTTGTTGCATATACAAGGTTATTAAGAAACTAATGTGGGAGTGCACAAAGGTTAGGCAGGCATGACTACTGTCCTTGGAAATCAGGGAGCATTCAAGCATTCCTCAGGCATTTAGAAAGAGCCTGGAGACAGCTCAGTGCCCTACAACCAGCCTTGGATCCTTCAGTTGTTTCTCCTCTCTCTTGCAGGAAGAACAATGTCTTTGAATTTGTTTCTGAGCATCATCTGAACTTCCCAGGAGAGCTGCTCAGCAAAGTCAGTGGAGAGAATATATTTAAAGATGAAAATGTGGTGGTGAGTGCGATTCGTGGGGCCGGAGGGGATCCCTCCCTGAGTGGCTGTGAGCGAGGGGGGATGTGAATTGCCTTCCAGCTGTGTGTCTCTGCTGCAGTGGCCAGCGACTGCTCTGGACACGGCAGTCACCAGTGCGCTCTCCTGCAGCGGGAGTTCATGTTTGTGGGACACAGCTTTTCCCATTTCTACAGTCGGGAGAAATGTAGGGAGCAATGGGATTATGAAATCCAGCAAAAAAAAAATCTTTTTCCATCAGCAGCCCCTGGGAGATCGCGGCTTTCCTCCTCCCTGCGGGGGCATTGGGGCCAGGGAGCTCTCAGGCTGGAACAGAAGTGCTTTGGCAGGAGCAGGGGTACCTGCGCAGTCTGGCGGTGCGGCACGAGGACCAAAGCAACAAAGTGGCTTTGGGCCAGTGCCCCTAGGTAGTGCAGAGCATCCTCAGCTTCCTCTGAGGAACTGAGAGTTGCTGGGTTTTCTGCGTGACAAAATGCGACCAGCCCGTGCTGCAGCAGTCAGCGCTCAACCGCCCCAGGTTACTTTTGGTGGCCATTGCTAGTCTAGCAGAAATGCCACCCTGGAGTCATTCTCCACAGCTTTCCAGCAATAGCAGGAGGCATCCAGCAGCACATCCATCCCAGGGGCTTTTTATATTGCCCCTTGCACATTTCCCACTGCCTGCACAGCATCAGCACCATCGGCTGCAGGCTTTGCAGGGAGAAGGCATGGGACGGCAGCTCTTGCCCCTTGCCGGAGCGCCTGCGTGGCATTGCCATCAACCAGCAAGCCCGCCACTGACTCTGCTCATCCTGCAGGCAGGAGCTGATCCTGCCAGCTTTGGAGCCAAGATCCAGCACAGAGATGCTGCTGCTGGCTGGGGCTGCTCATGGGGCTGCCGTGGAGACCTGCGGGTGCAGGGCCCTTAAACGAGATGTCCATCAATGCTGGACATTTCTTCTCCTCCAGCTCCGGCAGTACAGGGCTCCCAGAGGGACTCTGCCTCTGTATGCCTGCAAAAGTCTGGGGCAAAACAGTCCGAAAATGGCTGAAGCACAGTGCTCTCCTACAGCCAATGCCATTTCTGTACTGCTCAGTCCTCAGCTTGATTTTTTTTTTTTAATGCGAATGCAAATAAGTAAGGATTTAACTGTGCCTTTTTATTATTTATTAGTTGTTTTGCAGTAACCTGTAGAAACTTCAGTCATGTACCAAGACAGGGAGATAGGCACCATCCAAGCACGGACCAGCTCTCCCCCAGAGAGCTATTACTCAGTGTCATGTATCTGTAGTGAAGACTTTGCATCTGGTGTTGCAGAATCCCTTTGGGATTTGAATGATGCTTTAGCATCTGAGTCACTTTCCAACAAATGCTTTAGATCTGAAGTCCTCTGAGCACTAAAATCAGTGGGCCTCTCACATAAATGGCTATCGCTCCTGGCTATGCAAGAAGTAGCTGCATTTGGGACTAGTTCTGCTTTGCCCACAAGCCCAGTATTTCTTCTGTAAATTGTCCCCACGCTGGGGAAAAAGAGAGAGGCTTTAAAGAAACCTTTCAAATTTAACAGTGCTGCGCTGCAGGAAGAAGGTGATGGTGAATCCTGTTGGGGCACAGAGTCGCAGAGTCACCCAGTGCCAGTTTTTAGCCAAACCTGCCAGCCTGGGAACAGCAGCCTCTCCCTGTGCTGTGCCGTCCTGCTCCACGGGCAGCACTAACCTCTGTCTAGACGCACCACCCCTATTTTGGACACTTCTGCATTTTGCTGGGGCAGGATGGGCATGCCTTTGGGACCGAGCTTAGCATTTATTCTGTTTATTTCCATTATATGCCCAGGTCTTCCCTTGCGTGTGCCGGTAACAGGTGAAATGAGTACGTTTGTACCAGACAAATAGGGTCTCTCTTTTGTGCGGTTGGGTTTATTTCTTGCAGGTGTACCCCATCATCGACTTTCCTGAGCCCGAGATCTCCCTGGCCTCCCAGCGAGCCATCGCAGAGCACAGTGCGGCGTTTGCCACGTCCTCCCGCATCCTCCGGCAGGTAAGGGGGAGCCCGGAGCGGAGCTGCCTGCGCGTCCCCCCCGCCCGCTGCCCACCCCTGCGCCCGGGGGGTCAGCTGATGATGGTTCGTTAGTGAGCTTGGTTAGACACAATAAGATGTTGAGAATAGTAACCGATTTCATTTTTTATTTAGAGGTGATCTTTAGCAAATGAAGAAGAAATTCTAATTATCCGAGAAAATTATCAAGTGAAATACCAGGGAAATAATTTTTTAGAAATGTATTGAAAGATGTAGGCGACTGTGGTTATTATTGTTCCTTTTACCTTTTCAAAGCCCTGGCAAACATTATTTATTACCACTATTTTTATCTTAGAAGATAATTTTGAATAAACATTAGGATTCCACTCCATCTGATTCTCGCTAAAGTGTTGTAATCTCTGTTGCTGCTATTATAAATGTGATTGCAAATGCAAAAGTTTAGCTAGAACATACTGTCTTTTCACCCACAGGAAAGAGAAGGTTTCACATTAGAAATGCAAGTAAACTGAAAGACGAAAATAAACTTAAAGGGAGATGGCTTGATTTTCCATGTGGTCTGTCAAAACCAGCTCTTCGGCAAATTTCTGTCTTCCAACTTAATTCCAGCCTATAATTTCCACTTCTCAGGATCAAAGGCAGTTTGTTCACTAGATTGCTGCATGCCAGCCAAAGCATCCTCTAGCTGTATGGGAAAGCAGGTGCTGAAAACCTCCCGCCCTGCCAAACCCCCAGCACCGCGTGGTGTTTATGCCGATCCGGGCTGCCTTCTGCCGGCGCTTTCCCCGCCACTGAATTTTTCATCCCCTTCCCTTGCCGTTGGCTGAAGTTCTTCCGCTTAATAATCAGCATCTTTTGGAGAAAGCTGGCGGGGAAATCTCTTCTTCTTTGCTTGGCTGATGCTATTCTGGCTTCTTTAGGACGTTGGCCGCGTATTGGAGGTAACCATCAGGACCATAGATACCCTCTGGCGTTAGAGGGGCTGGAGCCGGCAGACGTTGCTGGGCTCATTGAGTTTATTTAACACTGGGACTCTGCACATGGGATCGCGACAGGAGGTGAGAGCTGGGGTGGGCGCCTGCCCCTCGGCTCCGCGCGGGGTTGCTGCTGCTCGGCGGCTCCCGGGACTGCCCCGGCTGCTTGGGAGACCTGACCGGCTGGCAGGCACCGCTCGACTCCCCTCCCTCTCTCACCCCACCGAGCAGCCCTGAGGGGCCGGTGTGTGTCGCTGGGTTTGAGCTGGCGGCAGTCCTGGCTGATCGCAGGTGAAAACCACCAAAACTCGCATTCGGTTGGTGTTAGGGAAAGGCAGGAATTGCTAAATGTGTTCTGCAAAGAAAAGGAAGGAGCAAAGCAGGGCCCTCCGTGAGGAGATAAGGTGCCACCGCAGCACTGACACCAGCCTGTCTCCTGTAATTCAGCCATGAATAATAATTACCAGAGAAGTGGAGATGAAAGCAGCTTCCTTCCCCCTCGGACAGGGAAGGGAGCAGAGCAGCAGGGGTTAAATCTGCAGCAATTTCTGCTGCAGTAACACAGCACAGTGAGGCCCATCACCACATCTCTTCCTGCTTCCAAGGGACAGAGGTGACGTGTCCCCACAAAGGTGGTGATGCCCCACCAACGCCGGTGTTTGCTGGTGCACGTCCAGCCTCCCGCGGCTCCCGCGTGTTCTCAGGGCGAGGACAGGGAACCGCCTTCACACACAGACCTCAACCACGCGTGAGACGGGGGCACGTGCTAACGCACTGAGGACTGAAAACAAGGGCTTAAAGGACTTAAGGAATTAGCTTAAATAGCTATAAAGGCAGTAAAAGTGGTCTGGTACGCAAGGGCCAAGACACGCTAGCTCCACGCTAGCCGCAGCTAGGGGAATTCCTGACGGCTGTGGTGATGGGCTGGTGGGTCTCCTTCAGGTTTGCTTTCCCTCTTCACAGAGCAGCCGCTCTCTCAGACCTGCGAGGCTCGTGCTAAAAGCTGGGGCTTTTTTCCTCTCTACACGTGTTGGTCTAAAGCGAGATACAGCGCCTGCTCCAAACTGCTTATTTAATTTCAGCTTTTCCTTTCCTTTCCCAGCGTCAGACAATTGAGCTAATCCCCATCACGGAAGTTCACTACCAGTATTCAGGGAAGCCTTACCTCTACTACATCTACGGGCTCGAGAACAAGGTGTATGCGCTGGACTACCCCGAGAGGTGCTGCTGCGGCTGCACCATCGTCTGAGAGCCGGTGCTGGGCGAAAAGCAGGATTACGGCAGCAGTCACCCAGCCAGCCGCCCGCGGGGACGCCCCAGGGCCATTCCCACTGCGCCAGCTGTGCTTGCGCCTGCGACAGAGGACTGCAAACAGAATGGAGAAGGGGAAGAAAACCATGACGTCCCTCCCTCCAAACCACTTGTATCTCAGAGCTGGGGCCAGCTCCAGGCCTCCCGCAGGGCGCAGGATCAGGCCTTTGGGCAAAGGTTTCCCCCCGTGGATGTTTTCCTTTCTTATTGCAATGCTCTATCATTAAAGTGATGCATATTGACAGAGACATTTTCAGTCTAGCTATGCAGTTTATGACTGCTGCCTTTCTTCCCCTGTTTTATTTGTCAGTTTTCCTGAGTTGCTACATAATCGATAATGATATATTTCAAAATCCATCCAATTAGTGATGGTGACTGCACCACCTTCCTGGGCAGCTTCTTCCAGTGCTTTACCGCTCTCTCAGGAAAGACATTTTTCCTAATATCCAGCCTAAACCTCCCCTGGCGCAACTTGAGGCCATTTCCTCTCGTCCTGTCACTTGTCACTTGGGAGAAGAGACCAACACCCACCTCCCCACAACCCCCTTTCAGGTAGTTGTAGAGAGCGATGAGGTCTCCCCTCAGCCTCCTCTTCTCCAGACTGAACAACCCCAGATGAAGCAAACGGACCCTAAAAAGTTCAGAAATGTGCAAGCAAACAGAAAGACACCAACACTCATATTTAAAACCAAACCAAAAAACCCTCCTTTCCTGCCCTGTCATTTTTTACATAATTCTTGTGCTGTTTGGGCCCAACGGAGGGGTTTTGCATGGGTGGCACAGGCAGCACCCACCAGACTGCGGCATCCAGTGGGGACGTGCTCGCCTGCAGCCTGGCGCTCCTGTCTGCCATCCAAGAGCCAGCTGAGTTAGTATGTTATCACAGCAAAATCCGCGTGGGAGAAACACAGCTCGAGGGGCTGGGGGATTTTTAAAAGATAAAGACCCATACGTCAGCGTGAATGGGGATTGTGAGGGGTGAGGGTAAGGAAAAAACGACTGGGGAAAGAGATTTAGCAGCCGACAAGTTTTAAACAAAAGTGAGTTGAAAATTACTTTGTAAAGGAAGTGTTTTCTAATGCTCTTTCTACAATGAAGAAACCCATGCGGTTTCTGCTACTGTGTAAGCAGAGGGGATGAAAGGGAGGAGGGAGAGAGGAGCTTTCCTGATTTTGCTGTGGGGGCAGAGACACCGGCAGCCGTCCTGGCAGAGAGCGATGCTCCGCCGTGTCGGCCCCAGCACACAGCGATGCTCTCCCGCATCGGCCCCGGCACCGAGGCTGCGCCCAGGCTGGGCGTGCTGGGGGTGCCAGATCAGAGCTAGTTTCAGCCCATCACTGACCCAGTTTTATGGGGGGGTTTCACAAGCAGAAGCACCATGCAGGCGTGCGCCGAGGCCTCCGTTTGGGCAGGACGCTGAGCGCCGTGGGCAAACGGGCCGCTGTGCTCATAGGAAAGGAGCCGCAGCGAAGCGCGGCAGATGCACCACCTCTGCAGCCTGCTCTCTCTTGGGGGGCCTCTGCTGCTGCCGCCGAGCGCTCTGCAGCCAAAGGCAATGCAGGCACTAACCCACTTCTTATTAGAGCACATATTTTAAAGGGTTTTTTTGATGGCTAATTCTGGACTGGCTCTTTACCCCATGCATGCCTATATAAGTGTGCCCCAGAACAACACCCAGACTGTTCCTACTAAAAGTTTGTTCAACTTTAAAAATCCACAAGGATGTCACTTCTTTTTTTGGCAAAGCCATCAGTTCAGAGCTTTGAGACTCCAGAGCACAAAGGAGGTAAAAGCAGGTTTCCCTAGACAGCACTGCAGGATGCAGATGCAAAGTTGTTCCTTCCCATATATATATATATGCATAGGCATATAAGTGTGTGTGTGTGCTTACATATAGATATATATGCATTTTCTATAGCCAGGCACAGTGGAGCAGGCCAGCGGGGCACATAAATCAAGCAGGCTGCCTGCCTGGCAGTGACGGATTGTTTTCAGCAGATGCATCTAATGCAGTTTTAGTCTGGCCTTACCCGGGTTAAACGAGTCCCTGACCTGCGTAAGGCTGAAAAATGACCTGAGGAGCTGATCCTCTGGCTCATCGTACCAGGTGGCCCATGCAGCACAGGGCAGCGGGTGCCGGTGCTGGTGCTGGGCTCCCCTGGAAAGAGCTGCAGGACCTGAGGAACCATCGGCCGCGGTCATGCAGAGCTCACGCCGCTCACATGCAGGAGCTTCGTGCAATCTCTGCAGCCACAGCCAGGGCTTGGTTTTGTCTTGTTTGAAGGGTTAGAGCTGGGCGAGAGCTGAGCTGCAGCCCCCCTCCTCCAGTCACTGCTCCGGCACCCCCAGAGCCCGTTCAGCTTGCAGCTGGGCAACAAAACCCGGGGGGAGACCTAAGCTGCTGCACGTCAGCGCGGAAACGGATATGACTTGGTGCACACGCAGAAGGTAAATTGTTGAGAAGAACAACAACAGAAGAGAGCACCTGAAGAGCTGGGATGGCGCCCATATGTCAGGCAGTTAGGGCTGGCAGGGGAGAAGGGAGGTAAGGGGGGTGCAGGGGTGCTCAGCCCCTGGGTCACTGCGGGGCACAGGGGTGTGGGGGGCATCAGCCGGACTGACTCCCCGGGGATGCCCTGCTAAGGTGGCCGGGCTAGCAGTGAAACGCAACCGCAGCCATCCCCAGGCGGGGTCCCGTCCCCTGCGGAGGGCTGGACCTGCGGCTGCGGGAGGGCACCTGGCCCTTGGAGGAGACCACACAACACCATCACGGCAGAGGAAAGAAAGACGGTGTTTTTCTTCTGAGCCACCAACAGAGAGGGACCAGACAGTTTGGATAAGCCTTAGAAGCAATCCAAATAGCCTAAATAATCATCAGGCCAGATTCCTTCTGGACTGAGCAGTTGCTAGTGGTTGTTCAGCAACAAATACAAACCCCACTTCTCTCTCATCGAGTCATTCTTGAAGCACGAGATAAACTTCATCCTCTCTGCTGCTGCTGCCAGGGCGGAAAGGGCCAAACAGCCGTCTCTTAACAAACGGTGCCCTGATCCCACCGTGGCAGCCGATGGGCAGAGGGACAGCTGGTCGGACATCCTCCGTCTGCAATATCCCTGCTGCCGCCCTGCCCCGCACTGTCCCAGTCCCGCCGGGGCCAGGGGCGGGGGGCCCTCACCGCAGGAGAGATCTCGGGGCCTTTGGCTCGCTGCTTTCTGCTAAATGCTCAAACCTGCCTGTGTTCCCGGGCTCGGGGAAACGCTGCGGCCACCGACCTCTTACCGGGGCACGGGGCGGGAGCGGCCAGAGGCTATGAGAGGCAGTGGGGCCGCCAGCCCTTCCCGCAGCCATGCGCTGGGCTTCTGTCCCCGGGCTGAACCGGTACCCAGCCAAGGCGGGACGGGCATCCCTGGACAAAGGCACACGTGGGAACGAGGGTCCGACACTCAGCGCCGGGTGCCGCCTCCCCCCGTGACAGCCTTGGGGTGGGAGCCCTGCCATTCCTGGCGTTTTTTAATAGAACTTCAACTATATTTAGATCAAAAATAAATACATTCTTGGCTTGAGCACACTTTTCAATGCCTGATGAATGAGCAGACCTCTTTCACAGGAAACTATAAAATTCCTGGGGTGATGGCTTGCCTCTGCCGGGGCGAAGGGAAGCAGAGCTCTGCGCTCCCGCTCCGCCTGCCAGCCTGTGCGCAGTGCCTGCGCTAGCAGAGAGCACTGCTCATTACTGTTATTAATAACTGCACTACTGTGTTTATTATTAATGCTGCATGGGAACGGGGAAAGAAACCTGATGATGCCGAAACCCTTATCCTGTGTTTTAAAGAAAGCGAAGCTTTGTAAGGCCCTGCCAGGTGAGAGCAGAGGTAGCCAAGCCTGGCCAGACCGTCTGAGATGCTGTTTGGGGACAGCACGTGAGCGTGGCCGTGTTCCGCCACCTATTCTGCTCACGTTCCCCAGCAGCATAACTAGGGATGTTCGGGGGGCTTGGCTAGTCCCTGAGTATCTCTTTATGGACTTGCTGCCCAGGAATTCATCCAGCCTGATCCTGAGCACACCCACCATGTGCCTCTGCAGCCGCCCGGGGTGACAATGCCACGGATGCAGGCTGCAGCTTGAGCACAACTGTAGGGTTGCTCAAATTGACCGTTGTTTCGGTTGCTGCAGCACGTGTCTGAGTAACCTCTTGGTGGGGGCCCCATCTGCGAGGAAGGGAGCAAACTCTGCCGGGCGAGTCCGAAGTTTCCCACTGTCCCCCGAGTCTTTGAGGGTTTATAAAAACAGTTCGATCTTTTGACACAACAGCCCCTGAATGCAGTTTCATCCAATAAATATGATAAATTGGTCGCAGAGGCCATGCTTTCAGCTTGTACTCTTCTGTTCTTGGTGACAGAGGAGTGCAGCATCACACCGAGGAGTGCAGCATCACACAAGACGGGAGGTGGATGGATTCCCAGTGGCTTTGGCTGGGGTCCCCCCACGGACCCCCTCCCTCCAGCCCCCCTCCGCAGCTCCGTCCTCGCCCAGGACCCCAAGCACACCGGGATAACCCAAACCCCTCCTCCATGCCGGGAGGGATGAAGTCTTGCACGGAAGCCTACCGGCTTCCCACCAGCTCCCCTGGCCCACCCAGGTCCCTGCGGTCCCCAGGGCCACCGGTGCCTGCTCCAGCCCCGGGCGCTGCAGGCAGCAGCGTGGGGTCTGGGGGGAAGGACCTTTGTGCCCCCCTTCCCCACTTCTTCAACTTGGTTTAGCTTCCTCTGTGTGTTTTTGCTTCTAGCACCTTTAAAATAACATTTCTTCTATCTGCTAGAGCAGGTTCATTGCTTTACGTTGAAAAGCCAAAGGCACACTGAAGAAACTCTTCAAAAAACAGTATCTTCCCACGAAAAAAATTCTCACTGCATTGACCTGTCCATCTATCTTAGCACTGAGATTCTTCACATACTGACCTCCTGACACAGCCAGCTTTTGTGGAGAAAACTGCTCTGAATGAGGCTGTTTTTTTCTCTCCTCTTTCCGGGTCCTGGAGGGTTTTTTCCAGCGTCTGAGGCAGCGCAGGGCTCCGCACTCTCAACATGGTAATATCATATCTGTGTTTTGCGCTTGCTAATCATCAGTCAAACTCCCATTTTAGGACATATTTTCACTAAAATGCTGCCTTATTTGGCCTTTTCCTCTCTGTGATTCCGGTGACATCACCCACCAAGCAGTCGATTCAAGCAGCTATCGCCCCAGCGAGCCCCTGCGTGGCGGAACAAGGAGCCCCTGTGCCGGGGGGAGGCGGGGGGCACGGGGCCAGCGTCCCCTCCCAGCAGGGACCTGGGGACAGGGAGGCCGTGAGCACGAAACGCATCCCGAGCAGCGGTGGGGTCTGTGTTTGAAGGGAGCTTTAAACCTTCCTCCACAGCACAGAGACTGGGATGCACTGGGGCTCGCTGGCACATGGCGAGTGTGCCAAATCCTGCCCGGGCACCGGGGCGTGTTTAAATGGAAATCTACCCCCAAGCCACCGTCTGAACCCCCTCTTACACACATCGCCATCAGACACAGCGTGTGACAGAGGATGCACGAAGATGTGGGTACCACACAAGTGCTGCTTCTCGTGGCAGAGCCGGCAGCTCGGCTGGCCCGCAGCAGCGCCCGGCGATGGCGAGGCAGCTCCAGCTCTGCAGCCTGCAGGGAGCCGGGATTTTTTCCACCTCGGTAGTTTTCCTCTCCCTGCCTGCCCTGGGGCTCTGGCCGATCTGGCAGGAGTATTTACTGGTGACGAGACCAAGTAAATTGGTGGCAGCTCTGCAGTAAATTAGAGGTGCTATTTCCTCTGGTACAAGCCAGACGTCTTTTGCTCTTGGAATAACAATAAACCAGCTTCACAGCTTACAGGAGGGTTTCTGTTCTAAATCCTGCTTCCCCCAACTCCTCTATTTACTGAATAATCCCCACGTACAACGTCAGACCGTTTCCAGCCTCATCAGAAGATCACCCACTGGGGTTTTCTTCCACTGCCCCACTCACTGAGCATCGTAGCCCGTGACTGCTCAGCAGCTGGTCGTTCTTGCCTGGCAGCTGCGGCTGGAAGGGGAACACTGGTCCTGACAAACATGTGACGACGAGAACAGCGTCTTAATTATCAATTATTCGGCTTGGGGATTGAGGTGGTCTCCCACTAGGACAGGCTAAGAAACTGCTACCAACATCCTGCCATCGCGTGTTTGCAGGCAGTGGGGCTGTTCTCCGTGCCGGTGCTCCCAGCTCTACCACCCGGCAGACCTGACACCGTGCCGGGGCGGCTGCTTGCCCAGCACCAGGCATGGCATGGCTGGGATGGCATGGGACACCCGGCTTTATGTCCCTGGGGTGCCTTGGGACAACCGTCTCTATTTCCCTACTCCAGAACTTTCGTCTTGCCATGTCAGAAATTCACAGCCCAACTCCATAAATCTCCTTTTGGCTCAAACCCCACTATAAAAAAATCCTGTGCCAAGAGCTAATTAGAAATAAAAAGATTAATTTTGAAAAATCAGATGAAGTGGGATATTTCTGGGTTAGGGATATTTCCCAATTGCATAAACCCAAACAAAACAAAACTCGCATATTAATGACTCCTAAGAGATAAACCAATTTATTTAAGAATTAATCTGAGTCATTTTATTACAAGAAGTGGTTTTGCCAGCTCGTGCTGCTGGTATTTCTGGCAATAAAATGGCTAAGGACTGTTTAGTTTGGGATGTCCATTGCACCAGCTGGGACCGGGCAGCCGGGGCCATGGTGGCACAGTGCCCATCCCTCATGGATGCTCCTTCACTCCTGCCTCAGGAAACCCTATTTTTCAGTCCACGTACCTTGTGGGTGATGAAACGGCCCGGTGTCCCAGGGGGAAAGGGAGCAGGAAAACCTTGGGGTCAGCTTTTGGGTGGGGATGCGGGAGCTGATGCAGGTGCCGGGGGGTGCTGCTCCGAGCACCCCTCCACGTCCCTGCCACCGGAGTGCGAACAGGACCCTGCTAGGGAGGCAACGAAGAAGATAAAGCACATTTTCCAGTGTAAGCTGCTCTGGCTGTTTATAATGAAAACCTAGAGAGTGGAAAACCATAAAAAAAATCCATATTTGAGGCAATATTCATGAAGCAGCAGCAAGAACTGTGGTAACCCCTTTGGTAACTCCGTGAGTGTTGGAGTCCCCTTGACTTCTTGCATCTATTTTTGACATGGAACAGCTCAGATGGTGAAGACATCATCTAGCCATGCTCACCCTGCTCTATGAAAAACAAGGAAATACCTCTCCCACGCGGGAAGGGAAGGAAAAAAGCCCTTGCAAGTGAATGCAAGGGTCAGCACAGGAAACCCTGCCGCCGCCTCCCTCCCCAGAGGCACCTCTGCGGGCGAACGCGCCCGGGGCTGGGGCTGGGGCTGGGGCTGGGGCTGGGGCTGGCTGGGTGGCTGGGTGGCTGCTCAAAGCAAGGCAAAGCGCACAGCAGCGCACAGGTCAGGGGGGCTCCTCAGCAAGGGAGCCTCCTCCAGAACAAGCCGGGCTCCCCGGAGGGCACCGCAGCTCACCGGGGCTGTTTTATTTCTGAGGCGATGCTGAAGATACTCAGCGTCCACTCGTGCGGTCAGTGGGCGCACGCAGGGGAGAGCAGCACCAGTGGTTTATGTGCCGCAGCAGACTGCTCCTGCAGTGGTTTCCCTGGCAGGGATTAGAGCAGGGCGCTGGGCACGGGTCTCTAAGAAGTAAATACACAGAGCCTGCTGCTGTGCTGTTCATGCCCTTGTAGCAAAATATTAGCTGCAGGCTTGCAGTTCCCGGGGAGCGCCGGTTATCGGAGGCTGGCTTGTCCGGCCGGCTCCCTTCGGCTGGGAGGGCAGAGGCATCTTCTACAGAGCCGCCGAGATCACAAGGCTTTCTCCTCCACGCCTGCTAAATCAGAGGAAAGCAACAGAAAGACCAAATCTTTAATATTGTGCAAGGAAAAGACTAATCAGACGCATTCTGTAACCGACTGAAATGCGGCATTATCAGGCCTTTTTTTTTTTCTTCCCTTTTTTTTCACTCCTGGCCATGTTACTCCGTTTCCCCAGACAGATGACATGTTTATTTGCCTGAGCTGTAGCTGGGAGCTTGTACAGTCCTATCATTGTCAAAGCACAGCCTAGCAGAGAAGCGATTTTATCTTTTGCTCTCTACTATTCTTGCTCCTTCAGGGCTGCCCTTGCTACAGAAAAGTAATTAGTAATTGGGCAGCAGCTCAAAAGAGGTTGTGTGATCGTCTGTGGAGCTCCTTGCTTTCCCAGACAAGTGAATGTTTCTAACTCTTTATTTTGTGTAGTTCTTGCGTTCGAAATTACTACGAATTGGTTACAGGGCTCGCTAGCATAAAAGAGTATGTTTTTAGGGACAAGAAAATACATTAATTGGTTCAGGCACTAAGAACATATGAAATAAATTGAATTTCATTTTGGGATTAAGGAGGAAAATCTAGGGAGGCTCCAAGACAAATTTGAGAAAATATGATAGCTGCAGTTAATTGAAGTGTTTCAGCTGCACTTTCTTCTTATCCGTTTGAAAGTTGTTTTCGCAGAATCGGGATCTCTCGCAGAGAGATTTGGGCTCAGACACATTTGATACTTCAAAACTCACTGGAATTTTGCATTTGCAGTGCCAGGATACGTGGATTACTGTCAGCGTTTTATTTTTACAGGGCTTCTCTGCTCATTCTCTTCCTTTCCAGTCCTCCGCTGGCTTTTTCCCAGCTGACCAACCCGGCGGCAGTGCTGGCACAGGGACGCAGACCCCGCTTCAGCGACCGACCCGGCTCCCGGGCGTGGGGGGGATGCTGCAGGGCCTGGGTGGGGGCCGGGAGCACCCGGGGCACGGTGAGCACCCAGGGCACTGCGAGCACCCAGGGCACTGCTTCTGCCTGGCTGGGGGAGGCTCCCGGGGGCACGCACAAGCCTTTGAACCGCTTGGACAGCCGTGCCTTCCATCCAGCGATCACGGCTCCGGTTTCTTTGCTTCCATTTGTTTTGAATTCATCGCAAAATATCAGTGCCCAGATGTCCCGAGCGGGGCCAGTGGCACCCAGCAGCACCCACCCCGCAGCGGGTGCCGGGAGCGTTTCGGTAGCCTCGTGCG